>NC_037670.1:157131585-157447828 GCF_003255815.1 Theropithecus gelada
AACTGCTTAGATCCAATGTGTAGACTTCGCTCAGACTGCTAAGTTACTCCAAGGAGGAATATAACGAGTATGTTTTCTAGACATATGTACATTTCAATTAAGAGAATATATTTTCATTACCTCCCTATCCCTCTAAGGCAGCCTCGGGACTGCTGATGGGCCCTGTTCTTCGCTAACAGCTCCCCTGGGGAAAGGCAATAAACCTCTTCTTCACCTGTCCCTGCTATGCCATGACAACGAAATTTCTCTTCGCCAAAGTTGAGCTTGATCAGAACTCTGAGCTCCTATCTCTTATCTCTGTGCCTGTGTCTGTGACTCAGTTTCTCAAAAGGTACGTCTTTACATCCGTTTCTAACAGTCACTCTGATTCCCTCAAGCAGAAGCTCTCCCTCATGACCCACAGCTCCTCTGAATCCCACTCAACTTCCAAAATGATGTATCCGTCAGAAATGTGTTCAGTTAGAAAGCTTGACTTAACAATAGTTTAAACACATTGAGTTTTATTTTTCTAAATAGCAAAAGGTCTGAAAGTAGGTGGCTGATGACATTGAGTTGGCAGTTTAATGATTTCAGAGTCAGGGGTCTTCATAATTCTATTGACTGTTGCTTTCATGGGCTCAAAATGGCTCCCCCAGCTCCGACATCACACCTATAGCCCAGGCAGGAAGAAAAATTGGTGGAGCTCAGCCATGACATGCCTTTTTTTTAATCAAGAAAGCAAAAGCTTTCCCAGAATACTCAGAGCAGACTTCCATGTGTATCTCATTGGCCAGATTGCATCATATGATTATCACTGGATGCAAGAGAGACTGAGTGAGCAAATATTTAGCTTTTCCAGGCCTCTAAAGTAGCCTATTGTGAAAAGCCATAGGGTTAGCAAACCTGCAGTCTCTGTCATACGGGTCAAACTCTTTCCTTAAGAAGCCTGACAAACAGAATCACAGAAGAAAACTTTTACCAAGTGCTTGCTCTGCCCCAGGTCTCTGCTTAGTGCTTTCTTCTCATCTGCTATCTCAGGTAATCCTTCCACCAACCACATGGCAAAAGCATGACTATTCCTTCATTTTATAGATGAGAAACCTGAAACTCACAAAGGTTAGAGAACTGACCCAAAGTCACCCAGCCTGTAAGTGTCAGAACTTGGATTTAAATCCCTCTTAACCGGGGATCGACGAACTCTTTTGGGAAGGGCCAGATAGTACATCTTTTAGGTTTTCTGGGCCATATAGGCCCTGTCACCCCAACTCTGCTTTTGAAGAACAAAAGCAGCCACAGCCCATGTAGCCAAATGAGCTGTGTGTCAATAAAACTTTATTATGGACACTAAAATTTGAATTTCGTATCACTTTCACCTGTCACAAAATATTGTTCTTTTTTTTTCCAACTACTGTATCTAAAAACGTAGAAACCATGCTTCATCAAGGGTGGCACAAATACAGGCCGTCATTCAGATTTGGCTCACAGAGCCAGAGTTTGCCAACCACTGCTGTTGGCCGGTGCTGTCCACATTTGTGATTCTAAGCTTATGCAGGGTTGTGTTTTTGTTTGTTTGTTTGTTTGTTTGTTTGAGACAGCGTCTTGCTCTGTTGCCCAACCTGGAGTATAGTGGTGCAATCATAGCTCACTGCAGCCTTGACCTCCCAGGCCCAAACAAACAAACAAACAAAATACATATATATATATATATATTTTTTTTTTTTTAGATGGAGTCTCACTCTGTCACCAGGCTGAAGTGCAGTGGCACGATCTCAGCTTACTGCAAGCTCCGCCTCCTGGGCTCAAGCAATTCTCCTGCCTCAGCCTCTCAAGTAGCTAGGATTACAGGCATCCGCCACCACACCGAGCTAATTTTTGTATTTTTAGTAGAGACATGGCTTCACCATGTTGGCCAGGATGTTCTCGATCTCTTCACCTCGTAATCCACCCACCTCGGCCTCCCAAAGTGCTGAGATTACAGACATGAGCCACCATGCCAGGCCCACCTCAGCCCCTTGAGTAGCTGGGACCACAAGCATGTGCCACCTCAGTCAGCCAATTAAAAAAATTTTTTTTTTAGAGATAGGGTCTCCCTATGTTGCCCAGGCTGGTCTCAAACTCCTGGCCTCAGGTGATTCTCCTTACCTCAGCCTTCTGAGTAGCTAGGGCTATAGGTGTGCACCACCATGCCCAGCTAATTTTTTAAAATTTATTTTGTACAGATGGGATTTCATTATGTTACCCAGGCTGGTCTCAAACTCCTGGGCTCAAGCAATCCTCCTGTCTCAGCTTCCCAAAGTGCTGGGATTCCAGGCACGAGCCATGGCCCCTGGCCTTATGCAGGGTTTAATGTCCACATTCACCCCTGCCCTCTGCTTGCCCAAGCTTCTGCTTTGACTTGGACCTGTCCATTCTGCTATCTGTGGCTCCCACACCCATGCGCCTGGATCCTGAGGACAAGACAGGGCCCCACCCCACCTCATCTCAGGGAGCCTCTGTGAATTCCTTCAGCCATCACTGGTGCCTCTGTTGGTGATTTTTGTCACAAAAGAGTTGGCACTCCCAAAAACCCTGGTCTGCCAACATTGGAGCTCACCTGCCAAGGACCGGAGCAGTCACAGGGTGGTAATTTTTGTCATGTTTTAGAGCATGGGGTGATATTTTTCTGCCCTTAACAGCAGGCACTCCACAAGCTGTCGGGAAAGAAGAAACATAGGAATGGAAGCCTGGGTTGCTTTTCTTTGTCTAAGTAATATTAGATCTCTTTTTTTTAGCTGGATGCTTAAGGATGTGTAGAGGGAGTGGGGAGAAGACTTGGGCACTTATTTCTGCTATTTTCTCTTCCTCTCAGGTAGAGATGCCCTCTGTGCACCGCACAGGCCTCCATCACTGTCACAAAAAGCACCCAGGAATTTCCTCTGGGCTCTGTAATCACCCCTCTGTAAATGACACACTTGTTTCAAAAGCTGCTGCTGCCTTCAACTACTTTGCTTGCCTCTTTGCAGCTCCTCTGCCAGGGGCAGAGATGTCCCCATCGCTGAAGATTTCAAGAAGGTCCCCTTGGCCAAGATTATAAATGCCAGGAATGGTGTCCCTGGATTTTAGGTGCTCCCTCCTCTCCTAGTGCTTAATTCTCTTGGAGTAATTCCCAAAATAGTGGCCACATTTTTTTCACTTTGACTCTGAAGTTGCATAGTCCATGAACATTTGAAAGCTCCCCCAGGTGATTCCAGTACCTTGGTCAGCCTCTCGGAACTTCTGTTGATTCCTCTGTAAGAATGATGGCCACCTGTTCTACTTGGAAGGCTTATTGTGAGAAATAAATGAGATTGTCCTGTGTCACCCCTCCCACAACCCTAGCACACAGTAGGTGCCCCATCAGTGGTACGGTCCTTCTTGCTTTAAGTTGGATCATTGAAGTTACCCTCTGAGACTCCATGTTTGATACCCCATGAGCACTTTAGATTGGTTCCTGTCCACGACTCCCAGGCCTCTGGCCACCAGGAGGACGGAGTTGAGTGTAGATGAATCAAAGCCACAAGCCTCTTGGCAAGACAAGTACTACTCCGTGAGTGCACACAGCCCGTGGACAGCAATGTTGGCTTTGTAAAGGGAAAATGGCAGCTTTAGCTGGCGGCTTTGGGCAGTGTTGTTTAACCGACCCCAAGTTCATGCTTGGCTCCTTCTTGGCTCATACCCTTACTAGAGGGGGCACTTTTCTTCTGAAAGAACAAGAAAATCCTTCTGTTGGTGGGACTCCCTCTGAAGAAGGTGCTAGTCTCAGGCTCAGAGTCTGCTCTGGTTTCTACTTTATTGGTCGCAACGTTATGAAAGGAGAAGAGTGAGAACAGAAACAAAGACGCTGAAGAAGGCAAACGTGAAATCTATCTTGGCAGGCAGAGTCTTGAGGTTGAGGAAGAGTGCCAACCACAAAGTGCACTTCCTAGATTTCAGCTCTGCGTTCTCTCTCACCCACATCGCTCAGCTGCAGACAACACCCGGGATCCTTGGAGTGGGACCTAGCCAGGCTCTGTGGCTCTGAAAAGCAGCTCTAGAAGGGAACCCCTGAGAAGGGGCTTATGTCCTCTCAGTGTCAGAAACAAAAGAGAATAGGCACAGACTTATCTTGAAACCTAGATAGCTTTGACTTCATTGCTCATTCATTCCAGCCAGAGAATGGATGGGCTGTCAGCACAGCCAAGGTGTCCTGGTTCCCAATTCCCTGTGGTCCATGGAGACTTGGCCGGACCTGGGGTGATCACATTCCTTCTCTCCAAGGACACAGCCTTATATGAAGAGGGAAACGGGGCAAAACACTTGTCTCCAGTCTCCCCAAAGGCCTTAGGCTATGAATGCTGTCCTTTCAGGACGGTTCTAGTCAACCACATTTAACTCCTCAGCACCCAGCTTTGGGCTCCCACGTATTCTCTAGCAGTTTTCACCAGTATCAGTACTCGAGGCCCCCTGAGCCCATGGCCCGCTGGACACACCGGGCAAGGCTCTTCTTCTGCGGGGAGTTCCCTGGCAGGTCCCAGGTCCATCCTGGGAGGCACTGGGGGACACAGAGTTCCCATATGGAAATGAGAAAACTGATGCTGGAAGAGGAAAATGACCTGCATGAAATCCCAGGGCCAGGCACAAGCAGATGGATGGTTGTTTGTTTGTTTGTTTGTTTGTTTGTTTTTGAGATGGAGTCTCACTCTGTCACCCAGGCTGGAGTGCAGTGGCACAATCTCAGCTCACTGCAATCTCTGCCTCCTGGGTTCAAGCGATTCTCGTGCCTCAGCCTCCTGAGTAGCTGGGATGACAGGTGGGCAGCACCACACCTGGTTAATTTTTGTATTTTTTTAGTAGAGATGGGGTTTCACCGTGTTGGCCAGGCTGGTCTCAAACTCCTGGCCTCAAGTGATCCACCCGCCTCAACCTCCCAAAGTGCTGGGATTACAGGCGTGAGTCACTGCACCCGGCTGCAGAGGAATCTTAAAAAGGACCTCCGAAGCTTCTTTTTAGAAAACCGTGGTAAAACACACATGATATAAATGTACCACTTCGATCATCTTTCAGTGTGAAGCTCTGCGGCACTCACATTGCTATGTCACCATCGCCACCATCCATCTCCAGAACTGTTTTTAATTTTCAAAACTGAAACTCCATACCCCATTAAAAAAGACTCCCCATCCCCACTCCCTCTCCCCGTAGCCACCCCTGTTACCCACCACTCTTCTTTCTGTCTCTATGAATTTGCCAATTCTACGTACCGCATTTAAGTGGAATCACATGATATTTGTCCTTTTGTGCCTGGCTTATTTTACCTAGGATAGTGCCCTAAGGTCCATCCATGTTGGATCATGTGTCAGAATTATCTTCCCTTTGAAAGCTGAAGAATATCCCATTGTAGGTAAATACAGGTTGAGCATCTCTAATCCCAAAACCTCAAATCTGAACTTTTTGAGCATCCACAAAACACCACAAGTTGAAAATTCCATACCTGACACCTTTGCCTTCAGATGGGTCAATGCACACAAACCTTATTTCATGCACAATTTTTTTTTCCTTTGAGACAAGGTCTCACTCTGTCACCAAGGCTGCAGTGCAGTGGCACGATCTCAGCTCACTGCAACCTCTACCTCCCGGATTCAAGCGATTCTCCTGGCTCAGCCTCCCGAGTTAGCTGGGACTACAGGCACGTACCACCATATCTGGCTAATTTTTGTATTATTATTTGAGACAGGGTTTCATCATGTTGGTCAGTCTGGTCTTGTACTCCTGACCTCAAGGGATCTGCCCTCCTCAGCCTCCCAAAGTGCTGGGATTACAGGTGTGAGCTACTGTGCTGGGCCTCATGCACAAAATTATTAAATTGTATAAAATTACCTTCAGGCTGTGTGTATAAGGTATATATGAAACATAAATGAATTTTAAGTTTAGACTTGGGTCCCATCTCCAAGATATCCCATTATATATATGCAAATATTCCAGACTCCAAAATATGGTCAAAAGCCCCTCTGGTCCCACACATTTCCGCTACTCAACCTGCACCATGTTTTGTTCATCCATTCATCTGTTGCTGGATACCTGGGTTGCCTCCACTTTTTGCCTGTTGTGAATAATACCACTGTGATCACGGGTGGACAAGCACCTGTTTGAGACCCTGCTTTCAGTTCTTTTGGGTCTTTACCCAGAAATGGAATTGCGGCATCACATGGTAATTCTATTTTTAATATTTTTAGGAAGCATCATACAGTTTTTCACAGTGGCTGCACAATTTTGCTTTCCCACCAACAGTGCAATTTCTTCACATCTTTGCCAATATTTACTTTCTGTTGTTGTTGCTGTGTTTGGTAACAGCCATCCTAATGGGTGTGAGGTGCCAGAGCTTCTTTAAAAGCATCCAGGTGTGTGAGTGTGTGTGGTATGGTGAGATGGGTAAAGAACGAGGTAGACTAGTTGTTTATCACTCTTTTGACCCCTGAAAGCTGCCCCCTTACCACTTAACAGAAGCATCAAGGAAGTGTATGCAGTTGTTACAGGTTGAATAGCATCCTCTCAAAATTCATATACTAAAATCCTCACGCCCAGTACCTCAGAATGTGACCTTATTTGGAAATAGGGTCATTGCAGATGTAATTCATTAAGATAAGGTCATACTGGAGTAGGTGGGCTCTTAATATTACCAACATGACTGGTATCCTTATGAAAAAGTATGCCAGGCAAGGAGACAGAGACACACACCGAGGGAAGATGGTGTGAAGAGATAGGGAGGAAGCAGCCATCTTCTAGCCAAGGAAGACCTGAGGCTTCCAGAAACTAAAGGAGAAATCTGGAACAGCTCCTTCCCTGGTGCCTGGCCTCCTGGACACCTGGGTTGCCTCCACTTTTTGCCTGTTGTGAATAATACCACTGTGATCACGGGTGGACAAGCATCTGCTTGAGACCCTGCTTTCAGTTCTTGTGGGCCTATACCCCGACGTGGAATTGATGCATCACATGATAATTGTATTTTTAATATTTTTAGGAAGCATCATACTGTTTTTCACAGTGGCTTCCCTAATATTTTTAGGAAGCATCATACTGTTTTTCACAGTGGCTGCACAATTTTGCTTTCCCACTAACAGTGCAACAGGGAAGGACCTTAGGGCACTATCCTAGGTAAAATAAGCCAGTCACAAAAGGACAAATATCGAGGGTCAGGGAAGCCTGGCCCTGCCAACACCAATTTTGGGCTTTCACCCTCCAGAACTATGAAACAGCAAATTCCTGTCATTCTACCCAGTTTGTGGCACTTTATGACGGCAGCCCTAAGAAACGAAGACAGAGGCCGCCAGATACACATGACTGGGGACACCACAAAGGGGGAGATGTTCCACCCGGTGAAGACAGGGGCCCGCAGTGATGTCTCTCAGCCTCCAGCTCAAGTGTTAAAGTCATTTCCATGATATCAGCCCGGAAGGCCGTTGGCATTCAAGGGCTTCGCATTCATGGTTTTAACTATTCATGAATGACCCCATCATTTACGACACGCAATGTGCAGTCATTTGTCACGTTGCCAAGGCACGGTCATGTACTCAGAGCCGGGTGTAAGGACAGGGCACTGGGCTGGTGGCTTTGTTCTTCTCCATTTGTCATGGAGCACATGGGTGGTGATAAAGCCCGTGCTTCTTTGTGGGAAACTGGGTGGGAAAAAAAGGCAGCTGCTGGCATGGCAGGGAAGAGAAGAGGTCTAACTAATCATGTGATGGTCTAGGCCAGAAAGTGGCTTTATGAATTACCCAAGTGCTGTATTTATAGAACCATTATGGATCTGAAAGAGGCATTAGGTTTTACAATTATACTTTATTACCTTGTGGGGTAGAAATTACACGACTTGATGTCATTCTCAAATTTGGTAATTCACTAAGGTCCAAGGCCACAGCCTTTAAGAATGTCAAGGGTCTACTGTGTGACAATAAGATTCCACTGCATTTTCTAAACCTTTTTCCTTTAGGTAGTAGGCTTTCCACAGACTATAATTGTTGCTATATCCTTAAACCACGGGTAGAGTAAAAGGTCACTTGTGTGGTATAATTTGGAGCAATTCTGAGAAGAACTTTCACTAAATCACCTATTCTTCAACACATTTTCCCTGCCACAATGTGCACCTGAGGCCTGAAAATCCGCCTTTATAGACTCATGCCTTTAAAGGAAGACATGGCCTCAACTTATGAAGCACCCATATTGCAAGGATTTAATTATCGATAATCACTTACTTCTCCGTATGAATGAGTTTGCAGAGTCTAAAACTAGCCTGACCATAGTTGCTAAGAGAGGAAGTGAGGAGAGCACAGATGACCCTGGCATCTGGCAGGAAGAACACAAGAATCTTGTAGACTTGGCCAGGATTCTCCCCAACAGAACCATCCTGTGTAAGGATGGGAGGGAGGCTCAGTGCTCACGGAAGTGCGTGAGCCTCTGTCAGTGAAGCTGATGTGGCGCAAAGAGATCAGAAGAGGGAATTCCTCCAGTGACATTCGGTTATTGGAGCTATGAGTTGTCGTTGTTTCAAATAAGCTCTTATAACCACACAGATTAGCTATAGTGTAATTAACTGTCTGTTGTGGAGAAAGAAAACTTATCCTGGGGTATCTCTAAGTCTTGACTTCCAAGATAATGTTAATGGATAATGGATTTCTCAAGCTCTTACTCTGCCCTTCAACGCCCTGTTGGTTTCCTTCTTTCAGAGTTCCACCCTTCCCTACCATCTCTAGAATGCTTTTAAGGTGATTCTAAAAAACAAAGCAATGTCAGTAAGCACCAGGGAACCGCCAGGTTGTCAGGTAACTGCATTGTTCTTTCTCATGGTGGCCACAAAGACCATTTTTGAAACAGTCTTGGGTTTGTGAAAATAAGGATTAAGTTCGACACAAAACAGACAGCCAGGGCGTGCAGTGTTCACACCATTATGGAGTCTGTCGGTTAAGCACAACTGCTGAGGCGGCACACCCTCAGCATTCAGGTGCTTTTACCTGTCTCTATATTCAAAGAGTTGTTTTTTTCATTTTGCATTTGTGATTACAGAGAACCTATACTCTTTCCAGAATCACCACCACCAGGGGGCTCTTCAACCAGTTGACATGATGATGATGATGATGATGATGATGATGATGATGATGATGATTTGTATATTACAGCAGCAGATATTGATCAAACACTTAACTGCAGGCCAGGTGCTAGCTAGGCTAAGGAGGTACGGGCCATTATTATCTCCACTTTACAAAAGAGGAAACTGAGGATGAAAGAGGATAAGGAACTGGTGGCAAGGGGTGGAGCTGGGGTAGAACGTGATTCTGTCTGTCTTTGGAGCTGAATTGAACATGGAAACCACTATGGAGACTGTCCTCAAGGGGATGGAGCTGGAGTCCGAGGAGAGAGAGACAAGCATTATGGTGCAGTTAAGATATGTTGAGACGGTGTAAGACCATGAAAGCTGAGTGTCTTGTGGACCAAAATAAAATATGACACTTCCGCCATTGTTGAAAGATATATTTGGTAGTGGTCTAGAGAAACTCTCTCCCTACCTTCTAGGACTCTTTTTTTCTTTTTTAAACTAACAATCACATCTAGTTTGGAAAGCTGATATTCCCTGGGACAGATTTACCACCCTCACATCTTGTATAGACTCCTTTTATCAGGGCCTGGTGGCCCCCATTCTTCCTAGAGAAACCCATAGCAACATTCTTGATGGTCAATGATCCATGGACTGTGGGGGTCCCCATGGCCATCTATCCTTCCCCTTGGCTCCCCTCTGAGGGGCAGGCAGGGTCCTAAAAGGACAGAGCCCTGTGGACCTGGCAGCACTTTAAGTATTACAAGGTTGAATTCACCTAACCTGAGCTGGGAGAGTACAGCACTGCTGGTTTCTTTACCTAAACTTGTATGGGTATATGTATGGGTATAGTTTTTCCTACCAAATTGCATTTCAAAAGTATGAACTTGAACATAAGAATAGTTCATGAGAATTCAGGAGATGAGGAGCCCCAAAGCTCGCTGTGATGTTTATGTCTCACCAGGCTGCACCCAACCCCACTGAGCCCAAGCTTCTCCAAGAGGACAATGCACTTCTCAGAGCTCCCTCCCTTTAGGGAACTCTGGGCACAAGGCATCCAAATTATCCAGGGCCCAAAACACTGAGCCCTGTTATGTGAAATTCCAAAAAAAAAAAAAAAGCACTAAACTGTAAGGGTAGGAAAGTCCAGCCTGGTTTCGATTTTTTCCTAGGATGACTAGCTCCTACTGTCAAGTATCTAAACATCTTGTAAGAGAGAGAGAGTGTGTGTGTGTGTGAGTGTGTGCATGGGCGTGCAACTACTTAGTCTGTCTTTTGGGATACCCAGCACTGAAGCTATTCAAGACTTGGTTGTGTGGTTGTGTTCTATCCCAGAGCTCCTAGGTATGCCAAGCCTTCATGGCAGATTGCAACGATGCTTTGGGAAGCAGTCCATCTCGTCAAGTGGAAAAACTCCCCAGGTGCAGCTGTTCCCTCCGACTCACTGAAGTCAGAGAAATCCTCTATTAATATCTTCAGCTTTCTAAGACCCAGGGAGTAACTGAGGACTCAGACACAGCCACCTGCAGGGGTGAGGTGGTTAGAGCTATCCAGCTTTGGGGTCTCACTCACCACTCCACCTTGCTACCACATCTCAGCCCTCTGTCAATAAAAAGGAGCATAGTTCCACATACTTGATTTGACTCAAGGTCACTAGCCCATCGATAACTTATCTCTGGAGAAGACAGTCTCCTGTGATCTTTACATGATTGAAGGAGGCTCTCCTCCTAGATTGCTATACAAGATGATTTGAAGCTTTGGGGAGTCTGAGAGCCCTGCACTGAACTACTCCATTTCTAGCCCTTCCCCACTGCCATGGCATATACCAAATATCAGATATCTTAAATTCAACATTATAGATTCTGGCCAAGCATGGTGGCTCATTCCTATAATCCTAGCACTCTGGGGGGCTGAGGTGAGACAATCACTTGAGCCCAGGAGTACAAGACCAGCCTGGGCAACATAGAAAAACCCTGTCTCTAGCTAAAACAAACAAACAAAAAAATTAGCCAGGCAAGGTGGCACGTGCCTGTAAGTCCAGCTACTTGGGAGGCTGAGGTGGGAGGATCACCTGAGCGTGGGGACGTCGAGGCTGCAGTGAGCCATGATTGCACCACTATACTTCAGCCTGGGTGACAGAGTGAGACCTTGTCTCAAAAAAAAAAAAAAAATATATATATATATATATATATATATTCTTCCTTGTTCACCTCCTACTTCAGGGACGACATATTGAGTCTGACAAAAGCCCTTCAGTCTCACTCCTTGAGCCCTGGGGTCTTGGTCTACTATATCCTTTCCAAGCTGTTCCCTAACAGCATCTTATTTCAACAGTGACCCCCTGGGGAAGGTCCCAGGAAAGATGCTTGGTTTTGCCTGTGAGTGTTGGAGCTCAGTCAACTAATATTAATACAACTTCCCATCTTTCTCTGTCAGAAATCTTTTTTTATTTTTATTTTATTTTTTTTTTTGAGACAGAGTCTTGCTCTGTCATCCAGGCTGGAGTGCAGTGGTGCAATCGCGCCTCACTGCAAGCTCTGCCTCTTGGGTTCATGCCATTCTCCTGCCTCAGCCTCCCCAGTAGCTGGGACTACAGGTGCCCACCACTACGCCCGCCTAATTTTTTTGTATTTTTAGTAGAGATGGGGTTTCACCGTGTTAGCCAGGATGGTCTCGATCTCCTGTCCATCAGAAATCTTTACACAAACATGCACACTCGCACACACCCACGCACATCTCTATACCCCATTCCAGAGGAAGCATTCACTTTCCCATAGTGCTCTCCCACTGTGAGTTGTGCTGGCCAGTAGAGATGATGTAATAAGAATTTTATTGGATCCATATATCATTTAGAAAATAAAAGCTCTCCCCTTCACTGGGTGATGACCATGAGGGGAAATGCCTGTGTCTGGTGAGTAATTTACGTCTGTCAAGCAGAATGAATGGGATCTCTAGCTCAAAACACTTGCTTTTGTGTTTTACTGTATCCTCTATGTTTCCAGCAGTGTCCATAAAACATCCCTCTGAAGGGCTCTCCTTTGAAGAGAAGGCAGCTCCCTCCCCCACAGAGGTTTAGATCCCAGTCAGGAAGGGAGCTGGCCTGGCCGTGGCTTTTCATTTCTTTGTGCTGCAGATGATAAGGTCAGTTTTGTTAGGCCAGTGCTTGTGAAGACACCTCTTTGCCTTCCTCGGCAAGCATTAGGAGACCCATTTTACAGATAGGAAAAACAGGGGACTAAAAGGGTAGAGCTTTCCTGCAGCCCATAAGGTCCAAAAAAAAAAAAAAAACAGGACTTCATTTTCAATAATAAAACACTCGGTCCATGCCTGTCTACAACTTTGTGGCTGGCATCAGAGCAGGAGACGGTGGGTAGGAAACCGTATCACTTTGTCATGACAGCTTCATCCAAGTCCAGAGCACAGAGCAGCTCGACTCTCTCTCTCCCTTTCCAAGTCCTTTCTAATCCTGTCATCACATCCTGACCCATGGCCTCCCCACCTCCAGCCCCTCTTCTCTCCTGAGTTGGCAGATCCTTTGGAGCTGGCACTCGTGTGCCATATTGCTTGGTACTGGGTTCACGTGCTGCTTTGTTTTGGTTCAAGCCAGCTCCCTGCACGATGAAATTAGAATGCTCGCGTGCTGAAGAGGAGGTTGGGGGAAAAGAGCATAGGATTAAGGGCAATATGCAGGGAGACATTTAATCAATCAGGTGCTTTCTGAAAAAAACAAAAAGACAAAAATGAGAGAATGAAGGAAACCATTATTTAGTGTATGCTGGGCACTACATTCGACCACTAAAATACAGAAACAAAAACCGCACAGGAAATTAATTTTCTTGAAGTGGTATTGACAATAAAATAGATGCTGTCTTGTTTTGATAAATTTTTATATGGTTTTGCTATTCCTCTGTCTGCTGACGGTGCTCGAGTCATTTCACCGATCGTGGAGGGTGGGCTGAGCTAAACTTCTGCACTCTCATGGCAAACTCACTTCTGAACAGGGCATCCATTCATCTACCCATTCACCCACTCAGCTTTGGCGATGGGCCACATGGTTTATGTGTTCAGGACCAAATCTTATAACTAAGAGACACATTTATTAGTGAATTATTTATTGACATCTGTCATTTTAGTATTAGGTTGGTACAAAAGTAAGATACACTACAAATTACTTTGTATTAAACAATAGTTTGTTTGAGCCCTTCATATGTGCCTGGAACTATTCTGAACACAAGAGTTTGAGGATAAATAAGATAGGAAGTCTTCATCCTCCAGAGATACAACTAACGATCGCAACACAGATCTCAGGGGTTGAGTTCATCACTTTGGCCTATTGACCCCAGATGAGTCAACTACTCTAGAATGAAAATAAATGGTTGGGTTTTTAAAGTTTGTTTTATTTTTGTTTTTATAAAGGGCATTCAAGCTTAGAAAAACAGGAAGGCACTCAATTTTTAAAAAGCAGGCCAGGTGTGGTAGCTCACACCTGTAACCCCAACATTTCAGAAGCCCAAGGCAAAAGGATTGCTTAAGGTCTGGAATTCAAGATCAGCCTGGACAACTTAGCAAGACCCCACATCTACCAAAAAATAAATGTTTGTAATTAGCTGGTTGTGGTAGATAGGAACTCCTATCTATTCCTATCTTATCTGCATTCTTAGCTACTTGGGAAGCTGAGGCAGGAGGATTGCTTGAGCACAGGAGTTCCAGGCTACAATGAGCTATGATCATGCCACTGCACTCCAGCCTGGGCAACAGACAGGATCCCATCTCAAAAAAATAAAAAAGCAAACGTAAGTCCTGTTTTTTCCATCAACTTGCATATCCCTCCTTCAATGTGAAAGCTAAACTCAAGGGCATATCATCAGCTTTACCATCCAGTCATTTTCAGGATATTCTCAAGGCTACGACCCTACCCCCAGCCCTTTCTCCCGCCACGGCATATATCTGATACCTGAAATTTCATGGCTGGTCAAAGATGTACACAAATGGAAAGTGTGGTTACCTTAGAAGCCCCTTGCCTTGAGACCCTTACTAGAGAGCTCCTTCCCCAGGAGGGCAGAGGGTACTGGGTGGGGAGAACAGGTAGATGTTTGAGTTGAACTCACAGACTTCCCTCTGTGAGTGTTAGTGAAGCTCTATGAAACACAGCCCTTAGATCTCCCATCATTCAAGAAGGATTTCTGTTTGTATTATTGTTTATAATAGAAATCATCAGTACCCAGTACTATGCCTGCCACACAGTAGAAATTTGATAAATGGGCTTTTACAGTTTTATTTTTTTCTCAAAAGGACATGCATACGGGAACAAAGCAAATCATACACAAGTGCTGTGTTGTGCAAAGGGAGTGTGGAGGCATAAGCAGCCAGCGCCACGTTGTGTAAATATACAATAGGGGTTATTAATGGAACATTTACAAGTCAGAGAAGCAGCAGAGTGTATCTGGTCCCCTGAGCACTCATCATTCTCAAAGAGGTGGGCTGAGGCTGGGCCTGGCTGGACCAGGTGCTCCAAAGGGAGGAAATGAGCCCCAGGGCTATGCAGATTAGTCGCTCCTCCAGCATCCACGCACAGCAGTGGTCTCCACACTCTTGCCCACTTCACTTCCGGTCTCCGCACTCTCGTCCACTTCACTTCCCAGAGGCAATTCCTAAGTCCAATCCATTTTTAATTCTTTTGGTGATTATTACCTTTTTTTTTTTTTTAGAAACAGGGTCTCTCTCCATTGCCCAGGCTGGAGTCCAGAGACGCAATCACAACTGAGTGCAACCTCCACCTCCTGGACTCAAGCGATGCTCCTGCCTCAACCTCCAGCGTAGCTGGGACTATGGCTGCATGTGACCACGCCCGGCTTCTTCTCTTAATGCTATCAAATTTTAATGAAAGCAACTATGCCATCCATAAAATGGCAAGCGTTAAACTATAAGAGATACATCAAAACTTTTACTGCAAGAACACAGGCAAATGTCTTGCTGTGGTTGGCTGATGGGAAGGTTGAATGATACTGAGCTGTGACCCTAGATCCCTGCACCCCCACAGCTTTATCCTCCTGTTTCCTGGGCGACCTGAAGGCCCAGGTCCTCCCCTGATACTTCCAGGCCTCTGTGGGCTGCGTGTGGAGCAAAAGGGCCACCAGGGAGAGGCTGGGACTCAGACACAGCATTAGCCAATATTTGCAGTGATTATTTTATTTTCTAAGCTTGTTGAGACTTCTTTCTGTTGACAGGGCTACCCATCCAACTTTCTGGAGTACTTTTCTCACAGAAAACAATCTGGCTTTGAAAGAAGGAACTGGGCCAGGCACGGTGGCTCACACCTGTAATCCCATTACTTTGGGAGGCCGAAGAGGGTGGATCACAAGGTCCGGAGGTCGAGACCAGCCTGACCAATATGGTGAAACCCTGCCTCCATTAAAAATACAAAAATTAGCCAGGCATGGTGGCGCACACCTGCAGTCCCAGCTACTCGGGAGGCTAAGACAGGAGAATCGCTTGAACCTGGGAGGCAGAGGTTGCAGTGAGCCAAGATCACGCCACTGCACTGCAGCCTGGGGGACAGAGCGAGACTCCATCTCAAATTAAAAAAAAAAAAAAAAAAAAACAAGAAAGAAAGAAGGAACTGGTTCTGTCCAACCCATTGTCCATATCTTCAGCCATCATCTGTAGAGGCTGCACTTCCAATATGTATGGCTCATGTTTCTGCATACATTGTAGAACGTTTCTTCTCTGTTTCTAGGTGGTATATTTCCTCTTCCACTGATTTTCTCTGAAGTTGCCTTACATGTTCTTGATGTATTTCAAGTTCCAGGGGAAGCTTCTGAATCTCACTTTGAAGCTGTGAATTTTCAGTCAGCAGAGATGCTTGCTCAGTTTGGAGACTTTGTTTGTCCTGGAAGCTCTTCATTCATTTGATTTTCTTCACATAATTTCTTGGATTTTTTTTTTTCTTTTTCCCTTCAAATCTTCTAAAGAAAACATTTAAGTTAACAGCATCCAGGAGTCTCTTCAAATCAACTTGTAACTGATAGACCGGATGATCTCCAGTTCTTTCTGCTTTCTTTTTTCTAATTTCAAGCTGCCATCAGCCACGTGATCTCTAAAGAGACAGGCACACCTACGACCTTCAGCAAGGTTTTTATCGGAGATGTTCACTGGCCCACTTTATCACCCATGACCTATTTCATTCCCGCGTTTGCGTTTTCAAGAGGGTTTTCCGTTCCTTCAGTTCCTGCACTCTTTGCTCCCATCTCACGGTTTTTTTGGCAAGCAGTTCTAGACTTTCCTGAAGATGAGTGTTTTCATTCAAACTGTCCATCATTCTCTTCTGATGTTGCTCTCCATTGTTCTAAAATGCTTTTAAGATGTTTTTTGAATCAGTCACTTAGGATTGGAGGGATTTTGATGCATCTTTGAGTGACAGTGTCTGTCCGTGAACTGAAAGTTCACAGAACTGGCTTTTCTGTCCTTTTCCAGAAAAGTCTACCGTGTCTTCAGGTGAAGGCCCGTTCTGATTTTTACTCAGTGCTGCCAAATACAGAATTTGTAACTGCGAAAGATTAGCCTCCACCGCAGGTGACTTGAGGGCTTCATAGGCTTATGTCATCAGCACCATCTTCTCACTGACTTTCCCACACACTTTAACTGAGCGGAACACCTCGCTCTTTTTCCCTCCTTAAAGTGTGTTGGCTCTTTACCATAAAAACAACCCTAGCTGCAGCACACACCAAGATCTTCTGGGGAAACCCAAAGAGACTGGGACTTGCTCAAGGGCTCAGACATCACTGGCAGAGGACCGCGCAGCTGCTCCAGGCCCGGCTGGAGAGACATTTTGGTGGTAGATAGCAGGCCCTCCGTGGGTCTGAAGGGTTCCCCACCTCTATTCAGATTGCCGGTATCCTGTAGGCCACTGCAGACCACACAGAACCCTTGAGCGGTACAGATGTCTGTCTCTACTGCAAACAAGTGCCAGGCAACAAGCACAGACCGTACATCAGCTGAGAAAAAGGAGGTGAAGGCCAGTCAGGTTCTATAACATAATGCTCCCTAACCTTGCTCTGCTCAATGCACAAATAGGAAGTGACACTACTTAGTGCATTTGGGGAAGCAGAAAGTGCTGACTGCAGCCAGAGACCAGGCTGGAGCTCACGCCACTCCTGGCCCCACCTGATCTTCCAGCTGCCATGTTGGTGGTGATTACCTTAATCTAAATGGTATTTATAACTCCATTTCTTGGTTTATCAACTTAAAATGTCCTCCTTTAAAACCCAGCTCAATGTGTGTGGTTTCATATTTTTTATTGATATATTTAGTTACTTTTATAACATTAAATAACAGTACCTCCATTTATTGTTCCATCAACTTTAGTCAGTATTTTGGTTCTCCTTCAGGTAAGATGGGAGTGTTTATGCCCCTACCCATCCTTCTCCCTTCTGTCTCCAACCTGCTGTCAGATAAATTTCACATTAAAATGCTGATATTAACATTTGCATTCTGTAACTACAATGCCATCCTCTGAGCTTCCATAGATGCACTCTAAATGTTGTTGTTGTTGTTTGTTGTTAGCAACAATTATGATCACAATACACACGTTGCTCTGCCCAAACAAGTGGGGCCAGGGTGTCAATTTCCTTTCTACAAACCTGAAATTGCAATCCTTAGGCCACTCAAAGAATAATGGCCATCCCAGCATAAAGCTCAATGAGTTTCCTTTCTTATATTCCAGCAATTGCTTAAAATCATGATACATTTTGCTTATTGGGATACTGACTTTGTGGTGCAGCTTCTTGTTTATCTAGGTGCTTCCAAGTACATTTTTTCCTTTGACTAACAGTCATTTTTTAGGATGTTCCATCCTTGAGAGGATATTCCTACCACAGGAGTGCTCTTTCTTCTCATTTCCTCTTGTACAATACTTTGCTCTTCTGTTCCAGTCTGGATTGGTCGTCCTCCAGGATCAGTCTGGCTGTTACTCTGGGGTCTCCTTAGTTGTTTTCCTGGATTGGACCTGATCTCCTGTCTCCTGGATTCCATGTCTTTCTCTTCTTCTGTTTACTTCCCCATGCTGCTGGGATACGACCTCAGATGCTGCCTAAGAAAGGGTATAAGGAAATTAAATGGCCTTATTTTGCCCTAATATTTGATTGACAATTGGGTTGGGTAAATAAGTTTTTTTTAAGTTAGGTCCTATTCTCTCAGAACTTTGAAGGCATTCTTGTATTGTCTTCTAACACTGAGGGTTACAGATGAAAAGTCAATTGCCAGTTTGAGTTTAGTGTCTTTGAGACAACTTGCATTGTCTCTCTAGGAAATTGTAGGATCTATCAGTTGTCTTTGGTGCTCTAGAATTTTGCAGAAAAATGTCTAAGTGTTGGGTCATTTGTTTTGCTTTGCTTTGTTTTATTTTTCCATTTACTATGCTGGATACTTGGGGCCTTTTAAAATTAAGGTCCTTCTTCAGCCCTGATAAATTTTATTCTACTGTTTCTTTGCTAATTTCCATTTTTTCTATTCTTTCTTTCTGGGTGGGATTGATCTTCATTTTATGTTTGACTTAAAGGATGAGTTCTCATGTCCCTTACCTTTTCTCCACTATTATTTTTCTCTTCATATTTCTTTTCTACATTCTGAGAGATTCCCTTGACTTTACATTTCAAGCTTGTTTTGAACATTTTTAATTTTGGTAATCAAGATTTTTTAAATCTCTAAGAAGTATCTCTTTTTCTCTTTCTGTTCCTTTTCCATTACATCTTCTGCTTGTTTTATGGATGTAATACACCACTGAATTTGAGTATATAAATTACAAGATTTTTTTGGAGATGGACTTGGTGTCCAGTGGGGTCAGTTTGTCTACCTTGTTCTGTCTCTTTCATGCTTCTGGTTCTTCTCCAATTCTTGTGGTTCTTGGTTGTCCTTCCATAGTTAAATTGGACAAGGTGGCTGATGTAGGATTTTTTTTCTGCATTATGTTGGAACCCAAGAGATTTTTCTTTTTTCCCAGCAGGTCTCTTCCTTAGAATCCTGATTAGGAGCTCTCCGTGGGGTGTGAAATATTGCCTGGTGGCATGCTGGTGGTTTTGGCTTTAGGAAGAATGTATGAGGCTCTCACTTAAAAACCAAGCCAAGAACTCCCCAAATGCCAGAACATGGAGGGCTCTGTCCTGGATCACCAAAACCTGCACTGGATGCCTTAGCCTTCCACAGAGGGCTGATTTAAATTTATAGTATGCCTTTTACATTTTATCTTGAAGCAGATACCAGATTATCTGTACCAAAGTATGATACGTGGGCCATACCAACCATAGCAACTTTTAACCGTCCCTCCTCTTGTGAGTCCCATTTCTCACTCCTGTGTTCCACTATACCTGCCAACTCTGAGCCCAGAATCCTTTTTGCTTTCTAACAAGCATATGAATTCCCACATCCACTGCAGTGCCACTTTTATTCCAGGTTATGCCTTTTCCAGACAGTTGCATGCATCAAAATCCCATTCATTCCATCTTCCAGAAATGTGTTGGGATTTCTTGCATTCGACAATCTTCCTCCCCAATCTCTTTGCCATGATAGACAACTCAGAAGTGACGAAGGTGAAAGCAAGTACTCAGCCCACCATTTTGAACCAGAAGTTCTCATTAAAAATTTATTTGAAGTCTACCACAAATTCCAACTAGAAACACCATTCTTCCATATGCCAAGCATTGTATCTGTCTTTCTTAGGCCGCCAGTACAAAAACTGTCAGGCTAAAGATTACATTGGGTCTGTTTTTATTAAAAAGTTACTAAAGAAAATTCAAAGTAGACTTGAGAGAACAGTTTCAAAGAGTTCAAGGGTACAAAGGCCAGGGTTGGCAGCTTCTGGCATTCCCCTGACTGCAGCTGCTGCAGCACACAAGGTGTGGAGGCCACCTCAGCTCCTGCCGGGAGGAGGCAGTAGCTGTCAGTCAAGAGCAAGAGGCGTGCACCAGGGCTGTGACCCCGGGCTCCTCACCAACAACTTTTTCTCCGTGTCAGCTCAGCTGCCAACTTTGCACACACCTGCTTCCTTCTGACTCACCAGCTCAGAAGAAAGGAAGGAGGTAAGGCCAGCCCTGGACTAGGTGTTGATGTGCTGAACCACCGCTGATCTTTGGGTAACAGAGGCACAGAGCTTCTCCAGAGTATTACTGGGGCCTCTAACTGCCAAAACAGAAATGAATTTGAGCTAGCTTAAGGAAAAAAGGTGATTTTATCATAAAGGACTGGGAGTAACTAATGAAACCCAACAGCCTTTAGAAAGGGTGTAGAGGCCAGGCACGGTAGTTCATGCCTATAATCCCAACACTTTGGGAGGCTGAGACAGGGGTATCACTTGAGCGCAGGAATTAGAGACCAGCCTGGGCAACAAGGCAAAGCCCAGTCTCTACAAAATTACACAAGAATTACCTGAGCATAGTGGCATGTGCCTGTGGTACTTGGGAGGCTGAGATGGGAGGATCACCTGAGCCCAAGGAGGTCAAGACTGCAGTGAGCTGTGATCTCACCACTGCACTCCAGCCTGGGTGACAGAGTGAGACCTAGTCTCAAAACAAAAAGAAAGGCTATTGGACTGAGGAATCGGGAGCTATCGGGATTTGCCTCCATGTCTCATCTCCCAACTCCAGCTCTCTCTGTGTGCTGTGTCTCTCTTCCTGAAGACTGGCTTTCTCTTCTCTTCTCTTCTGTGTACATGGCAGAATGTGGCTACCTCTCCGAATGGGGGATCACATACACTGGTTTGGCCATGCACAGAGACTGACATTTCCTTAGACCAAGGGCTGGCAAATTTCCATAAAGGCCAGATAGAAAATTTTTTGGCTTTATGGACTTTGCAGTCTCTGGTATGACTATTCAACTTGACCATTGTTACACGAAAACAGCCACGGCCAAGTTGCAAATAAATGGGCGTGCAGCTGTGTTCTAACAAAACTTTATTTACAAAAACAGGAAGGCGATGGGTAGAATTTGGCTGGATCACTGACCACTGCCTTAGACACAACCCAGATTTTCAGAAAAATATGAAGTATTCAGCGTGGGTCAGTAGTCAGTCCCTAAGTTGGTAAACAAGAGAGACGGGAAAACACAGCAGACACATGGCCACTGGAGGCCTGGGATGATGTGTGCAGTTCCCAGAGAGGAGAGTCTAAGACAACCCCTCAATGAGGGGTCGCTGTATCTACATCTCCTTTAGAGAAGCCATAGCTAGGGATATTAGTTCTTGCATCTTCTGACTTCAGGGTAATCTCACAGAACAGGGTAGCAAAAAGCCCCTATAGCATCTTGAGATCCCCAGAAACAAAGTCCTGTTTAGAATGAGACATTTCAAAATTCCTCCCAATAAGAAAAGGAAGTGTGCCGGGCGTAGTGGCTCACGCCTGTAATCCCAGCACTTTGGAAGGTCAAGGAGGGTGGATCACCTGACTGAGATCAGGAGTTCAAGACCAGCCTGGCCAACATGGTGAAACCCTGTCTCTACTAAAAAAAAAAAAAAAAAAATTAGCCAGGCATGGTAACAGACATCTGTAATCCCAGCTACTCAAGAGGCTGAGGCAGGAGAATCACTTGAACCCGGGAGGTGGAGGTTACAGTGAGCTGAGATCGTGCCACTGCACTCCAGTCAGGCGACAGAGCAAGACTCTGTCTCAAACAAACAAACAAAACAAAACAAAACAAAAAACAAAAAAAGGAAGTGAAGAAAGACCATGAAGTGAAGCAATTGGCCCTATAAAGAGCATATAGCCCTGGATCTGAGAAAGCTTATTCAAAACTTTTATTGTTCCTTAAATGGACATTTAGGGGGAATTTTTACATTTAAACCCAAGGCTCTGAAATTGAACAAAAGTAATTTTGAGCTACAGTTGGCTGGGAGATTCCACGGCTCCCTGCTCCTCTGGGGCCTCAGGGCTGTGCAGTGGTATGGTTGAGGCTTGAATTATGTGCCCGGTGTGGCTGTAACTCAGTCTTCATTCTAGCCTCCCATGGTGGCTTTGTAGCTTACAGGCATGGCATAAAAACGCTGCAGTGGCTGTTAGTGGGAACGGAAAATGGTGCAGCCACTATGGAGGCAGCATGGTGTTCCTCAAAAAATTAAAAATAGAACTACCATATGACCCTGCAATTCTACTTCTGGGTATACAGCCAAAAGAAAAAGAAAGGTCCCGAGGAGATGTTTGCACGCCCGTGTTCATAGCAGCATTCGCCATAGTAGCCAAAAGGCAGAAGCAGCCCAAATATGTGTTGATGGGCGAATGGATAAACAAAACACGGTCCATACACACAATGGAATACTATTCAGACTTAAAAAGGAAGGAGATTCTGACACAGGCTACCACATGGATAAATCCTGAGGACATTCTGCTAAGTGAAATGTATTTATTCTAGGTGCCTCATATAAGTGGAATCACACACTTACGTGGGGCACCTAGAATAGGTACATAAAGACAGAAGCTAGAGGGTGGTTGTCAGGGTCCGGGGTGCTGGGAGCTATGGGGAGCTGTTTTTCAGTGGCAGTAGAGCTGCAGTTTTGCAAGATGAAATGAGTTCCAGAGATGGATGTTGGTGACGGTTGTGCAATAACTTGAATGTACTTAACATTATTGAACTGAACACGAAAGACAGTTAAGACGATAATATATGATGTGTATTTTACTGTAATTTTGTTTAAGTCTATAGTGGGAAAGGCTTCAACCTCCATGAGCCCTACTCTATCACGGCAGTGCACAGCTGTGGCCTCTGGGGCTAAGTGAAACTTGACTCCTCAGACCAGAGCCACGACCTGCAAAGGCTTTCCTGGAATGACCTTGAGTCTCTGCCTTCTATTTTCCTGCAAAGATAAGAGGTTTTGTTTGTTGGTTTTTCTAGCCACAGAAACAAGGAATGGGTGTTTAGAAACACCCCGCTGTCTGCTCCTCGGGGACCATTCTGGGACTTTTCCCCTAAAGTAAGCCTAGAAGTTTCCACCTAAGGACCTGGCCTTCCCAGAAGCCCTGAGGCCCAGAAGCTTGAATAAGTGCCTAGATAGTACCACGAGGGGAGACACTCTCACAACAGCAGTTCTACCATTGGCCACACCTCATGTGACCTGCTGCAAGAGCAGCGTGCCCCCTCCCCTGATGGGGGTCAGCTAGCAAAGCCCCTCCATCACCCACACCCACCTCCCCTCCTCTGAGATCAGGCCCTCCAAGGGAGAGGAGGAGCCCGTGTAATCCCCAGAGCCTCTCTCCAGCAACAGAAGAGCCATGAGCTTCTGCTTCAGGTAAGGCAGACCTTGCTCCAGTCTCCTAAGACCCTTTTTGCCTCAGCCTTGTCCCCTCCAGCCCCTTCTCCATGTGGCCACCTGCTGACCTCTGCTCAATATCCAAATAGGCCACTGCCATGCACCAACCTTCACTGGCTCCCTACTGCCCTCAGGAACAAATGCCCAAGCCCGTGTGAGACCTCCAGCCTCATTCCCAGAAGTTCCCCGTCTTCATGCTCCTAATCCCCACATATCCCTGCCTTTTCCTAAGTGTATCCCCTTTGAACCCCAGTTGATCAGTCAACTCCCTTTTCTATAGGATGCACATTGTTGGATTGTTCTCGATGTAGCATGGTGATCGGTCCTCTCCGTGTCCTGCTCACTCCTCCAGGGGCCTCCAGTTTGCTCATATCCTCAATACAGCAGGACATCCAGGACCGACCACACATGTCAGGGGTGACCCCAATAGCACAGATAACAGCCCACAGGTTCAAGGAATGGCTTCACAGGTTTGAGACACCATAACTAAGACAAAGACCAACTAAAGACCATGGATCCAAATTGTGGATAGAGGGATTTAAGATGAACTTCCAACCATTTGGATAAGCTCCGGAAGAAGGGCATCTCTGTCTCCCTGGAAATGCCCACAAGTCAGTCAGCCGCAGACCTGGCTGAGGCGCTGTGGATATGGCCTGGAGGGAGGTAGGAGGAGGGGTAAGATCTAGGAGTTCTTCTGACCCTGTGAGTTACAGAATCCCTTTACTGGGATCTCCAGTCATTTCTTTATTCTGAAGGCTGCAGATAAGATTATTCTTTCATTTTTTTTAGTCATGGGGGGAAAATCCTTAAAAAGGAATCATCTTTTACTCTGGGCAAATTGCCAGTCCACTAAAGAACAGGAGCTGATGCTCATGCCGGCCACCATGTGCCACATGGCTAGTGCCACCAAGAGATCAGAAACTAACAATGGAAGGGAAGGATGGAGTTTCTAACGCTTCTTTGGAGTCCTTGAAAGACTGTGTATTAGGCTGTTCTCGCATTGCTATAAAGAAATACCTGAGACTGGATAATTTTTTTTTTTTTTTTGAGACAGAGTCTTGCTCTGTTGCCCCAGCTGGAGTGCACTGGTGCGATCTTGGCTCTCAGCAACCTCCGCCTCCCAGATTCAAGTGATTCGCCTGCCTCAGCCTCCTGAGTAGCTGGGATTACAGGTGCCCACCACCACACCTGGCTAATTTTTGTATTTTTAGTAAAGACGGGGGTTTCGCCATGTTGGCCAGGCTGGTCTCGAACTCCTGACCTCAAATGATCCATCCTCCTTGGCCTCCCAAAATGCTGCAATTACAAGTGTCAGCCACTGCGCCCAGCCAGAGACTAGGTAGTTTATAAGAACAGAGGTTTAATTGGCTCATGGTTCTGCAGGCTGTACAGGAAGTACAGTGACATCTGCTTCTGAGGAGGCCTCAGGGAGCTTTCACTCATGGCAGAAGGTGAAGCAGGAGCAGGTACTTCACATGGCAAAAGCAGGGGCAAGAGAGAGAGAGAGAAGGGTGGGGCAGTGAAGTGCCACATACTTTTAAATGACTAGATGTCCTGAGAACTATCACAAAGACAGCACCAAGCCATGAGGGAGCTGCGCCCATGATCCAAACACCTCCCACCAGACCCCACCCTAGCACTGGGGATTACACTTCAACATGAGATTTGGGTGAGGACACACATCTGAAATATATCAGACGGGAGGCACGGAGTCCATGCCAGAGGCCAGCTTCTGTGAACAGGGCTTGGAACTGCAACACATTTCCTAAATTCCTACCAGGTTTTCCCTTCTGGCAGCCTGGTCATGGCATTTAACCTTTCTGAGCCTCAATCTCCTCTCCTGTTAAATGGAGATGATGCTACTAACCATGTACATGAAAAGATTTTGCAACCTGCAAGGCATGATATACATGTAAGTTTTAAGAAGTTTCTAGAGTAAATAAGATTGGTATAAATCTAAGAAATTGATTTCAGTGGAAGAATGCATAACTCAAGGCAGATAGTGTCATTATTTAGAGAATGAGGCTGGACACTTTGGGAGGCCAAGGTGGGAGGATCGCTTGAGGCCAGGAGGTCAAGAGCAGCCTGGGCAACATAGCGAGATCCTGTCTACAAAAAAAAATTTTTTTAATACAATAAACAAATTTGCCAGGCATGGTGGTGTGCCCCTATAGTCCCACCTACTCGGGAGGCCAAGGCTGGAGGATTGCATGAGGTCAGGAGTTTGAGACCAGTCTGGGCAACACAGCAAGGCTCCATCTCTATACAAAATAATTTTTTTAAAAAAATTAGCCAGGGGTGGTGACATGTGCCTGTATTCCCAGCTACTTAGGAGGCGGAGGTGGGAGGATCACTTAAGGCAAGGAGATCAAGGCTGCAATGAGGCTGTGATTGCACCACTGTACTCCAGCCTGGAGCCTGGGTGACAGAGTGAGATCCTAACTCAAAAAAAAAAAAAAAAGTCGGGGGTAGAATGAAACATGAAGTTCCCAGATGGGCGGAGAGGCAGGAGGAATAGGCTGGAGGGATGCTGAGGAGCAACCATCTTGCAAACAACTCTGGAGAACCCAAGTACATTAGCCGACCCCCAGGATGCCCAGCTCTTAGTCACCTTGAGTTACGACCTGCACTTGTGCATCATCACTAGTTCAAGGCCTGGAGCTACTACCCTCCCACAGGACCTGAGCCAATGGTTACCCTCAAAGGTTCAGCCCATCCATGAGTGGCCAATGGGGAGCAGAGAAACAAAGGCACGATGGCCCCCCTCATCTAGTCCTGCAGCATGATGAGGCCGGGAATTCCCTCCCACTTCTCATTTCAAGTCAACCTGGGGTCCACGCTCAAGAGGGACATGCTCAATCACGCAATCAGTTTCTGGGGACCAAGCATCCCTTTCCCCGGGCCTTGGGGACTCAGGCAATGGCCGAGTGCCACAGCCCCCACTTTCTCTTAAGTGTGATAGATGGACTGAGCTTTCCTGGCAGTTGAAACACTTTGCATTGATTTGTGTATTAGTTTGTATATTGTTTTGAGAGACCAATTTCAAGAGAAGCTGAGCCCGTCGTCCATCAAAGCCCCACGGTGCTTTATCTTCATTCTGAGCTGGCTGCTCATCAGATGCAGGGCAGGCTGCTGCCAAGAGAGCCCGCCGCCGGGGACCTCCGTCTATCACCGCCCGGGGGGACACGCTGCCTCGGGATTGTTCAAACTTCAGGGAAAGGACAGTTCTCCACACCCGCCCACTGTGCTCCTTGGAGAAGATCTGAGGTCTTCTGGTTGGAATTCTTGAGTCTTTGGGATTTTCAACATTTCCAGAGATGAGGAGGCTACAGGAACACTTACAACCATTTTACAGAGAGGGAAGCAGAGTCAAGTGCCATAAAATGGACGTATACCAAACGCTCTCGGGAGCTGGGTCCCTAAATTACAAAGAGAACCAGGCTTACCTGGTCTTAGCGGATCTCACAGCCCCTTCACCCCGGCCTGCAACACACACAACCCTCCAGACCTTCCTCCACCTGCACCACTGGGTTTATGCTAGAAGGTTCCCAGTGTGTCTGCTTCTAAGCAGCCTTTGCTGAGGGGGATGAAGAAAAGGGGACCTGCCAAGAGGCCACCGAGGTGGAGGAGTCCTCAGAGACTAACGCAGCAGGAGTTGGGAGAACCTCTTGAAAGGAGACAGGAGAAGTGAGGTGTGTATGAGTCAGGAAGGATGGGCATGGTTTAAATCCTTTTTCTTGGAGAGTAAACATTGTCACATTTCTGCCTCCGCTGCTTCACAGAGGATACCCCTCTCTGGACAGCCCTTCAGGCATCAGCCTATTGGCAGCCACACATCTTGGAATATGGGGTCGCTGGACACAAATCCATCTGTACTGGCCGGGGCTGACAGCGACTGTCACTCCCCAGGACAGGGTTACCACCTTTCTCTCCCTTCTTCTCTCTCCTCTTCCCACTATTTCAAGGACCGGAGAGTCTTATGGATTTTTCTTCTCCTGTCTTGAATGTGCAAAGGTCCGGCCAACCACAGCAATGCCACCTTCTGGTGTCAAGAGGGAGGTGGAGACAGGCACTGGATGAGGTCCCGGGCACTCCTCACCCTGGAATTTCGATTATACAAAGGGCATCAGAACACGGTGACCAGCAACCAGGCTCTCAGCTGGGCTTTAGGCAGGATCACTTGGGCTTGCCCAGGGAACCTCATCTCGGAGGATCTCTCAGGAAGCCTGAGGTCTCCTACTAATGGAACTGTGACTGGCTCACCCAGAGGGGGTCCAGTTGGAACCCTGGAGTGGGCAGTAGATGAAGCAAATGGGATTGACTCTAATAAAAACATGGAAGAAAAAAATCAGAGACCTTCGGTTCATATCTGACCCTTGCGTATTCCCATTTGTGGGACCCCACAGCCCTTCCTCTCACCTTCCATAAGGAGTATAATGTTCTGGATTCTTCCATTCTCCTCCCCTCAAAACCTACCTGTTCAAAATGTAGACAGCTCACCAATATGTAAAAAGATGCTCAACCTCATTCAGAACAAAAGAAATACAAATTAAAACTACTCTGAGATTCCATTATCACTATCAAGTTGGCAAAAGGGCTGGGCACAGTGGCTCAGGCCTGTAATCCCAGCACTTTGGAGGGGCCAAGGTGGGAGGATGGCTTGAGGCCAGGAGTTCGAGACCAGCCTGCACAACATAGTGAGACCCCATTTCTGCAAAAATAAATAAATAAATAAATAATATTTTTTTAAGTTGGCAAAAGACTGGAAGTATGATAACACACAGTGCTGACAAAACTGTGGGGAAACAGACCCTCTAATTCACTAATGGTAGGAGTGGGATTATTAGGATGTTTTGACTGTAACTTTCTATGTTATAATGAAAAGAGCATGGCTAGGTGCAATGGCTCACACCTGTAATCCCAGCAGTTTGGGAGGCCGAGGCAGGTGGATCACCTGAGGTCAAGAGTTTGAGACCAGCCTGACCAACATGGAGAAACCCTGTATCTACTAAAAATACAAAATTAGCCAGGCGTGGTGGCGCATGCCTGTAATCTCAGCTACTTGGGAGGCTGAGACAGGAGAATCACTTGAACTGGGGAGGCAGAGGTTACGGTGAGCCAAGATAGCACCATTGCACTCTAGCCTGGGCAACAAGAGTGAAACTCTGTCAAAAAAAAAAGAAGGAAGGAAGGAAGGAAGGAAGGAAGGAAGGAAGGAAGGAAGGAAGGAAGGAAGGAAGGAAGGAAGGAAGGAAGGAAGGAAGGAAGGAAGGAAGGAAGAAAGGAAGAAAGGAGGAAGGAAGGAAGGAAGGAAGGAAGGAAGGAAGGAAGGAAGGAAGGAAGGAAGGAAGGAAGGAGCATTTGGTCTTTGTCTCCAGTTCCTGGCACACAGCTTCTAAAACCCTCGGGGTTTTCAGAGTGTTAGGAGTATCTTTTGTTGTTTGTAGGAGTCCCCTGTCAACCACATCGGAGTTGACGCAAGATGGAGCCCCTAGATAGCTTCAGGATGGTTCTGGTCACCAGAAAGAACGAACATGTGATCAGAGGGTGGGAACTTTCAGCCCCATCCCCACCCCACCCTGACCTCCAGGATGGAAGGGGGTCTGGAGACAAGGTTCTAAAAACTCTTGAATGATGAGATCCTGGGAGCTTCCAGGTTGGTGAACACGCCGATGTGTTGAGGAAATGGCACTTGGAGGACTCAGGGGCCCTGCCCACCACTCCCACCATGGAAGTCACTTCCATTTGATTGTTCCTGACTTCTATCCTTTATATTAAACTAGAAATAGTAAGTAAAGCACTTTCCCAAGTTCTGTGAGCCATTCTGGGGCAAAGGAGGGGGGCATTGCAGAAACCCCAGAATTTACAGTTGGCCAGGCAGAAGTGTGGGTAGCCCAGCCATCTCCTTTGTAGGTAGCATCTGAAGTGGGGGCAGTTTTGTGTTTCAGTAGTTACTGTCAAAATTGAATTGAATGGTTGTACACACAGTTGGTGCCGGAAAATCAGAGACTTGGTATTGGAAACCCCACATATATTTGATGTCAGAGGTGATGTCAGAAAAAAAAGATGAAAAAACTCTATCACACTTTCAAAATTACCAGAATGTATATCTTTGACCTAGAAACTCCACTTCTAGGAATTATCTTACTGACACACTTAGCAGCATGCAAAATGATATAAATACAACTTTATACATTTTGGCATTGCTTATAGCAGTAAAAGAATGGAAACAGCCAAATTGTCATCTGTATGGGAACTAGTTAAAGTATTGAACATATGTACAATGGAATTCTATATAGCTATAAAAAAATTGAAGAAGCTCTATATTGACATGGAAAGATTTGAGACACATTGTTAATTGGGGGAGAAAAGCAAGACAAAGAACAGTGTTTATAGTATGCCATATCTTATGTTAGATGAAAGAGAGGGATGGGCACGGTGGCTCATGCCTGTAATCCCAGCACTTTGGGAGGCCAAGGCAGGAGGATCACTTGAGCCTAGGAGTTCAAGACCAGCCTGGGCAACATAGGGAGACCCCATCTCTACAAGATAGATAGATAGATAGATAGATAGATAGATAGATAGATAGATAGATAGATAGATAAAGGCAGGGATGATGGTGTATGCCTATTGTCCTAGCTATCCAGGAGGCTAAGGTGGGAAAATCACTTGAGCCCAAGAGGTCAAGGCTGCAGGAAGCCAGGTTTGCACCACTGCACTCCAGCCTGGGTGACAGAGCAAGGCCCCATCTCAAAAAAGAAAAAGAAAGAGGGATAAAGAATTTAGACTTGTGTTAGCTTTTACTTACATTTCTTAAATCTCTGAAGGGTAAGAAACTAACACCAGTGGTGGCTGCTTGAGTAGGGAGAGGAGCAGGTGAGGCACAGGGAGGGAAGGACATTTTGTACTGATGTGTGACCCACACAGATGTAATAGCTACCCAAGAAAAATAAATACCTATATACTCACAGCAGGCAAACTTAGAAGGGACTTTATAGATCCTATTCCACCCTCTTCCCACTATAAATATGTGGAAATGGTGGCCCCAAAGGCTCCCTGGGTCAACCAGCTCTCAGATCTGGTACAGGATTGCCACCAGAATTCAAGGCCCACAGCCCCCAGTTCAGTGCTCTTTCAAACATACCCCTAGACTATGCCCCTACCTAGGGCAGAGCACAGCAAGATGTGGGCAATATCTTTGGATCACTAGTCCCTAACAGAGCACATGCCCCCTCTTTGTGAAAAGTTTTCGGAATGAATAATCATCGTGTTGCACTTTCTGTGAGACTTGAACCTCTGGCTAAGCTAATTAATTAATTAATCAAAGTGATGGCGATTTACATTCCCCAACCGTGATCATCACATTTTCCTGGAGGCCACGAATGGTAGGATCACGGGCCCTTCAGCTGAGGAAACATGTCTAGTGAGGAGCCCTTTACCACCTATCAAGTGAAATGCCAGTAGACAATTTCCTGCATTTCACCTTCTTGCGAATCAACCTATGTACAGAAGAAGAAAGGGAAGAAACTGATTAGGCGGATACAGCCAATGTTTAACATACTTAACATAGCAACTCAGGAGAAGAGAAATTATTTATTTGTACAACCATTGGCCAACAAAACCAGTGCCCATGGGGCATGGCCTTTGAATTGTGTAGGCTGCAGTGGCAATTTGGTGGGTTGCATCTTGCATCATGCCCACCCTTTTTCTTGTCAAACTTAGCAATTTAACTCCAAACATTCTTACAAGATGGCTGGCAGATGTGCCTTTCAAAACCTGGGATGTGAAGCAAATGAGTATCATCCTCTAATTGCCTGCTACCCCGCCCAGACAGACACGGCACTCACGCCGGCCAGGGGCGAAACCTCAGAACCCTCCAGAACATAACTGTTCATCATCCATAATGTGCGACAAGCCAGGATGCATCTAAACAGGCCAGGAGAGTTCTGAGGGGGACAAGTTAAGTAAGACAATAAACACGTTGTAAGGCAGATTGAGTGAGGCCATCAATGATGGATGAATGTTTGGTAAATCAAAGAGATCTAAGTTTTACGAGGACAGCCCCATTGGAGAGCTTTTGGTCACAAATTAGAGGCATGCTTGGGTCCTCAGACACGCAGAGTTGACTGCTGCAAAGACAGCAAGAGCGATCAAAGCAGCCAGAGGGAGAACGGGTAAGTGAGATGAATGGAGATCAAATCCCATTATAACCAATTCTATTACAAAGAAAATTCCACCTTAACAAAAATATACCCAAGCCCCAGGCATTGGCCCATAATAATCATATATTGTTCAAATAAGCCAGTGCTAAGCATGCTGTTCTTCAGTTCTTCTCTAACAGTCCCTAGCTATCACTACACTCCAGCTCACACATCCCCATTCACCGCGTGATGAATTACTGGCAGCGTGTGACAATACCTGCATTCTTTTCCAACCCCCTGACTGAAATGCCCTCTTGGAGGGTGATGTTCTGAAAAACTTTAAGGAATTGGTCTTTATAAGAATCTTTACCTCATCTCATAGTTTCCATCAAATTAGCTGCCTAGCTCCAGGATCATCAGGAAGATAATTTAAAATGTTAGATAAACACCTCCATAGATGCAGAAAAACACTGGGGGCGGGGTTTACAAAGATATAAACCTTGGTTATTTGCTTACATTTGAACCCAATCTTTTATTTACTTTTTAATTTCTATTAACTTTTTCACACACAGTTTTTTATTTTTATGGGCTTAAATATAAGATTATTCCTTCTTTTTCTGTTTTAATTTTATTATACGTATTTAAAGTATATAACATGATGTTTTAACACACATATAGAGAATGAAATATTAATAGTTACTATAGTGCATTAAAATATCCATTTTCCCACAAATTTGCCCAATTTTTTTATATATAGTAAAAGCACCTAAAAATCTACTCTTCTGGGAAAAAAATCTTGAATGCTTAACAATGTGTATCACAGCTTCGCTTTTAACAGGAAAAGACTTGGAAACAACACACATGTTTATCAACAGAATACATAAATAATGATCCAATGGAAAAATGCATAGTTGTCAAAATTAAGGAACCTAGGGCTTACATGTATCAACATGGATCCATTGTACAAAAGAAAAGTTTCAGGCAGATATATGCAGTATGATACCTTTATATAAACTTAAAAGTACACGAAGTAAGATATTAAGGACATATGTGGCCAGATGCTGTGGTTCCATGGGATTACAGTAGCCTGTAAACCCAGCTACTTGGAGGCCAAGGCCAGAGGACTACTTGAGGCCAGGAGTTCAAGAGTAGCCTGGGCAACATAGCAAGACCCTATCTCTACAAAAATATTTAAAAATTAGGCCGGTGTGGTGGCTCATGCCTGTAGTCCCAGCTACTCTGGAGATTGAGGATGGAGGATTGCTTGATCCCAGGAGTTTGAGATTGCAGTGAGCTATGATCCTACCACTGCACTCCTGCCTGGGTGACCAAGCAAGATCCTGTCTCTTTAAAAAAAAAAAAAAAAAGTATAGATATTAAATGTATAAATACATGATGCATGGAAATGAAAACATCAAAGTTAGAACACTTGTTTCATCTTGGGACAAGATAACCATGGTGGGTTTCAACTATACTTACATATTTTGTTTCTTAAACTGATAGGAAGATGCATAGTATTGATACAGGAGTGCTGGGAAAGGAAGGGCATGGTCCCTTTAAGTGAAAGGAAGAAGGGAGGGGAAGTGCTGGGTAGAGGAGGGCGTGGTCCATGGTTAGGGCTCTACCCTACGGACCCAGGTGAGGACAGGCTCTTCTGACTTTTCCCAAAACGTTGCATTTCCCAAGACCACCCTGGCTCTCCACGCCCCCATCCTGGGCCTATAAAAACCTGAGACCCTAGCAAAGCAGAGACGGAAGCTGCTGGATGGTGAGAGGAACACATCGGCGGAAGAAGACAAGCAGCCGGACATTGAGGGGAGCATGCTAGCAGAAGAGCACGCCAACAGAGGGAACCCGCACTCTGACTGATCTCAACCGGCGGGACAAGGCAGAGTTTGGCCGGGGCAATCGGAGGAAAGCCGGGGCCCCGAGTGGCCCAACTCCAGGGAAAAACCATCTCCCTTCTGGCTGCCCCGTGGGCGGAGAGCTACTTCACTTAATAAAACTTTGCACTCATTCTCCAAGCCCACATGTGATCCGATCCTTCCGCTACACCAAGGCAAGAATCCAGGATACAGAAAGCCCTCTGTCCTTGCAACAAGGTAGAGGATCTAACTGAGCTGGTTAACACAAGCCTCCTATAGACGGCAAACGAAAAGAGCACACAGTAACACACGCCCACTGGGGCTTCAGGAGCTGTAAACATTCACCCCTGGACACTGCCGTGGGGTCACGCCCTTCGAGGGGGCCAAGGGAACCTTTCCCGTGTCAGTATTCATCAAATAGTCTTTGGATTTTTTTTTTTAATATCTAAAATATTTCCCAATTTAAAACAAAAAGGAGTCAGTGACCAAGAAAATTTGGAATACAAAATTTCACATTTGCATTCCTGGCCCCTGTAAACTAATGTGTCCAGCCCACATTAACCACCTCTGCCCCTCATCTCAGTAGCTGGTCTTATTCTGAGCTGTACGTGTCTTGTCTCCCATTAACCAATAATGTAGCTGATAGTCCTGTGACTCTGGTCTTGAGAGTAGGCCAGGGGCTCTATTGAAAACAAGTTCATGGAAGTCCTTTATTTCCCCTGCATGAGATTGCTAGTTTATCAGCTATGTACTAGCAATTTTTAATTATGATTATTATCAATGTATGTTCAGAAAATAAGTTTCTTAAATGTCTTTTCATGATGACTAAAGTAATACGTAGTCATTATATAGAATTTGGAAAATAAGTATCAAGAACAAAATGAAAATCACTTGTATTACCACCATCCAGAGGCACTGTAAACCAATATGTATATTTATAACACCAGAATCCCACTGAAACATAATTATATATCTTTATTGTTTTCACTTGGCGTTTCCTTTGACAGCATAATTTTATTAGCAGAATAATATTTCATCTCAGGGATGAATCAGAATTAATCAACCATCTCCACACTGTTGAACATAAAAAGTCTATATTTTCTCTAAAAAATACATTCAACACAGTATTTGTAGTTTAAAAAAAAACACTTCCACTCAGATTTCAGATTCACATAATTGTGATTAAATTGCAAGATCACCAGGTACAACAGGTTTGGGAATAAACAGAGTAGATTCTTAGAAGGCAAGAAACTCTATGAAGCCTTTAGTGCATTCCTGGCATCTATCAGAGCGTGTCACTGAAGGAACTGGGAGCTTGGTAATTGAAAGTCAGTTAAGAGAGTAGAATCGCGGAATCCAAAAGGTGTGTTATATATGTTTATTTGACAGATAATTACCCAATTCCCCTTCAGAAGTTCATAACTTACATATGAAACATCAACCTATGAAAAGGATAGTTTCTCTGCATCCTGACCACACAGAACATTGCATTTTTATCAGACTGACAAAAAGTTTGCTAATCTATAAGACCAAAACAATGGTATCTCATTTTTGTTTTGATTTGCATTTAATTATTAGGAAAACTGAGCCTACTTCCATGCTTCTTTGGCTGTTCATATTTCTTTTTATGTTACTTCCCCATGCATTCATTGACCTAAGTACGTTTCAGAAATGCTTCACTCTTCTGGCTGGACATGGTGGCTCATGCCTGTAATCCCAGCATTTCAGGAGGCCAAGACAGGTGAATCACCAAGGTCAGGAGTTTGAGACCAGCCTGGCCAACGTGGCGAAACCCGGCCTCTACTAAAAATACAAAAATTAGCTGGGCGTGATGGTGCAAACCTGTAATCTCAGCTACCTTGAGGCTGAGGCATGAGAATCATTTGAACCGGGAAGGCAGAGGTTGCAGTGAGCCGAGATCACGCCACTGCACTCCTGGGTGACAGAGCAAGACTCCGTCTCAAAATATGTATATATATTCTTCACTCTTCTGATCTCTCTCAGTGGTAGCCCTCCCAAGTCTTAAACCTTTATGACTTTTTCCTGTTTCTTTTGTCATCTTCATGGATATGGGGAGGGAGGAGAGATAAACCTGTGTATCTAGTCTGCCATCAATTTTTCGCAGACTTTTAGAATCCATAGACTTACACAACTTAAAAATGGGAATTGTCAGTTCTTTGTTTTGCTAAGTTAGGACAATTAAGGAGGAAAATCTCCTACCATCCACTTTGACCATTATTTTATTTAAAAAGGATAGAGAAGGTGCAGATGGGTGAGTGGTGTGAGGGGATAGGACATTTGAATATATCTACAAGAAAAGCAAAAGCACAATTTCCAAGCTAAGGATGGCCCATCGAAAGGACAGCTGCTAACCTTACACCAGGGTTTTTACTGAGAAGGACGAAAGCTTTGCCACCTGTCTCATGGCACCTCTCTATGGACTGGCATTTGGGAACCTCTGCCCCAGGAATCCACACTGTCCACTTCTCTTCCTGGAATTGCCCCTTCCACCACCACGAGCACCCCCAGCCTTGGCTGCTAAGCATCCTTGAACACTTTCACTACCAGGGAAAATTTGTGGTTGATACGAGAAACCAGGTCAGATAGCTCCGAGGTCTAAAATAGACTACAGGAAGGTCAAAAGCCTTGTCCAGTGAGGGGATTCACACGGTACCATGCAGAGAGTTAGAACGAGGCCCATCCATCTCCACTCAAACCATTCCTGCTGCCACCTGTGATCTTAACCCCGCTGTTAAGTCTAGGATGGCTACAACACTTCTACTGATCCCCACTGTCAGTCCATCCCACACTGCCCCTACAAGAATCTTGCTACCTTGACCCTTTTGCCCTGTGCTGAAAGCCTTCACTGCCATCCATCCCCTTTTCCCTCCCCCCACCACACACCCCTCCTTACCCTTGACCCAAACTATTCTTCCAGACTGATCTTCCATAAGATGCTTTCTGGGGGAGTATTGCTTTTACTGCCCAGCATAATTTATATACTTTACATTGTATCATTTAGCAATTCTTAGATGCCTGGCACCATCCTAAGCACTTTTCACATGTTTCATTATCACCCTCCCCTTCTTTTTGCAACAGACCCTAGAGGTGGCCTCATGACCCTCCCTCAGGCATCCTGCTCTCTCTCCTGGAAACCTGCATGTTCAGAGACATACAGGGATACAGGGGCCTGGGGCAGGGCCTGGAAGAGGACGTTCATGAGCAGCTGCTGCTGGGAGTCACCAGTGCTTCCCTGCCCTGGCAGAAACCCCTGTGTTCTTCCAGTCAATCCTCCTGGGACTGAAGCCACTTGGTGCTATTGCTTATCATCCCCAAATCCCCAACTCACATGTGTGCACACCTGGGAACCTGCCCCAGTCCTGCCTCCCATGGCTACTCTTTCCATCTTTAATGCCCTTCCCTGACCACCACGCCCAGTCTCTTAGCCATCCCAAGGCGTGGTTCAGAGGCTGCCCGCTCTTTAAAGCTTCTCTGGGTACTTCAGCAGAAATTGGTCTCTCCCTTCTCTGATATTCCCAGCACCTTCTCGCCTCCAGCCGTAAGCACCCTCGTATTTCTTTGTGCACATGTCTTCCTTGAACCTGAGGTCAGGATACTGGTCTATACCTTTGATCACTCATTATTTCCTACGCATTGTAAGTGTTCAATAAATATCTGTTAAGAAATGAATGGGAAAAGAGTCACTCCCAGGCAGCAAAATTCTTTTGAGGAGTTGTCTATGGCAAGGCATTCACTAAACAGAGCCATTCAAAGATGTCATGAATACAGGAAGCCTCCTATCACTGAGGCACTCACAAACAGGCTTGTTGGGAATGCCAGGCTGGTGACTGACATCTCAGATGGAGCCTGGGGAGGGCAAGGCAGGGGGTGGTGGTGGGGCCTAGGAGTGGATGAAATTGCTTCTAACTATTTCATTCTATGGAAAGCATCTGGGACTTTGAAAGTCATATGGATGCAGGATCCCCAGAACACTCACTTGACTCATGTAGCCTTTGTTTGAACATGTGATCCGATCTTCTTTCTTGGTTTTCAGGTTTTAATTAAAAAGGAATGGTGCCAGAAATGGCACTGTCAGCCCTAACTCATCCATCCTCCTGGAGTTAATCAGGACTGACCTCCCAAAGGGATGAGGTTTAGGGTGGAACGTTCTAGACAGCCATCAACTTAGAGCAGTATTTCCCAAGAAGCTGCTTCTCAGAGGTCTATCAGAAGTCTTGTAAATAAATAAATAAATAAATAGAGGTTGAGGTTGAGGGGAGGGGTCTCCATGATCAAATAAGTTTAGGAAATGTTGCATATTATACTCCCCTTTTAGATGTTAGCAGTATATACATTTAGCAATAAAAGACTCTAAGAAACCTTGAAATGTAGACATCTGTTTGATTTCATCCAACCCAGCATATTTTCCAGGCTGGTTTTGTCACGAGACACTTCTTTCGGAAGGCGGGTTTAAGAAACACTAACCCTGACAAGTAATAACCAGGAAAGCCACAACTTAGGACTAGGGCTCAACACCTGAGTGTCCCAGGTCAGTGGGTTTAGCCTCTCAGGGTAGACAGAATGCCCATAAATATTTGTCCCTGAAACTCAATGATTTGGGAGATCATCCCAGCCCTGAACTGGGGCTGATGCAGGTTCACACCCTGTGCCTTGCATGATATCAGTAAGCACCCTGGATAGCTTGGAAGCAGTCAGAAATCTACAATTAACCAGAGGGATGGCAGTGTGGAGGGAAACACAGAATGTCCACTTTCCTACTTTTCTTTCATCTCTTTTCCCATTTGCACTCTCATTTCTAGTTTCCTTTCACAACCTGTTACATATGTATCTGCTAGACATCCAGAAAGTTACTCCCAGAGTCTTCCTCTCCCCACCAGCTCTCCAGATCAGCGGAAACATTAGGAGACCAAGAAAACATTACAAAGTCCTTGTTGATTGCGTCCGCATTATCATATAACTTTCAGTAGAATTTTGGGTCCTCACGGAAACTAACTTTAAGATGATCCAGTTTAACCTGCTTCCTCTCTGAGGTCCAGAGGGGTAACATGGCTTGCCCAAGGTCACACAACTAGTGAGTGCAAGAGCAAGACTCCAACTGAAGTCTCCTGTCTCCAAGAATGGTGTTATTTCTACTCACTGCAGCAGTCTGTTCATTATGTAAATCCCCAGAGCATCAGCTTGAGTCCCCAAAAAAGATCAAATCATGATTTATGTCACTTCTAAGTTTACAGAGGATTACATTCAGAATTCTCTTCCCTGTGAGGTCAGAGCCATGCTTCCCATCACAGACTGGGATGGTACCCAACCCAGCACAGTTGTGCATGCAGAATGACAGCCTCCACATTTAGACAATGACTCATCCCTTCGAATGTCACTGGGCTTGGAACAACTTGAAAGAGAGGGAAGGAAGGATAGAGATGTTGAAATCTTGGTGGTGTGCTGATGGAGACACACTCCTGCGAATGAAAATCAAAAATGAATGCTTCTGCTCCCTCCCTCACTGGCTGATACCCAATTAAAACTTTGATACCAATAAAACTTTGAGAGCCAGGCATTGTTTTAATAAGGAAAAGACTGAGTTATACATGCAGGAAAATGTCTACAAACATCCTAATCTTGATTGCTTTCTGGGCAATGCTAATTTGTGAAAATCAGTGAGAAATGCACGTGGGAGATAAAGACAAGTTAGTGGTCCACATTGATGAATAGAACTTTGCTGTTTATGCCTGCTGCAAACCTGGGAAATAATCTCCAGTCACTGCCCTCCAAAAGCTAACAATGTAATGAAAAGCCAGAATGAAGACCTGGCAGAAACACACAAGTATATGGTATTTAATTTAAAGAGAACATCATATTCTGGTGTTGGAGAAAAACATCAAGGACGATCCAGGTCAGATGGGGTTAATCAAAGAGGACTTTGTGAAGAGGTATGAGGTTTGTGCCATGAGATTTGGAAGGAAGGAAGGGCCAGATGGCAAGAAGGCTAGGAAGCAGATGCCCAAAGCAGGTGAATGGCTTGTACATATGCCCAGAAGAGGGGAAATGGTGATGACAGCAAGTCCTCACATCAGGAAGATAAGGCTGTTTATATTCACATATTTCTTTACACTCCTCAAAGCAAGTTACCCCATTCAACATGGACAATGACTTCAGGAAAGAGGTAAGAAAGGGATCAAGTTCATTTTACAGAGAGAGAAACAGCTTTAATAAAATAAAGCTTGCCTTAGGGCTTATAGCCAAGAGGTGATAGAGCTAAATCTTGAACCTAGGTCTTTGAACTCCAACTATAGAGCATTTGGGGGTTCCTTTAACAATCCTCTTAATCATAAACAAAAACATAGACAAATTAATATCTTTTAAAATATCCCAATGAGGTACAGGTATGGGATGAGGGAATATGCCGTATACTTTCCAAGGTTATAATTACCTTGTTATTTATAAATAGTTATAAATTTGACCTGTTCAATTTGTTAGTCAAGAGTCATGGAAAATAAATTAATGGAGTCAAGATCACAGTTTCAACATCTCAGGGAGAATGGTTGAGAACACAGCTGTGCCATTGATCTCTTAGCTCACCAAAGTACACCAGTCTGCAAAAGCTTGAGGTGACGGGGTAGCAAATAGAGGCCTTGATATTAGAAAATGAATCTCTCAAATGCACAAATCTCCAAAAATGGAAAAATATCTCCAAATACCTACTTAACAATGAAGTGCACAAAATCTTTACACATGCAAAAACTGGGATATTATTGTTAACTTGAAGTTAAACTGGGCTGGGTACTTACTCTTTTCCCTCTGCAGCCTGAATTCAGAAACTTCCAGCTGGAATGCAGCCATGTCTTTGCACAAAATCATCCACTCTTAAAGAGTGTCAGATTCAAAATTGCTTAACTTTTATCCCTAATTAAAAAGGCCAGAAGAATGCTTGGTAAATACGTTGGATCTAATTAAGTCTGATTGCCTTGCAAAATGGAAGCAATGTATTCGACTTTTTACATTTTGAAATTCCAAGGTTATCTATGCTCTTAATTGGCCACAAATGATAACCTCTGTATGTGGAATTCAATGGTTCAAGAGCACACGAACCACAGGATCAACCAAATTCTCAGGTACTGTGAAAGAGGCTGTGCCTTCTGCCATCACTTTGTCTCTCTGCAACACTATGATCCTCTACCCCCACACACATGAAGAAGTCCCGGGATCCCTTCTCTTCTCATTGACATTTTCTCCCTTGTCAATGGTTCTCCTACTTGGCTGTACATTAGAATCACTAGGGAGCTTTAAAAATACTCATGGCTGGGTGCCACCCCCAGAGGTATTGATTTCATTGATTTGGAGAACGGCCTGGTGTTGGAATGTTTTAAAGCTTTTAATAGGCAGCTAAGCTTGAGAATGACTGCAATTCAGTGATCTTGTCCAGTGCCTAGGTTTTAAATCTATCCACAGGCTATGACTCCCAAATTTAATCTTCTGTTTGAACTCTCCCCTGAGTTCCAGAATTATTCATTCAAACTGCTTACTTGACATGTTCACTGGGTATCTAAAATGCTTCACAAACTTCCAAAGTTGAAAATACAACTCTTGATTTCTCCCGGCTTCCAATATGTTTCTCTTCCAGTGGCTCCCATGGTAGTAAGTAGCTCAAACCAAAAACCCAGAAGCCATCCTTGACTCCTCCCTTTTCCTCATATTCCACAACAAATTCATGAGTAAAGTCTTGTTTGTTCTACAACCAAAGTAGATTTCATATTCATTATGGTAGGCAGCCTCAAGATGGCCCCCAAAGAGCCCCGCTTCCTGATATCCATATGTAGTCCCCTCCCACATTGTACAAGGGTTTGAATTGCATGACCAATAACATGTGGCCAAGTTGACGGTATCTCACTTAGAGATTAGATTATGAAAAGATTGCTCACGTGGCAGGGAATGAAAGCCTCTGGCCAATAGCCAGCAAGGAAATGAGCCTTCTAACAATCACACAAGTGAGCTTGGAAGTGAATTCTTCAGTCCAGTTTAACCTTGAGATGGTTGCAGCCCCAGCAAATGATTCAATTCAACATCATAAGAGACAGTGATTCAGAAACACCCAGTTAAGTTGCTCCTAAACTTTTAGTCCTCAGAAACTGTGAGATACAAGTGTTTATTGTTTTAAGCTGCTAAATTTGGGGGTAATTAGTTACACAACAACAGATAATGAATTCATCTACATTTTTGTATCTCATGATTACCATTTACCTCAACCTACCTCTTTTCTTATCTGCACTCCTGCAGTAGCCTTCTAACCTGTCTCCCTTTCCCACTTCTGCTCTTCAAGAATTTGTCATCCACATTTATATTTTTTAAATAAAATTAGTTCACATCCCTCACCCGTTTAATACCCTTCAATGGCTTCCCAGTTGACTCAGAATAAAAACCCGTGCCCCCCAAATAGTCTTTCACAACCTGATTCCAATCTACATATCGAACTTATTCTCATTCCTCTTTTCTCATTTCTTATCATGATCCAGCTATATTGGCCCTTCATTTTACACCAAGACTCTTGATTTCTTTATTGTTAGAGGGGCTAGGAGAAAGAGGAAAATTCTAACAACAGGGGAACAGGATCCTGGTAACACTGCTCACTACAAAAATGACTTTCAGCCACGTCTCTGAATGTGTTCGTTGGGCTTGAAGGCAAAGTAGTGTGGTGTGGAATAAGAATAGGTGCTTTTGCTTCTGGCAATATGTTGAACTAAATGAGGAGAGAGTACCTTCCCAGTATAGAACATCAAAATACTGGCTAAAACATAAAACATATTTTTAGATCATGGCTGAGTTAGCAGGAGAATAAGGAAAACAATCAGAGGAAATAAATATAAGGAAATAAAATTAAATGGGGATAAGTAAGCTACGGAAGCATTTTCCTTTAGGAAATCCTTGGATTTCCTAATGGCCTAGAAACATATATGACACATAAGAGACACATATGAGACTGGAGAAAAATCCTAGGACCTGAGTAGAATGGGACTTTTATTAGCAGGAATGCCCATGAAATGACACCTTAGCGGCCCTACAAAAAAGGATTTTTCTGACTCAGCCTTGGCCCTTAGAGTAGGAAGTGGCAGGGAGAAAAACAACTTACCTAATGTTTCCTACCACAAGCTAATATTTGTAAGTCTTCAAGGCTGGAATTCATACCACCTGTGGGTCCAGAAGGTAAAAATAAAAAACTCCAAACTTAGTTTAAAGTGTTCCCAGATAGATAGTGCTCTAAGCATCTAGCAAAAATGACACAAATCCTCTCTGGAGGAATGAACCCTCAACTTAGACCTCTTGTAATTTTTACAAATAAAGTGCAAATCCCTACATGCATGGGAACAAGCCAACATGAGTAAGAATCAGCAGAAACAATAAATTGCAGAATCAGACCCATAGAGCCTACAAGTATTGAATTATCAGATAAAGAATTTTAAATAAGTTTCATATAGTTAAAGAAATAAAAGGGAATTTATAATATTACAAAGGAGCAAGAGATTATCAAAGTCAAACCAAATAGTTTTAAGAACCAAATATAACTCCTTAAAGTGAAATCATAATAAATTAAATTCAAAACTCATTGGATGGGTTAAACAGCACATTAGACACAGCAAAAGTGTATCTGGCAAACTGGAAGATATAGCTGGAAAATTACCCAGAATGCACCAGGGAGAAAAAGGTGAAAAATATAAATAAGGGATAAAAAGACAGGAAAGAAAGAATGAGAAAATGCAACACAAGTATAATTGGGGTCCCAGAAGATGCAAATAGAGAGAAAAAGGAAGAAGAAATATTTGAAAAAATAATGGCTTCGAATTTTTCAGAGTTGATGTTTGTATTAGATTGTTCTCATGCTGCTAATAAAAACATATCCAGGACTGAGTAATTTATAAAGAAAAGCGGTTTAATTGACTCACAGTTCTACATGGCTGGGGAGGCCTTACGATCATGGTGGAAGGCAAAGGGGAAGCAAGACACATCTTACATGGTAGAAGGTAAGTGAGAATCTGTGCAGGAAAACTTCCATTTATAAAACCATCAGTTCTTGTGAGACTTATTCACTACCACAAGAACAGTATGGGGGAAACCACCCCCATGATTCATTTATCTCCACCTGCCCCACCCTTAACATGTGGGGATCATTATGATTCAAGGTGAGATTTGGGTGGGGACACAGCCAAATCTATCAACACTGCTTCTCAGTTTCAGGGAATCCAACCAATTCCAAGCAAGACACATCATAATAAAATTGTAGAAAACCAAAGTCAAAAAGAAGATCTTAGAAACAGTCAGGGAGTTTTTTAAAGAAGAGAGGAAAGCACTAGTCAAGGAATCGAGATTACAAAGATTAGACTGACAGCTGACCTCCACAGCAACAATGAAAGCTAGAAAGTAGTAAAATGGCATCTTCAAAATGCTAAGAGAAAACCACTGTCAGCCGGGCATGATGGCTTACTCCGGTAATCCCAGCACTTTGGAAGGCTGAGGCGGGAAGATCATGAGGTCAGGAGATGGAGACCATCCTGGCTAACACGGTGAAACCCTGTCTCTACTAAAAATACAAAAAAAAAATTACCCGGGGGATGGTGGCACGTGTCTGTATTCCCAGTTACTGGGGAGGCTGAGGCAGGAGAATAGCTTGAACCCAGGAGGCGGAGGTTACAGTGAGCTGAGATAATGCCATTGCACTCCAGCATGGGTGACAGAGTGAGAGTCCCTCTCAAAAAAAAAAAAAAAAGAAAGAAAGAAAAAAGAATATCACTGCCAACTGAGAATTGTATTAAATATATGCATGGAAACTATATTTCAAGAAAAAAGGAAAAATGAAGCTATTCTCAGACATACAAAAGTTCACTACAACAATCCTCCACTAAAGGAATATCTGAACTAAAATATGTACCTTAGGAAGAGGAAAAATGATACTAGAAAAAAATGGTGAAATATAAGAATGACTATTAAGCAATAAAAATAGTAAATGTGTGAAAATAAAAAGAAATATGACTATATAAAGTATAACATGCATATCTGATTTGTGGAATTACAATCAAGCTAAGCATTGAAAAACAAAAAAAAATTGAAATATTTTACTAATGAAGTTCACTTTCTAGCTGGGGAAATTGACAATCATCAATTGAGGAAATTAAAAAAAGAAAAGAAAAAAACAGATCATCTAAACAGTAACAAGTGCTACACAAAGAATTTAAACAGGATGATGTGAGAGCCAAAGACTTGGGAGCCATATTGGGCTTGGTGATCACGGAAGATTTCTCTGAGCAGGTGACATTCAAGCTGAGATCTGAATCACAGGAGGGAGCCAACCACGTAGTTGTGGAAAACAGCATTCCAGGCAGAGAGAAGAGTTAACACAAAAGCCCCCTCTCTGTCTGAATCAACATCTCTGAGTTTCAGTTTCTTCAGTTATAAAATGAGGATAACAGTTTCCTCATACTGTAAAAACCAACTTGGATGAGCTTTTGTATATGAAGTACTTTCAAATTTTTTAATTGTAATGCAGATGGTAATGTTATGGAGACAGCCTTGCTTCCTGCAAGGAATATACCATGGACCAGCCAGAGCAAGACTTAAGTTCTAGGTCTGACAATTTTTGTGTAAACATACTGAGATCCAGTGTCCTCACTTGTTAAATGGGAATGATGCAGTTGTCACAAAGATTAAAGGGTGAAACATTCATACAGAGCTTGGAACGCTGCCTGGCACACAGTAGAGCTCATTAGGAATTAGTTTATTTCCCTTTCCTCTGCTAAAACATTATCTCTTCTGTAAAGATGTTAGTGACTGCCTCTATTTTCCACACTCCGACTCCATCTAGAAGTTCTCTCTCTTCTCCGCTCTCCCACTGCACTTTACCTACAAGTCTCTCTCAGTAACTCCTTCCCTCACCCCCATTTTTCTCAGTGGTCTGTAAAAGTCATAAGTTCACAGACCTTATTCTAGCCATCTTTTATTCTCCATAGTAGGTAACCCAGTGTCTCACACAACATAGGTATTTAATAAAATGCTTAAATGAGTGGGAGAATGAACACATGAATTCAAGTTGGGATATCTCTGCTACCAGGGAACCAACTATTCCGCAAGGTAGCTAATTGCATGGCTATAGTTGCTTAAAAGTTCTCTCTCATATTGAATTGAAATATCTCAATGGTAGATTTTACACTAATGGTTCCCACTGAATCACATCTGTGGAATCCATAACCTTCTGTTGTCTGCAACCTTGACCAAGGGCTTGCCCATACAACTCATTTTAGCTAATGGAACAAACAAGATGCAAGCAGAGGCTTGATAAGTCCTGTTTTGGGGGCTTACACTCTTGGCTCACAGCCATCACCATTCAAAGAAGCCCAAATTTTCCTCCTTGAGGATGAAAGGCCTCATGGTTCAAGGGACTCAACTGAGCCCAGAGCCTTGCCAATCACAATGGGAATGTAGTCATGTCAGCCCAGGCAAAACAAAACCAGCAGAAGTACCACCTAGCCAACCTACAAAATTGTGACACTCCATTTCCAGGGTAGTTCGTCACCCAGAAATAGATAACTGAAACACTTCTCCCTTACCTTCTATACTCAATTTGTAAAAGCAAGTATGAGCTCTCTTCCATGTGACAAGCTTCAAACGGCTGAAGACAGATCTCTCCCTCCTGGGTCTTCTCCAAGCTGAACACCTTTCATTCTTCAATAGATTTTTACTATTGGAAAATTTCTCCAAAGGTGCTCTGGTTTACCCTTCTCTTTTATAAGCATAGGGCTCAGCATAGTAACATACTCATCATGTTCTAGCAGGGTGACCCTTAGGGACACTGTAATTCCACTGCTCCAGATGCTCTGCTTCTTCCAGGAGCCAAAGCCAGGGTCCACGTGACCTTTCTGACATCCTTGTTGTGCAATTGTTCATATTGCATGAAGGGCCATAAATCCCAGGCCTTTTCTCATGAACTCTGTGAAGTCACATCTTTCAAATCCTGCACATAAAAACTTTACCATTTAAACCTACATGTGGGGCTAAGTGCAATGGTATGCCTATAATCCCAACACTTTGGGAGGCCATGGCAGAAGAATTGCTTGAGCCTAGGAGTTCAAGACAAGCCCTGGCAACATAGCGAGACCTCATTTCTACAAAAAAATTAAAAAATTAGCCACGCATGGTGGCATGTGCCTGTGGTCCCTGCTACTCAGGAAGCTGAGGTGGGAAAATGACTTGAGCCTGGGAGATGCAGGTTGCAGTGAGCCATGGTCACGCCACTGCATTCCAGCCTGGGCAATAGAATGAGACTCTGCCTCAAAACAAACAAACAAGCAAACAAACAAACATGTGGGTTCCCACTAAACTGATCATAATCGTTAGGAACTTTCTAAGCCAAAATTCTAAATATAGCAATGTTTTTTCCTAACTTTCCTCATCACACTTTTCTAGCAAAATCTGTTAATTCCAGCTGTTGCCACTTTTATTCCATTGTCTCCTAGCCCACCATATTAGTCTCCTCAGTCTGCCATAAAAAGTACAGGCTGGGCGGCTTAAACAGCAGACATTTATTGTCTCACAGTTCTGAAGGTTGCCAAGTTCAGGTCATGGTGCCAGCACATTCAATTTCTGGTGAGGGCTCTCCTCCCGGCTTGCAGACAGCCACCTTCTCTCTGTATCTTCACATGGCCTTTCCTTCACCTGTGTAGGCAGCAGTGGGAGCAGCACGCAAAGCCCTCATCTCCAAATACCATCACGTGAAGTCAGGGCTTCAATCCATAAATTCTGGGGGATACAATTTTCAATCCATAATACCCACTATAATCAGGCTTTCAATTGGGCCACTCAACTGAAACTGCCACCAATGACCTCCCGTGATGACATGACAGAATGACAGAGTTGGTCATTCCCTCCTCCTGGGTATGCTTTCTTTCATTGTCTTCAGAGGAAGCCCCCTCTCGGTTTCCTCCTGTTCCATTGGCCATTCCTTCTCACTTTTTGCTGGATCCTTGGACTTCTTCCCTTCTTTACCTACCCCCACTCTCTAAAGTCCTCTGAACAGCTCCCAACGTGATTTCTCAAGTCCCAGCTTCTCCCCAGAATTTCAGACTCATAGATACAATTGCCTACTAACTATCTTCATAGCACAATGGATGGCCTCATTTAAACCTATTTAAATGGAACTCTTGGTTTTCCACCCCTCCCCAGACTACTCCCCATCTCAATAAATAACGGCTCTAGTCCCAATGTTCCTGGTTGCTTAGTCCAGAATTCTTAGAATTACTGACTCCCCTCTCCATTCCATAACAGATTCTTGCAACTCTACCTGTGAAGTATCATCGGAATCCTACTATTTTCACCACCTCTATCACTCAGCTAGTCTAAACCACCACAGTCGTAAACTAGATTATTAGAATAACTGCCTAACTGGTCTTCCAGCTTTTGCCCTTGACCCTCACAGTAGCCTCCTCTGCAGGTGGCAACCAGAGTCATCACATGAGACACAGTCAATCACACCTCTCGTCTGCTCAAAATCGGCCAGTGGCATCCTATGTCACTCAGAGTAAAATCCCAAATCATGACCATGGCCAGAACGCTCTGCACGATCTGGCCTTAGCTGTCTCCCTGCCCTTGCCTCCCCCCATTCTTGCCCTCACTCACTCCACCCCAGTCACACGTGGCTTCCTTGCTGCTGCACAAATATTCTCAGCATACTCCTGCCTCAGAGACTTTGCATCTGCTGCTCTCATTGCCCAAAAACACCCGTCTCCTGAATCTCAGCAAATGCTCCCCTTCATTTTATACAGGTCTCCTCTCACAGACCACCTTCTTGGAGAGGCCACCTTTCTGCAGTCAGGATGGTTCTCCGTAACACTTACCCCTCCAGAACATGGGTCTGTCTCCCCACTAGCATACAAGCTTTCCATGAGAACAGGAGGGCTTTGTTTCCTTCCCTGCTGCATGCCCAGTGGTGGAACCAAGCCCAGCTCAGCCTAGGTGTTCAACATTAGTTGAATAAATAAGTTCATTATCCCTCTCAGCCTTGGCCCATCTGCAAACTGGTCATGCATATCAATGATATGTGTCCAAGAAACTGATGTTTTTACATGGTCAAAAGATACAATAAAAAATAAGCTCTGTGGAGGAGCAGTGGCAAACATAGCCTTAAAGATGAATAATCCTAGGTGCAGACAGTGGAGCACCCTGAATGACCAGCCAGAATCTGAATTTTTTCCCTCACAGACAACAGCCATTAAAGCTTTCTGTGTGTAAAATGATAGGAACTGTCTCATAAATAACTTTCATTGGGAGCATTTAAAAAAAATATTACTTAGATCGATTTGGAAACAACTTGACATTTTCTTTTTTCATTAATTGGCTTTTCAAACATGTTGACAAGTATGGTTCATTTTGAATGGTCCTAAGTAATTCTCTGGACCAGGGCTGGGACCACCAGGTTACTTGCAAACAAATGCACGTGGCTGTGAATAAATAGATTTATGCATCTGGGTCTTCTGACCACGTTTCACACCCATAGCACATGAATTTCTTATGTAACACCTGTGCACAACTATATATAGTATACACAGAATCTTGTTTTCATATCATACGTATAGGCTCTTGCCAGAACTTTCTTCCAAGCAAGGGAGTCTGAGAAAAAAGCCGAAGGAACAGAATGGAAGAAGACGAACCAAGCTGGCATCAGCTCGGCCACGCACACACCAAACTGTGATGGACTCACATGTGTACGAATACCCTGGCCCAACAGCTGCTGGCATTGACAGCTCCGTGGCAGCAGAGTGGCTGAGAGAATAGAAATCTTTTTTATTTCTAACAGGCTTGTGGTTGAAGAGTAAAGGGAGCAGTTGAGGCCATTCTGAGGATTTGCTCATGAATTTCAAGCGGATTACAGTTCCCCCCAGCCATTGCAGACAGCAGCAGACTGGGTCTGCAAGGGGCTTCAGAGAAAAACGCCGAGAGCCCGCCCTGCACGGGAGACCTGGAGACCCCAGTGCTCAGGAACTGAAACCAAAATCGTTTCCTTACTGTAGCTAGGAAGTGTTGTTTACATGTAGTTTTTGCCTAATTAAATTGTACCTGTCTTTGCCTCTAATTTTCTTACCTCCTTTCCAAAGCATCAGCTAATCTTTTATCTCACGATTCAATCTCACTCTCTCTCCCTCCTCTCCCTCTCTCCACACACCCTCTTTCTTCCCCCTCTTCCCTTCCCTTCTCTCCACTCCCTCCCACTTTCTCTCTCTCTCCTTCAGCTCCCTGGCTTCTCTGGGTGAGTCCCACGCTGACCTCACCTCCCCTCGTTTATCCATAGCTTATGCGGGAGCACAGATCTCTCTGCCCCCTCCAGCAATTTCTTCCGATGCTACTGATGCATAGTTAAACACGTGACTTACCATGTAAACAGTTTCTACCGAGGCTAACTACTCTGTTGACGTTCAGGCTTCAACAGCTGAGAAACCTTATGAATACTTACACACAAATAACGCACATCAGTGCTGACAAACATACTGAGGGGCCCAGAGGAAGGGAGCAGGTGGGCTTCGAGTTGGGCCTTGTAGACAGACTGCGAGGCACAGAGAAGCTGTTTCTTGGCTGCAGCATACTGGCATGTGCTATATGGTGTCTTGGCGCTGGGTCCCCCCTCTGGAAGCCATAGAGAGGCTGGGGGCTGCAGGAGGATTTCTGGGAATGCACTCAGATTCCCATGTAACTCCCAACATTTGTTCCCCTCTCATCCGAAAAGACCTCTAGGAGCAGCACGAGGCCAGAGGGGGCAGGCAACGGGTCTGGAGCCTGCACATTTCAGGGGTTGCCATAGCAACCCCCTTCCCACACATCCCCCTGTCTCCTCACCAAATGTTTGTCTCAGAGGCACTTCCCAGGGATGAAGCTAAGCCCTCGGACCCTGCCTGGCCCCAGAATCCTGCCTACCATCCCTGCCCACACTAGTCCGGGCACAGCCAGGGCCTGCTGAGAGGAAGGAGAGTAAAAAGCTTCGGTTCCAGGCAGAGCTCATGAAATCAACTGTGATTTCCCCAGCTTCGCTGGCCTGAGCAATCTAAGTGGCACTGGGGAAAGGTCATGATGTGAGGAATCTGTGATTTCAGGAATCTGGAAGGAACAGGAAGAGATTAAACCTACACATTTTCAACCTCTGCATTTTACAGATAAAGAAACTGAGGCCCAGAAAAAAGAAGTAGGGGCAGAACATGAACAAAAACTTATTTGCCCATAGTCTATTTTGGTTCTTCACTTTAAATAATTTTTTTTAAAAGCTCAGTTACAGACTTTTTCTAAACTAAAGGGAATAGACTTAACTAGCTTTTTGGAGAGTATTGGGGATATGAATGCTAAATAGCTGCTAAAAAGACACCTGAACAGAGACTGTCCTTGATCTCTTCCTAGGCCAAAATTTAGGCTTCTAGGGGACCATTCGGGTTTTTTGTTTGTTTGTTTTAATTCCAGGTCACTTTTATTTTAGAGCCTATGTGAATTGAGAAAACTAATTTTCTTGCCATCGGTGTATCTTTAAAATCACTGGTCAAGGAATAATAATCCTTTTACACGGGCAAAATATATGTTTTATTTATTCACACATTTCAGGGTGAAAACATTATTTTTCTAATTTCAACCCTTGGGCCCAAATATAACTTCCCTGAGAACGAATCATCTGTGACATTAAAGGTGATGAATGGATGGCAGAAATTTGCCCCCTTCCCTGTCCAATCATGGGACAACTGAACTACAGAACTTATCTTCCTAGAAGAAGGCATTTTCCCAAGTGGAATACAAGTTATGGGGGCATGAGAGGAGTCTTCAGGTTCACAGATGCAGCATTTTCCATGCCGTGTTCTTCCCCACTCGTAAAAGTTTGATTTTTAGCATCTGGCATTAAAAAAAATCAATCCTGCCTAATGACACCTCTCGTTCCTAATCTTTCTTTCTTTTCTTTGGTGAAAATCTTTGTGGAGTCTCAGTTCACATTTTTCATTAGCATTTCTTCTGGGTTTCCTTAGATTTTACAAGTGGTTAAGCAATTAGTATACTTCTTAAAACTTTAAGCAAATAAATGCTGACAATAACACAATGTGTAGTTACTACCACGGTGACAATGAAGCCAACTACATCATTTTCATCGGCTCATGGGAAGTGTGCACAATCAGTGCCTACAATGAGCATGTGAAAACTTAGAGCTTACATTTCACAATATGAAAAGCACTTTCCAAACATTTGCTCATTGTACCATAATCCTCTCAAGATTGGCTACACCGAGCAACTCAAACAGGTCTGTGTCTCAGTCATATTTAGCCTCAGTCCTTACCAGTGCCTGGTACCTCACAAATGTCTTCCAGACTTTGTTAAGGGAATGGTGGCTTTCCCTGAACCATTCAGCAGAGATTCAAATTTACAGGTTACAAAGTAGCTGCTAAGTGTCAGAGTGAGACACAACGCCAAGGCTATGGCTACTGGCAGATCATGACCTTGCTTTGAAAAGGGGGTACTGGAGTGATGAAAAATGTATCTTCAGGTGTGGCTGTGGCCACCTGGGCCACCTGTGTGTCACTTGCCCATGCAAGGACTTGTCATAGTTACACTGACTGTTAAAAAGAAACAAAGGAACAAAAAGGGAGGTGGGGTCAACATTGGGAGCTCTTTGCGGGTAGGAACAGTAGAAAAAATAGAATCTGTGGTTGCTTTAAAAAAAAATTTTGTGCCATTGTGGCTTCTCCATGGATGGCTCTTTAATTTTCATGTATTAACTGTGTAATATAATCCTCCTTGTGGAACCCCATATCTTTTTTTTATTTTTTTGGAGACAGGGTCTTACCTGTCACCCAAGCTAGAATGCAGTGGTGTGATCCCACCTCGCTGCTGCCTTGACTTCTTGGGTTCAAGTGATCCTCCTACCTCAACCCCTCAAGTAGCTGGAACTACAGGCACATGTCACCACGCCTGGCTAATTTGTGTAATTTTTTTGTCCAGACAGGGTTTTGTCACGTTGCCCAGGCTGGTCTCAAACTCCTGAGCCCAAGTAATCCAGCCTCAGCCTCCCAAAGAGGCAGCCCCGTATCTTCTTTTTAGCTATGTATTTTATAAATGTCTAGACTGTACAACTTTCATGTGTATTTTTAAAGTTTGATGATGTGAGGGTCATTATCCATGGTAAATGGCCTATTTTGGTACCTCCGGTGCAGTTTTATAATTCTGCTGATTATGATAGCATCTTATGTTGAGTCAACCATAATAAAGATAGTTGCAGGGGGAAAAAGAGAGTCACAAAGAGTTGAAGTCTCCCTGTTGTGAAATCTTCAGGATCATCTACAAGATACAGCATGGTACCATGAGAAGATGAAGCCATAGCCGCCTCAGACCCAGCCTCGGCACTGCAGATTCCTAATGCTGCCTTTGCGTTGTTGCTGTGGGCATTAAATGAAAGAGTGTGATGGTGGATTTCATGTGTCAACCTGTCTAGGTTATGGTGCCCAGTTGTTTGGTCAAACACCACTCTGAATGTTGCTGTGAATTTTTATGATTTTTAAATAATTTTCTACATGTGATTAAATTTAATTCAGTAGACTTTGACCAAAAACAGATCACCCCCCATGATGTGGGGGAGCCCCCTCCAATCAGTTGAAGGCCTTAGTAGCAAAGACTGAGGTTTCTTGAAGAAGGAGAAATTTGGCATCAAGGATGCAACAAAATTGGGCCAGGCACAGTGGCTCATGCCTGTAATCCCAGCACTTCAGAGGCTGAGACGGGAAGATTGCTGGAGGCCAGGAGATCAGCTGGGGCAACATAGCAAGACCTTGTCTCTACAAAAATTTTTTAAAAAAATTAGTTGTATGTGAGTGCCTGTGGTCCCAGCTATTAGGGAGGCTGAGGCAGAAGGACCTCTTGACCCTGGGAGGTCTAGGCTGCAGTGAGCCATGATTGCGCCACTACGCTCCAGCCTGGGTGACAGAGCAAGATCCTGGCTCAAGGAAAAAAAAAATGCAACAAAATTATGTTTGTTTATTTGGAAAACCCTGATTATTCCATTAAGTCAAGTCCCAGCATGCCTTTGGCAGAGAAGGTACCCAATTGTACATTCTCTTCCATAATCCTACTTGAATCTATCCCCGTAGCCCCATCAACTATATGGGCGCCCACATTCAAGGCACCAAATAAGGAGACCCACAATATCATTAACCTCCCCAAGGTCATGACCAGTTTGCAGCAATATTAGGATCAAAATCCTAGGCTTCTGACTCATCTTCTGTTCCTTCTCTGACTCCCTGTTACCAACCCATCTTTCCACCCCTATTCCACCCAGATGCTGTGCCCATTTCAACAGGGAAATCAGTCCCCCCTCAAACAAGAACCTACTGTAGTCATCATAACTTGCATATTTCACTTAGGATTTCTCTTCATCCTGGCAGCAGTGAGTTCTTCCACCAGAGCCCAGCTTGCTCAGGTAGTTACCACACTGGAGGCTCCCAAGGCCCATCACATGGGGGAGCTTCTGTGATGCCTGCTGCTAAAAGTCTGTGTCCCAAGCACTGTTTCCTAGATTCTCATGTTCAATCTAGTTTCTCTGTCCATGGTCAGTTAGCTCCATCAGATAAGCCAGCATTAAAAAGGCATTCAGGTGGTAAATGATTCTACGCACCTGTGTAATTGAAGAAATAGGCATCTCAGTCACCTGCAAGATCACCCTCAATTCTGACGCCAACTGCAAGGGTTGAGGGGTTCTCAAGACTACCCATAGGTTTGATAGTTTACTAGACAGACTCATGGAACTCACTAAAAGCTGTTATGCTCACAGTTATGGTTTATCACAGCTACAGGATACAGATTAAAATTAGCCAAGGGAAGATGCCATAAGGCAGATTCCAGGAGAATTCCACACTGGAGGCTCCAATCACCCTCTCCCCATGGAGTCACGCATGGTGTTAACTGCTCCAAGCAACAGTATGTGACATATGTATGGGGTACTACCAACCTCACCTGAGCCTTGGCGTCCTGAGTTTTTATTGGGGCTCCATGGTTGACCTCCTATGTGGCTGATTTTTAGTCTCTAACCCCTCCAAAGGTCAAGTGGATACCAGCTGGCCCAAAGCCCCCAGCATAAGTCACATTGTCCAGTGTGGCCAAGGTGACAGGTGTCCAGTGTGGCCAGGTAACAAAGACACTCTTACTGGGCAGGACATCCCAAGGGCCTAGGGGTCACCTCCCAGTTGCAGAAGGCAAAGACCAGACCTCTCTAGGGGTAAGCTTAGTTTCTTCACTACACTTGGCCTCTATGGTATACCAGAGGTGCAGCTCAACTCTGCAGCACCCTACAGCCACCCACCACATTCCTAACTCTGACTGGTCCTTTTGAAAGTGCAAGCTTCTTGTCTCAGGACCAGGAGAGGGACCTGGGGTGACTCCATGCTTGTCTTCCCCATGGCTGGCATCTAATGAGATGGCAGGACCACCGGGGGTGCTGTGGCTTGTCCCTCTGCCTTCACCACTGGTACACTTACTTATGCAGAGATTCACCCCGATTCTGGGGTTAGCCCAGAATCCCATCTGCTTCCATGCAAGAGCCGATCTGTTCCTTTCTGTGTATTGCAACCCTAGTTCAACAGACAGTGGCATCTTCCCTTATTTAAAAATGCCTTTTCTTCCAACTGCCTGGCTTACACTGTTTGTTATGTCACAAGAGGTAACTAACAATTGACCAAATTTACAAAATCTACACATTTCTGACACTCAAATTCCTCTTTGGCCCACATGTCATGGCAAGGCCCAAGGACTCATGCTGGCAGGAACATTGGTGGCCAGTTCCTCTGCCCTTTACAATATGCAGGGTGGGGGTGAGGGAAATTAGTTCTACCCTCATATTTCTCTCTCTTTTTCTTTCTTTTTTTAGAAATGGGGTCATGCTATGTTGTCCAGGCTCACCTCAATTCCTAGGCTCAACTGATCCTCCCACCTCAGCCTACCGAGCAGCTGGGACTATAGGCATAAGTCATTGTGCCCGGCCTCATCCTTACATCCTGTCTGATTTCTTTTATGGAGGAGAAAAGTGGAGAGAGATCAATGAGCCTTTGCTGCCACATCCCAAGGTGAAGATGAGGGGCGAAGCCACCTATGTTTTACAAATGAAGACCCCAGAGTTCCTTGGCTGCTCAAGCCTTGCGTCTACTTTCCCATATCCTAGGAGGGTCACAGCTGCAGGGAGCAGGGCTTCAGGCACAGGGGCTAAGGCTGGTGACTGAGGCAGACGTGGCAAGAGATGGTACACAGGACACAGGGGTGAGGAGTGGTGGGGATCCTGCCCAATAGGCCTTGGTGCAGGGGTGAGTAAGAAGGTATAGGCACAGCGACCTGCCCCACAAAGGGCAGACACTGAGAACTACCCACAAGGCGTGAGGACTCTTCCAGACCCAGCTGACCATCTGCCCAGGTCCTCTAGCAAATTGCCTTTCTCCACGAGGAACAGGGCACATGGCCAAGGTACCTTCCCGGCTCCCTTCCCTCCATCTCCCCTCTCGCTAACACAGGACCTGTCCCAAGCCTCGCCCTCCCAGGGTCCTGGTAGGGAAGTAGCAAATTCACTTTGTAGAAGGAACTAAGGAGTTACAAATAATAACATTGCCAGATGGCATTTGCTCTTTAGCAAGTCTCCAAGACCTGATCTTGAAAGAGACCAGTGGCAGAATAGATGCTTCTGCTTTCATAGGGAGTTACCTGGTGCCAACTCTGCCCACAGAAGCAAAGAGACTCCAAGAAATTGGCTAGCCCAACAGCTTTATGCCATCTGAACCCTGCAAGAGTCACAGAGATGTAAAAGAAGCTGAAGAGATTCCATAAATTACCTGGGGCGGGGGGGGCGCCATGCTCCAGATGTTGCAGAGTCTGGTTCTAGGAGCCTGGAGAGGCCCATTGCTCTGCCTCACCTCTGCCTTACCTTGCCTCAGCCATGTCCCCCAGCAGCAAAAGGACCCTTCTGCCCTCTGCTCCTCTAGAACCTGCCTGAGCAGGCCCAGACCCTGTGTCCTCCAGCCCAGCATTACCCTGGGAAGTTCAATGGGGGAGGCAGGGACTTCATCTTTTTCATCTCCAAGTGCCACAGTGCCCTGTGGATAACAATGGCATCCACAGTGCTTAGTGGACAAGAATGGCATTGCCAGCACCCTATAGCTGCACCAGCCCTGGTTCTGATCCCAGGCTGCAAAAAAAAGAGGCAAGCAGGCCACTGACACTCACTTACTTCCCAAGGATTAGGTCGGTCTCACCTCCACCGTCTTCCAGACCCTGGGAGAGGCCAGGTGCAGGCCCCCAGAGATACAGTGTAAAGCCTGCCAATCTGCCAACACCAGATGTTCAAGATGAAAATCTCATCTTCCCAAATGCTGAAGGGGTCCAGTGGATCAGGGACACTTGTCCCCAGGGTGTCCTGGCAGCTGAACTCAGCACTTTCTCTCCCACCTGTTAGCCATGAGGGCAGACACACCTAGTATCCAAGGGCCAGGAGACACAGCACAGGAGTGGAATGCACTTGACACAGATGATTACCTTTCAAATGCTCCTTCTTCATCATCCGAACAAAGACTAGCCCAGTGGCCCAGACTTCACTTCCCACTTCCTTTATTTAGGGGGCCATGAACCCAGTCCTTCTTCTCAGTCCTGCCTCTGGGTTCAGGAACCAAGGCTAGACCTGCTTGTAGCTAATATGTGCCATGTGGGTTTTCTTCCCACCTTTGTCACTTATTGTCTGTGACCTTGAGCCTTTTAAACTCTCCTCTGCCAATTACTCCTCTCTGAAATGGGAGTAAACTAGCCAGAGAAGTCCTATGGAGGAGCGAGGTGACACGTGCCAAGAAGAGACAGGAACACCTGGAGATGCAGCAAACACTATTTTTATTTCATACCTGAAAGCAACAGTCTCTCTATGGAGTCGGCTGTGTTGGCTTTTCCACCCATAATGTTTGTGGTCGGATCATGTCTGTATTTAAACCAAACACAATATTTAAGCCACCAGAAATAAGAAAACAAAGAGGAGAAAATTCCATCACATAGGTTTTTTTTTTTACTTCAGTCTATCCATCCAGATGGTGATAATTAGTGGGCTCGCCTGTCTGCACCTGTCATTGTTTATGTACACATTCTACCTATAGGAATGTGCAGGGAACTTTCTAGATGCAGGAAGAGTGATGCTGTGGGATCAGATACAACCTACAGTTCTAGGATTCACCCTTGGTTCTTTGGTGGAGACAAGAACAGTCTTGGTGCTAGAGGGACCAGGCCAGCAAAGATTGGCACTGCCAGCCAAGGGACTTATTTCCCTGCCTCCAACAGGTTTGCCGTCACTAAAGCTGCTCCACATGCTGAACTTAAATGCCTGCTTATAGCAAAAGCAGTCACTTTTGTTTCTTAAAAATCCCTGCCTTAGTTCATTTTGTGTTGCTATTTAAAAACAAAACAAAACAAAAACAAACAAACAAAAAAACCCTGCCACTGGATAATTTATAAAGAAAAGAGGTTTATTTAGCTCATGGTTCTGTAGGCTGAGAAGTTCCAGGGCATGGCCCTGGCTTCTGGCGAGGGCTTTCCTGCTGCATTATAACACAGGGCAAAAGGTCATAGGGGAAGTGAATATGTGCAGAGAGGGGGATGCTGAGGGATCTCCAGGCTTTATAATAACCCACTCTGATGGGCCGTGCAGGCGAGCAACAGCTCTCATGCCCCGGCAGGGAGTGTCCTGGTGCAGTTGGCCTCCCAGTGCAAATGGGAGTGGGTCCCAGAGCGGGCTGGGGAGGGGCTGGGCACTGCAGAGATGGCACTTCTCTGCTCCTCACCAGGAGGTCCATGGGCCAGGCTGTGATGCGCCCAGTTGGAGAGGTGTGGGAATTCTGGGGCACTAAGCCTAAGTCAAGTTGATAAAACACAATATTAGCAAGGTTACAATTTTGGGGTCTGTTCCTATACTAACCAACTCCTTTAAATCACTTGTCGAGAGCATTTATATTTAAGCACTTTCGTAAGTAATGTTTATTCTTCACAACCCTGGGAGGCAGATCTTATCCCTGGTTTATAGGTAGGGAAACGGCCTCAGCTGTGAGTAACCAAACTCGCCGAGTTAATGGGAACCCCTGCATTCCAGGCCACGTCCAGCATTCTATTTCACCCTAGATTTGCTTCCCAGAGATCAGTGCCAGCCACAGGCTGCTCTCCACTCAGCCCCATACCATACATGGTACCATGCCTCTGCTATTGGCTTTGGGATGTGAAATGAACCATTTGGTGGCTCAACATAAAAATGGGTTTCCCAAATGGAATTCCAAGGAACCCTAACTCCTAGAAAGATGCTAAAACACTTCTTTCTTTTTGTTTTCATATAGGATTGTTGCATAGTCGTGTTTGGGTAATGCCACAGTCTTGCCTTCTTAGGCAATTATATTAGCAATTAAAGGCTCTGAGAAGTTCTGCAATGAAGATGCTGTTATACATTTGCTTAATTCAGCATTTGACAACAAAACTGATTTTCCTAGCAACATTTTGGTCCAGAGAGAAGGTGATGCAAGATGTAGAAATGACAGAGAGTATGGTGAACACTTGTTCACTATGCCAGAAATAAAAGACCACTGAAGTGAAATTGATTAAAACTACGATCGTTGTCAAATAACCACATTTAACTTCTCTCTTAAAACTCGTCACTTAAGATGCTCTATTAACTAAATCTCTTTAAAGTATTAAATCATGTCATTGTTCGTATGTAAATGTATTTCCCCTTGTAGGATTAGTAGATAAAACACCAATTTTTATTTCTATTTAATCTCATATTCTGTGTTCCCCAAATTTACAAATATATATCATTTATAAGCTAATACAAAACAAATAATTTAAAATAATCTGCCATCCCCCAGTTTAGATGTAATAAAAGAGTAGGCAGAGGAGAATGGGGAGAACGGAGGAGAGAGACAGACTATGAGAAACCTCACTGCGTGGTCTACCATGTGTAGCTATAACCTGCAATGCAAGGGTTCTTTTGTTTGCTTGTTTTTGAGATGGAGTCTCGCTCTGTCACCCAGGCTGGAGTGCAATGGCGCAATCTCACCTCACTGCAACCTCCACCTCCCGGGTTCAAGCAATTCTCCTGCCTCAGCCTCCTGAGTAGTGGGATTATAGGCACGTGCCACCAGGCTCGGGGAATTTCGTACTTTTAGAAGAGATGGGGTTTCACCATGTTGGTCAGGCTGGTCTCGAACTCCTGAGCTCAGGCAAGCCACCCACCTCTGCCTCCCGAAGTGCTGGGATTACAGGCGTGAGCCACCATGCCCGTCTGCAACGCAAGGTTTTTAAAACTATGGGCTACAGAGCGGTTGTGTAGGTGTGGAAGGGCTGGTTTTAAATAAGCAGATTTCTGGGCCAGAGACGTGTCAAGACTGAGGCCCCAGGTCTGACCTCTGTATGTCCCTGTATGGACTGAAGACCCAGGGAGGAGGACAGAGACCAGGGAGATCAGAGAGGAGATGTGACAAAGAGCAGAACCCATCTTTAGAAACTCGGGTTCACAAGGGGGTATAGGGAGAAGACTGCAATGTGATTGGACACTCTCTGCAACACCTCCAGAGTACACAGGGATTGGCAGGAAACAGAGAGAACATGGCGGTAGTGGTCATGGGAACTCACGTGTATACCCTTACCATGCGCACCGTTCATCGAGCTTTATGATCAACTCATTTAATCCACACAACAACCCTAGGAGGGGCCTTCTATCATCCCCCTTTTATAGATGGGGAAACTGAGGCAGGGTACGTTTTATGAATTACTCAACTTCACAGAGCTAGTAAGATGCTGAGCTAGATGTGAACCCAGCATCTGGCTCTCCTGACAGATCTAAAGGGTTACAGGGGAGCAGGCCCCAGAGGCCCTGCCAATGGAGGAAGAGAAAGGTACGGCTATCCGCACAGTAATAGGAACCGGCTGTGGACACCCAGTGCGGAATCAAGGGCAATCAGCTTTGCCTGGAAAATGATGTCATGGGAATCAGACTGGGGGCTGGGGCTGGGGAAGCGGAAGGGTCCAGTTTGAATCTCTCATGTTATCCAAGCAGATGAGGCTTGGTGGTGGCCAGTTAATTCCCAAGGGCGCACAGCTGGCTTGTGACTCAGCAGGGCTGAAGCCCTAGTGTCCTGGGTCCTCGTTCAGCTCTAGGAGGGTTGGGGCAGATTCGTGATGATGGCAGCAACTGGAGTCTGGGGAGGTCACATCAGAAAGATCCACTGCCCAGGGGCTGGCAGACTCGCTTAGCCCATCTGGGTTCACAGCAAGGTGCTGGGACTGAAAGGCCTATGTGAGTTGGAGCAACAAGGAGAAAATATCCCTTCTCTCACCTTATGTTCCTCCCTCCCCAACCCAGTGAGGCTCTTGCAGACCCTTACATTGGTTCCTTCAAAGTGAAAGCCTTGAAGCCTGATAAACCAAAATGCAAATACATCACTTGGCTTGGATAACCTACAGCTGATTTAGAGGACTTGCTCAGATAATCAGTGAGGATTGGTGGGGGGCCTCCCTGAAGAACTGGAGCACGGTGGATGCCCACAGCATGAGGGCCACCTGGGCAAGAGGGAGACACGGGGCACCAGGAGGAAGCCGGGGCTGGAAAGGAAGACAGACACCCAGGGAGCCCCCATTTGCCCCCGACACATGCGTGAGCACCCCTTGGGCAGTCCTGGTGGAGAAGAGCATGGCTGCGCACAGGTGCCACGGTCTGGTCGTCTTGCCTGACACTGAAAGGAGGAAGAGGAGCATTACAGGTCCAGCGTCTGCCTGTACCTATCTCTTCTACCTCTGCTTTGCTCCTTGAAAATCCTTGTCTATTCCTCACTCTCTTCCACACCTGCCATCTTCTTCCTCTACTGGCTTCTCTCTTCCAACACTGCTCCCCCCCACTCTCCATCCTCTCCTTGCTGCCTCCACCCTCCTCGCTGGAAGAGGGAGGCCAGCAGAGTTGGGGCTGTTGAGAATGTGCAGCCAGGGGACTGTGGGGGCAGTGCCACGAGTACCCTAAATGCTGTGGGCATGCAGATGAGACGCCCAGAACAGCACCCGGGATGCAGGCTGTCTTCCAGGCAGTGTTCTGCCGAGGACAAGAACACAGAGGCTCAACTTCACCTTCAATATTTTTTAAAAGGCCAGAGTGCCCCCCAGTGTAATGGTGTCCCCAGTTTACTACCCGGGAGAGGAGTGGGCAGCTGCAAAAGGGATGCTGCCAGTTCAGATCCAAAGCTGGTCCCTCTGTGGCTTAGTTCTTAGTTTCACACACATCTCTTGCAAAATGACATCTCAGGTACCACCTCATTTGCCCTCAGGTGCTCTGGGAGGTGCACAGGGGCCAGGGCACCAGATGCAACCTGACAGCGCATTCTATTAGTAGAAAGGGGTCTGAGTTATTTTTGTGATTTCAAGAAGATTACACACACACAAAAATAAAGTTAGACTCCTCCCTCACTTTATATACAAAAATCAACACAAAATAAATCACAGGCTAAATGTAAAAGCTAAAACTATAAAACTCTTAGAAGAAAATACAGGCATAAATCTTCATGACCTTGATTTCTTAGATGGGATACCAAAACTAGGAACAAAATGGAAAGATAGATACATTGGAATTCAGAAAACTTAAAACTTTTGTGCTGCAAATGATACCATCAAGAAAGCAAAAAGACAACGCACAAAATGGGAGAAAATGTTTGCAAATCATTAGCTCTGATAAGGTATTTGTTTCCAGAATCTAGAAAGAATGCTTATGACAACAATACAAAGATAAACATCCAATTTTTTTTTTTTTTTTTGTCTGAGACTGAGTCTCACTCTGTCGCCCAGGCTGGAGTGCAGTGGTGTGATCTCAGCTCACTGCAGCCTCTGCCTCCCGGGTTCATGTGATTCTCCTGCCTCAGCCTCTGGAGTAGCTGGGATTACAGGTGCGTGCCACGATGCCTGACTAATTTTTGTATTTTTACGGGAGATAGAGTTTTACCATGTTAGCCAGGCTGGTCTCAAACTCCTGACCTCAAGTGATCCACCCACCTCAGCCTCCCAAAATGCCTGGCTAACAATCCAATTTTTCAAATGGGCAAGGGATCTGAATAGATATTTCTCCCAGGAAGATATACAAATGGCTAATAAGCATGTAAAAAGATGCTCAACTTCATTAGTCATCCAGGAAATGTAAACCAAAATTGCAGTGTAATACCACTTCACACCAACTAGGATAGCTAAGATCAGAAAGAAGGTCAGTAAGTACTGAGAAGAATGTGGAGAAATTAGAATCCTCCACAATGCCAATGGCAACGTGAAATGCTATAGCCGCTTTAAAAAACAGTTTGGGGCCGGGTGCAGTGGTGCACACCTGTAATCCCAACACTTTGGGAGGCCGAGGCGGGAGGATGGCTTGAGCGTAGGAGTTCAAGACCATCCAGGGCAACATAGTGAGACCCTCTTTTTTAATAAAAATAAATACATAAGAAAAACAGTTTGGCAGTTTCTCAAAATTTTAAGCACAGGTACCATGTGACCCAGGAATTCTACTCCTAAGTATGTACCCAAGAGAAATGAAAACTAAGGTTCACCCAAAAACATGTACACCAATGTTCACAGCAGTATTATTCATAATAGCCAAAAAGTGGAAGCTATCTAAACGACCAACAGCAACAGGTGATATATTCACACAATGCAGTATTATTTGAAATAAAAAGGAATGAAGACTGATACATGCTACCACCTGGATCAACCTTGAAAACACCGTGCTAAGTGTACGAAGCCAATCACAGAGAAACCACATATCCTATGATTCCATTTCTATGAAATGTACAGAACAGGCAAATCTCGAGAGACAGAAAGGAGACCCGTGGTTGCCAAAGAATGAGGACCTCGGGTAAAATGGAGCCTGACTAATGGCCGTAGGGTTTCTTTTGGGGTGATGAAAATGTTCTAAAATTAGATTGTGGTGAAGGTCGAACAACCCTGTGAATATCCTACAAGACATTGAAATGCACACTTGAGAGAGCTGGACTGCATGGAATGAGAATTATATTTTAATAAAGCTGTTTTGTTTTTGAAAAAAAAAATCATGAAATTGATATAACCTCATTTTTAAAACTGGACAGTCCAGCTTAAATGCAAATTGTGCTTTTGTCTGAAACCCCTCAGTTTTGAAATACTGTGGGTCTCATATTGACTGCAAGTTGATTCGTGGAACTATTAGTGGATGCTTTTCACTCAAACATTCGAAGATTTTTTATTTATTTATTTATTTATTTTTTTTTTTACCTTCTGTCAAACCTTGTGTTAACATCAGTGAAATAAAGTCAGAGAGAAATGCATTAAGGGGCCACTGTGATCCCAACTGGGTGGGAGAGCAAGACCCTGTCTCAAAACGAGAGAGAACTGCATTAAGATACAGGTGGCTGCCAGGCATGGTGGCTCATGCCTGTAATCCCAGCACTTTGGAAGGCCGAGGCAGGCAGGTCACCTGAGGTCAGGAGTTTGAGACTAGCCTGGCCAACATGGTGAAACCCCGTTTCTACTAAGAATACAAAAATTAGCCAGGTGTGGTGGCGTGCACCTGTAGTCCCAGCTACTCAGGAGGCTGAGGCAGCAGAATTGCTTGAACCTGGGAGGTGGAGGCTGCAATGAGCCAAGAACTCCAGCCCGAGGGGGACAGAGCAAGACTCCATCTCAAAAAACAAACAAACAAAAACAAGACACAGTGGCAAGCTGTATCATGACAAAAACCTAAGGCCTGATGAAGACATAAAGGGTAGAAAGATTTTTAGCTGAGTGGGCGCCTCTGGGCTGAGCAAGGAGCCAGGACACACGGCCTCTGGCCTCCCCGACAGGAGCCGGGACACACAGCCCCTCGCCTCCCCGACAGGAACCATGACACACGGCCTCTCGCCTACCCGACAGGAGCCATGACACACGGCCTCTCGCCTCCCCGACAGGAGCAGGGGGGTGTGACAGTGCCTCTGATCCCCCAGCTCAGGCCTGGAGAGCAGCTCCTCACAAGAAGAAGGGCCAGGACACCTGGAGATCCAGGGAGATCCTCTCCTTACCTTCAGCTGATGCTGCGGCCTCCCAACCTGCTTCTAAAGAGCGCCAACATTCTCTTCTAGAGCAGGCGCCGCCTCCGTCTCAGCAGAGGCCTACAGCTCTTGCTCTGGGTGCAGCTCCCTCAGGGCTCACAGCAGCTCAGATCTGTCTCTCTCCTGCCGCAATGGAGAGCATCTTCCTCTTCCAGCCCTGCTAATGAGCAGGGAGAAGCGGGGTAAACAGTGAGCGATGAAATTCACAGATGATACTAATTTGGGAGGTGCCAGAAACACCAGCTCTAAGAGAGAATGCAAACAATCTGTGGAGGGAGAGGTTAGAAGCCCAGGCAAGAGCCAGCCACACGAGGTGGGTTGGAAACCCATGCATGTTCATGAATGCCACTGGCAGAGGAAAGAGTTGAGGCCAGTTTCTTCAGGCCTAGGAGGCACAAGGGTGGACTTCAGATTGCAGCGATAATCTCCCGCAAATGAGACGGGGCTGTGCCGCGGGAAAGGCCATGCAATCTGGAGCATGTTGCCAGCAGGGAAAGCCTGGCATGCCAACTGTTCTAGCAAACATCTTGGTCCTACCATGATGGGAGCAAAAGTCTTCTTTTTCAAAGTTATTTCTACATTTGCTGGCATTTTCCTGGGTGGCATTTTATAGAACTTATTTATTATGAATAAGACTTTTATAGTCCTTATTCGTCTTTGAATAAGGCCTGATGTGAGGCACTACTCAGAGTGCCTACTCCAGGTTGGTCTAGAACGATCCTGGGTCAGTGAGTAGGACACAGCACAGATGGCCAGCATCAACAGGTCCCCTAATACGGAGAAAGGCTGAACAGGGCTGGACACTCCCAGGGGGACAGGAGGAGTGGGCAGGAGCAGAAAGGCTGGTCCTGACGGGTGGGGTGGGGAGGTCGGAAGCAACACAGATACTGGCTGGTGAGCTGCAGCAGGAGGAGGGGTGCCCCCTCCATATGCACAAGTTGAAGCTCTGACCCCACAATGGGATGATATTTAGAGATGGGGACTGAGAGAGGTAATCAGGGTTACATAAGGTCATTGTAGCCTCACGGTGGCTTATTGGCGTCATAAGAAGAGGAGGAGAAGGAGCTGTTTCTCTGCATGTGAGGACACTGGGGAAAACCAGGCATCTGCAAGCCCAGAAGGGCGCCCTCACCAGGAACCAAATTGGCTGCAGTTCCAGCCTCCAGAACTGTGAGAAATAAGTGTCTGTTGTTTCAGTCACTCAGTGCATGGTACTTCGTTACGGCATCCCAGACTAATACACCAGGGGTCCACAATCGGAGGCAGATGGCAGATGGAGCTGCTCATATTGCAGGGGACTCGGAACATTCACTTGCAACTGCTGAAAAAACCCTATGCCTCTCATGCACACAACAAATATTTAAGAACCAACTAACCTCCAGACACTGACGACACTGCACAGAGCCCGAGGCAGAGCCTTGCTCTCACGGGGCTTATATTCTAAGGACTTCACCATATGACTAGTAGTTGAATAAAGGCATTTGTGTGTGCCCTTGGGCTAACATACTTCAAATTCGATGTTTTCCTAAGACTTAAATTGATATCAGGATAGACTGTAGAATGTTGACTCCTTCATGCCACTTGGATAAAAGCTTACTAGGTGCCAGACGTGGTACAAAGCACTTCAAATTTTTAAGTCTTATTACATCAGCCCCTTGGGGTGATCTTCTTATCCCCATTTTACAGATTATGAAACAGACTTGAAGAAGTTTGAGTAACTTTCCACAGTTTACACAGCTTTCAGGTTAACAGAGTAAGAATTCAAAATAAGTCCTTTTTTTTTTTTTTTTTTTTTTTTTTGAGATGAGTTTTGCTCTTGTTGTCCAGGCTGGAGTACAATGGTGTGACTTCAGCTCAGTGCAACCTCCACCTCCCGGGTTCAAGTGATTCTCCTGCCTCAGCCTCCCGAGTAGCTTGGATTACAGACGCCCACCACCACGTCCAGGTAATTTTTTGTATTTTTAGTAGAGATGGAGTTTCACCATGTTGGCCAGGCTGTTCTCGAACTCATAACTTGAGGTGATACAGTCCACTCTGCCTCCAAACTGCTGGGATTACAGGCGTGAGCCCCGCACCCAGCCTCAAAATAAGTCCTGTTCAAACATCACAGGTACCCCATAAATATGTACAATTATGTATCAATTATGTGTACAGTCAGTATGTATCAATAATCATTATGTATAAGTACATAAATAAGAGAATGGTCTTTCTGACCCTCAGACTCTGCTGTAACCATGGATTCTTGTACAGTTTTAGGTAACACTCAGCATTCTTCCTGAAACATAAATACTTCTATTGGTTGAGAGTCACTATTCTGAAGTCAAGAACTTCCCTCTGGGTGCTTGGTTGGAGAACTTGAGCATGAACTTAAGCTGTTCTTGAGCATGAACTTGAGCATGAACTTGGCGAACTTGAGCTGTTCACTCCCAGGCCTCACTCCAGGTCATATCTGTAGGTCTCAGGTGATGCCAGGGAAACTCCCCAGGTGCTACATGAGGTTTTTGTTAGATGCATAGAAGTAACATTTATTATTATCCTATATAGCAATTGTTTTGGTCTATACTGTTAATTTTTAACAAGTTAATAGAGTTTCCAATTCTTGTAAATTCAGAAAGCAAAAATGGTTTAATCACGTTTCTTTTTAAAAACATCTTTATTGAAATACGATTCACATATTATAAAATTCAACCATTTAAAGTGCACAAATACCAACCTGGGCAACATGGTAAGACTCCAGCTCTACAAAAAAATATTAAAATTAGCTGGGTGTGGTGGCACACACCTGTAGTCCAAGCTACTCAGGAGGCTGAGGCAGGTGGATAGATTAAACCCGGCAAGTTGAGGCTGCAGTGAGCCGTGATCATGCCACTGTACTCCAGCCTGGACAACAAAGCAAGACTTGTCTCAATTAAAAAAAAAAATGCACAAATTGATGGTTTTTAGTATGTTCAGAGTTGTGCAATTAATCACCACAACCTAATTTTAGAACATTTTCTTTACACAAAAAAGAAAACCTTTAGCAGTCACTCCTCATTTCTCTTAACCCCTAGCCAACCACTCACTCTCTTTCTATTTCTGTGGATTTGCCTGTTCTGGTCATTTCATATAAATGGAACTATACAATACGTGGTCTTTCTGTGAGTGGCTTTTCACTTAGCATAATGTTTTTGAGGCTCACCCGTGTTGTAGCATGCATCAGACTTCCATTCCTTTTTGTTAAATAATATTTGATTGCATGGATATACCACATTTTGTTTATTCATTCATTAGTTGATGGAGATTTGGATTGTTTCCACTTGTCAGCTGTCATGAATAATGCTACTGTCAACATTTGTGTACAATTTTTGTATAAAACTATGTTTTCATTTCTCCTGGGTATATTCCTAGATGTAGAATTGCTGGGTCATATGGTAACTCCATGTTCAACCTTTTAAGGAACTGCCAGGCTGTAGCGTCCTTTCACATTCCTACCAGCAATGTATGAGAGTTCTAACTTTCCCATGTCTTCACCAGCACTTGTTATTGCTCTTTTTTAAAAAAATCATAGCCCTCTTAGTGGTTGTGAATTGGTGTTTCATTGAAGTTTTAGTTCATATTTCCCTAATGATTAGTGATGTTGGACATCTTTTCATGTGCTTATTGGCCATTTGTATATTTTCTTCAGAGAAATGTCTATTCAGATCCTTTCCCATTCCCATGTGATTCTGATATGCCTGGCTGAGGACTTCTTCATTCAACACTGTTCCATTCCATGACTAGAAATTAGAAGCTTAACCTTGACCAGGCATTTGATGAGAAAGGGATTCCAGTAAGAGATTATGAAGACATCGCTAAAAACCCATGTCCCTGCTAGCCCGAAGTTGGCTCCCTAATGATGGAAAGAGAACAGGAGTGAGAGAGGGAGAGCACCTCTGTTGAATGCAGATGTATCAGTTAGGAGGTTTCAGCTAACAATAACAGCAGACCCAATCCAACATAATAAAAAGAAAAAATGTATTGCCTCTTGTAATAAGAAGTCTAATGGTAGAACAGTTTTAACTGATTAATTCAGCAGCTCAACAATACAAAAAAACAAAAAACAAACAAACAAAAAACCCATAGATTCTTCCCATCTCCCATACCTTAGTTTCTGTCCTCAGACCTGTCACTCCATGTTCACAAGGTGTCTACCAAAGCTCCAGGTCTGTACACTCACATATCAAAGGCCATCAGGGGAACAGAACCTGGCATCACTCGTGTCGCCATTTAACTTTCCCAGAAGCACTCAGCAGACTTCCTTCACACCTCATTGGCCAGAATCATGTCACATGCCCACTCCTGAGCCAATCACTGGCAAGGGAAGTTGAATTACTATGATTGGCTTAAGTTAACCAGGATTTATCCCTGGGTCTGGGAAGGGATCTCCTTTACCCTGAAAGACTTGTCCATCTGCTACTTGGACAAACTGAAGGTCTGCCACTAAGGAAGATATTCACACTTGGATAAGCCACAGCGAACATTATTTACTACTGTCTAGGGCAAGATATTATGGAAAAAAGAACTGGAAGAGACTTGACCCTTTTATACCACCCTCTGCAGATTTATAGTGATCTTCCTGAAGGATATTACAGACTGCCTATAACCTTTAAAGTGCCTAGTAGTCCTCACTTTAAGGACATTATTTATGTGGCTTTAAACTGTCTATAAAACCAAGAACTGACCCAAGTTCTCCTGGCTCTAAAAGGCTGTCTGGGCCAAATTGATGATATTCGAGGGCTGGAAAGATCAGGTGGGTGAGTGGGGGAGTCCATGAACCTTAGACTTTAAGCCCAGATGACACAAACATGTGGTGGATGAGTAGGGTGTCATAAAGCCAAGAGCTAGAGGAGTCAGTTGGGGAGAGTTGAGGGATAGGCAGGAGAATTATAAATAAATAGCTGTTTTGGGCAACTTGAAACTATGGTTGAATCCAGCAAGGGGCACTGCATGGTGCCTCACACCTGTAATCCCAGCGCTTTGGGAGGTTGAGGCAGCAGAGTTGCTTGAGGCCAGGAGTTTGAAGCTGCAGTGAGCTATGATCGCACCACTGCATTCCAGCCTGGGTGACAAAGCAAGACTCTGTCTCTTAAAAAAATGTCCATAGCTAGGTGTGGTGGCAGTGGGCACCTGTAATCTCAGCTACTCAGGAGGCTGAAACAGGAGAATCGCTTAAACCTGGGAGGTGGAGTTTGCAGTGAGCCGAAATCTTGCCACTGCACTCTAGCCTGGGCGAGAGAGCAAGACTCTGTCTCAAAAATACAAAACAAAACAAAACAAAAAATGTTCAGGAGAGAATGTGTAGAGTTCTCAAAGTTTGATTTTCTCTTTTCTGCAGTTGTTTATTTTTAATCTACTAGCAACAGGAAGAGGGTGCTCAGCAAAGGCAGGCTCAAAGGCTGAGCTGGTGATGTTGCGTGGAGCCCCACCCATCTGCTCTGTATCTGCATTCAGGAGCAGCTCCAGCTCCAAAGCCAATGTACAAGTGACAAATCTCCACTGAACAGGGCCTGAAAGTTCCAGGCCGACAGTCACTTTCCTTCCAAAATCTTGTTGCCTCAGAAGACCTTGGAAACCCAGCAACCACATGGACTTAGGAGATTTATTTAGAATGGCTGGGCTCTGTGCCCTGCACCCTGGTGGCCCACCTGGGGCCTGCTGAGTGGTTGCACCTGGGACCTTCCGGAGACAGAAGCAGCGCACGCGCGCACAGCCCGGCTGTGACTCCCCCTCTACCACTTCCTGGGTGGCAGGCCGAGCGGGGGAACACCACGGAGTTAGGCAGATGTCTTGGAGCGCAGGGAAAGCAAAAGAGGAAGTGGGGAATTTGCCTGACAGACCCCAGTGAGCAAAATTAGCATCAGCCACAGGCAGGAGGTTCTCCAGTTATTTTTCCTCTGCTCAAAATCTCAGTAACTTTGCACAGACAAGGTATTTTGTGCTACTGCACCCAGTACATGAGAGAAAGCTGATGAAAATAATGGGGCTTTTATTCCTTCATTCAGCTCAACATTTATTGCAGGCTTGTCCTGTACAAATGCACTGTACTAGACGCTGTGGGGATGGGGGGAACTTGAAGGTGTATAACAAGGGTTGACCCAAAGATCTAGTATCGAGGTGGGGCTTGGATAGAGAGGAGCTCATGCAGCAGTTAAGAGCCAGACTTCTGGGGAGGGCCGATTGGGTTGTTTACGCACTGTATGACCCTTAGCAGGTTATTTAATCCTTCCAAGCCTCAGTTTTCTTACCTGCAAAATGGGAATAATAAAAATACCTAATTTATAGGATTATTGCAATAAGAGATTTTTTTTTTTTTTTTTTTGAGATGGAGTCTCACTCTGTCACCTAGGCTGGAGTGCAGTAGTGCAATCTTGGGTCACTGCAACTTCCATGTCCCGGGTTGAAGCAATTCTCCTGCCTCAGTCTCCCGAGTAGTTGGGATTACAGGTGCACACCACCATGCCTGGCTAATTTTTGTATTTTTAGTAGAGACAGGGTTTTGCTATGTTGGCCAGGCTGATCTCGAACTCTTGACCTCAAGTGATCCACCGCCTCGGCCTCCCAAAGTGCTGGGATTACAGGTGTGAGCCACCATGCCCAGATGGCAACAGGAGATATTGAAATGTTTAATACAGTGCCTGGCGCAGAATACCCCTCAACAAATGTCAGTTCCTGGTAGGTATTATCAAGGGAGTGGAAATGACTTTGTCATAGGAATAACCCTAAACCTGTTTGAATTTATTCTGAATCCTTTTTATTCTGAAGTATAAAACAGTAAAGTACAGAAAACAAATGTACAGATAACATAAATGAAATATACCCATTTACCACTCAGGCAAAGAGACAGAATAGTAGCAGGACCCTAGAAGTCCCATTAGTGTCCCCTTCCAATCAGGACGCCTTCCAACCCCAAGAAAGGTAACTGCTGTCCGTATACGGTAACACTTCCTTACTTCTCATAACTTTTACTACATAAGCATCCATCTCTAAAAACTATCCTTTTTCTGCCTTAAAAATGTATATGAATGCAATTACGCAATATTCGTTCTTTAGTATTTGACTTCTTTGGCTCAACACTGTAGGAATCATCTGTGTTTTTACGTGTAGCCATAACTCAGTCATCCATATGATTGCATCATAGTCCAGATGCCTCAGTATATTTAATCAGTTTTACTATGATGCACACTTGGTTGTTTCTACTCTGTAGCTAGTATGAATAATGCTACTGAACACTAAGTATGTACCTAGAAATGGTATTGCTGAGTCATAAGTTATGTATAGATTTGGCTTTCATAGAAAATGTCAAATCATTTTCCAAATGGGCTGTACCAATTTTTAATCTTACCAGCAATGTATTAGAAGCGAGTTGCTTCATATTCTTGACAACGCCCAGTATTTTCCGTCTTTTACATTTTTGCCACGTTGGAGGATAAATGGTAGCATCTCGTTGTGAATTTAATTTGCATTCCCTAATTAGCAGTTCCATGGAGTACATTTCATATGCTTATTGGTCATTTATTTGTGTTTTTTTGTGTGAAGTGCTTATTTCAGTCTCTTGCCCTTTCTTCTATTCAGCTGTCTTTTTCTTACTGATTTATAGGCCTTTTTTATATATTCTGGATATGACCTTTTGTTGGCTGTTTCACAAATATCTTCCTCTTAAGGCTTGCCTTTTCATTCTCTTCATAATGTCCTGATGAACAAAAATTCTCAGTTTTAAAGGAATACAATTTATCAGCCTTTTCCCTTACGGGTAGTGTTTTTTGTATGCTGTTTAAGAAATAGTTCCTTACACTGAGGTCATGGAGCTATTCTTCTGTACTATATTCTAGAAGCTTTGGTGTTTACTCATTTAAATGATACTCCAGTTGAGATTGACTTTCAAGTATGGAGTAAGAGAGGGTCTAGTTTTCCTTTTTCCACGGGGATATCCAACTGAGCTGGCACCATTTTTTTTTTAAAGACCATTCTTTCCCCTCTGACCTGAAGCACAAACTTCATCATAAATCAACCAACCACATATGCATAGATCAGTTTCTGAACTCTCTATTCTGTCCCATCCATCAATTCCATATCATTTCACTCTCTTAATTGTGGTAACTTTATAATGATTCTAGTAGAGCAAGTCTTCCCTTCTAGCTCTTTAAGAATGTCATAGCTATTCAATTCATTTTTAAAGTAAATTTCTTTTACTTTTGCTGCTTTTTAAAACATATAATTCTTTTTTATTTTGAAATGCTTTTAAACTTACGGAAAAGTTTCAAGAATAGTACAAACTTTTCTTCCTGAACCATTTGAGAGTGAATTGCCAAAATGATACCCCATCAGCCCTAAATACCCCCGAAAAGAGCAATCTCCTCTATAACAACCATACAATCCTCAAAATAAGCAAATAAATAACATTGCTATATTACTATCATCGAATCTACAGACACTGTTCACGTTCTGGCGATTGTCCCAGTGATGTCTTTGATAGCAAAAGGATCCAGTCCAGGATCACATAGAGCATTTCATTGTGTCTCTTTAGTTTTCTTCAATTTGGACCAGTTCTTTGAGAGTTTTTCCCTTGACTTTCATGATTTTGACACTTCAGAAGGTACAGGCCAGCTATTTTGTAGACTGGGCCTCCCTCGGGCGTGTCTGATGTTTTCCTCATGATTAGATTTACGCTGGTCCCCTTTCTTGAACTATCCTTTTGGTGGGATGGTCTCAGAAGCGCTGCTGCTGTGTTCTCACTGCATCCTATCACATTTTGATGTGGCCCATTCCTGGTCATGTTAATGTCGATCACTTGATTTAGGTGGTGTCTGTCAGGTTTCTTCTTTGTAAGAATTTACTCTGTTTAGTTTTGTAGTTTGTAAGTTGGAAGGGAATTTAACATGTAAATATCCATCCTGTTTCTCAGAAGAGTAAGTACCCCCCTAGTTTTAACATCCAATTGATGTTTCTTGGCTGAATTATTACTATGGTGGTTGTCAAATAATAATTTCACAATTCTATCATTCCTTTAACATTTATTAGTTTGCATTCTATACTAAGGGAATGCTTTCTCCTTTCCCCAGTTATTTATTCATTATTTATTATATTAGCATGGACTCATGGTATCAGTTTGGACCCTTCCTTTGTTACTCAGTGGGTTAAATCTGCCCAAGTTGTGGCCAGTGATAGCCCCTTCAAGATGGCACTGCCCTTTTGGTATGTTCCCATCTTGTATTTTTTTCTATCTAGGGCTTAGCCATTTCTTCAAGAAGTCATCATTCCTTCTAGTGAAGGATGGTGGTTAGATCGAAGATCTGGGCTTAGGGTGAGCTCACTGCTATTAGAATGCTGTTGCTCCCAGCTCCTCTCAATGACAGATCTAAGGAATATCTGAATGAATGTACATTCATACATACATATGTGCATAATATATGAGTATGAATAGATACATATAAATATGCATGCTTTCATATATATATTTGTTTCAGTATCTATCACCACAATTTCACTTCAATATCTCCAATTCCAAGCCCACGCTACAGAGGTCATTTTAATTTCTCCCTTTCCATGTTTGTAACTTTCTTATCTGACAATAAGAAACCTGGCTCTCATCAATATGTTTATTATTAGTTCAGGGTCCTCTGTATGTCATCACTCTTCCACTGCCAGAGCCACCCTTCTTCCCCCAGACAACACCACCCTCCTCCCATCACTCAGGTTCTGGTCCTACCACGAATGGACACCCTTCTCTTCCTGCTCAGGCTCAGGCTTCCCAGTCTTGGCCGCCACCACTCTCATCCCCTGTGTGGGGGCCCACCTTGCTTGGCTCTACCTAAGGGCTTTTGGACTGAGTTATTCAGGAAGGAAGAAAGGCAGTGAGAAAAGGAAGGCACTCAGTTACTTTTAATTATTGCTAGCAAACATTAACTTGGGATACGCCACATGGCTGATCAGAAAATGGAAGCCATCAGAAGAGAATGTCCTCATCCTCTCAGGACCATCCACCAGCCTGCCTGCATCTATGCTCATAAACTGAACTTTTCTCCTATTTACAGTGGATAAACTCTCCCTGCTCTGTTTAAGGCTAAATTCTAGCCTGTTAGCCTACTCAAGGACTTTCCACTGAACTTATCCTCTTTTTCAGCTTTTTTCCATATAAAATGGGCTGTATCTTCAATCTTAAAAGGAAATCTCCCTAGGAGCCCACATCTCTTCTACCTGCTTCCCTCTCTACTCTCCCTTTAAGCAAACTTCTTAAAAATGCTGCTGCTGACTGGGTGTGGTGACTCATGCCTGTAATCCCAGCACTTTGGGAGGTCGAGGCAGATGGATCACTTGAGGTCAGGAGTTCAAGACCAGCCTGTTTAACATGGTGAAACCCTGCCTCTACTGAAAAATATGAAAATTAGTTGCGTGTGGTGGTGCACGCCTGTAGTCCCAACTACTTGGGAGGCTGAGGCACGAGAACCACTGGAACGCAGGAGGCGGAGGTTGCAGTGAGCCAAGATTGTACTACTGCACTCCAGCCTGGGTGGCAGAGCAAGACGCTGCCTCAAAAAACAAAAACAACAACAAAAAAAACGTTTTGCTGCTTCTCACTGTCTTCATTTTCCAAACTCATTCTTTCTTCAACCCCATTCTGACCAGGCTTTCATTTTCCCCAGTCACCACCTGCTCATCAAGTGACTTTCATGTTGCCAAATTCACTGGCTAATTCTGCTGTCATCTTTCTCAACCCATCAGTAGCATTTAGTGCAGCTGGCCATTCCCCCTTTCTTGAAACGCTCCCTTCCCTTGGTCTCCATGTCTGCGTTGGTTTGTCTCTCATCTCAGTGGCCATTCTCTCACATTGCTCTTGGTCAGCTCCTCTCCCTCTTCCTGAGCTTCCCAGTGTTAGAGAGCTGTAGCTGTCCCAGCCCTTTCCTCTTTACAAACTCATCCCATAGGCAAGCACATCCAAGGCCAGTGCCAAGGCTCCATGCCATCCTGACCCCGAGGACCCGAAATCTTCTCTCTAGCCCCAGACATATATCCAAAGGCCTGCACAGCCATCTCTACTAGGGGTCATAAATTACATATTAAACTTAACATGATCAAAACGGAAGCTCTGCTTCCTGCCCACACTCTTCCCACTCTTGTAGATGTTAAGTGTCTCCATCTCAATACATGGTAGCACCATTCAGTAGTTGCTCAGGCAAATCTTGGGGTCCTTACATTTTATTCCTGTCTCCCTGATATCCCACATCTAATGCAGTAGGCTGTCTGGTTGGGTCTATCTACGTCTACATGTCTCCTAAATCTGACTTCTCACTTTTTCCATGCTATCACTCTAGTCCGGGTCACCACTTCCTGCTTGGATCGTTAATGTAATAGCCTCCTAATATTCGCCTCGCTTTTATACTTTGGATAGTTCTTTAATTCTTTACACAGCAACCAGAGTGGTTTTTTTTTGTTTGGTTGGTTGGAGTTTTTTGAGACTGAGTCTTGCTGTCACCTAGGCTGGAATGCAGTGGTGCCATCATACCTCACTACAGTCTGGACCTCCTGAGCTCAAGCAATCCTCCAGCCTCAGCCTCCCGAGTAGCTGGACTACAGGTGTGTGTCACTACATCTGGCTAATTTTTTATTAAAAAAAATTTCTTTTAGAGATTGGGTCTCACTGTGTTGGCTGGCCTCAAACGATTCTCCCACCTTAGCCTCCCAAAGCACTACTACAGGCATGAGCCACTGCACCCAGCCTACAGTGGACTTTTGTAAATGTCAATCACATTGACAGCCTGGCAGAAAACCCTCCAATAGTTTTTCATTGCACTCAGAATAAAATTCAAATCAAAGACAAAAAGGTCCTGCCTGTTCTGGCTCTGATTTACCTCTGTCAACCCACATCCCAGAGCAATGGGCCTTTATCACTCTGCTGGGGCCGTGAAGACCTCCTTACTGCTCCCCTAACCCATGAAACTTCAAGCTTCTGCCCCAGGACCTTTGTGCTTACTGCTCTCCAATCTGGAACGCACTTCACTTGGATCTTTTTTTCCCTTTTTAAAGATGGTATCTCCCTACATTGCCCCATCTGGAGTGCGGTGGTTGTTCACAGGCATGATCATAGTGCATTGCGGCCTCGAACTCCCCAGCTCAATCAATCCTCCCAGCTCAGCCTCCTGAGTAGCTGGGACTACAGGCACATGACACCATACCTGGCTTCCAGTTCTCTCACTACATTCAAGAATCTACTCAGATGTGACCACCTTATAGCTGTGTTTTCACCACCTAATCTAAAATAGCACAGCACCCTCACAGACCTCTATTCCCCCTCCCTAAGCGCTCCATTCCTTTACGCATTTGTATCTCACATATCACTCATCACTACCAGACATCATATGGTTATGGTTTCTTCCCACCAGCATGTACAGCCCATGAGGTCTGGACCTTGTCTGTCCTGTTCACCACGATATCCCTCATACGTGGAACAGCACCTGGTGCACAGAGGCTATGCTGAATTCCGGCAATGATTCAGGCAATGCCAGTGTGACATGGTACTGTGGCTAAAAACCCCTTCTCCGGGGAACCCGATAAGGCAGGTGCGGTGAGCTAAGTGGTCCATGCTGAGCCATAGGCAATGAACAAGCCTCTCCTTTAATGAGGAGGAGGTTGAAAGTGGTTATAAAAACTCAGGACAATAAACTTCTGATGTTCCTGAAACATCATCACCTTAGTGGTGATTCATAACCCCTCTTCTGCTTCTAAAATATAACATCTAACTTCACTGATAAATTCACTTCCAATAGAAGAAAAATACCTTCCGCCTGAGTCACTGATACTTCTAAGTTCTGTGTTAAGCACCTGAGGGTGAGGAGTGTGGGCTCTTTTATTTTGGGTTCACATTTAACATGCAGCTGCTGCAAAGGCATTTTAAGAACACGGAGGTGACTGAAAATAAACTCCTGCCAGCAGGTTACCCGACATCCTATTCACCCTCTGCTGAAGTGGAGTTCCCAGCCCCTGCCCCGCAGCCTGCCTTCCAAGCTTGAAATAAAACGACAATGCCACTTCAACTGGAGGTTGAATACTGTTTTCAATGACTTCCTGGTCATGCTTCTGAGACCGGGATGCGCATTACCTTAGGGAGATGCAAAGTCAAGCTAAAATGTGCAGGCTGGTGTGGCTTTGCCGGTTTGATGCTGACTGAGAAACATGGCCTGTGGCTATGAAATGAAGAAAATGATTTTACCCTCATCCCTTGGACTGCACAGGCAGCAGATAATAGGCAGTTGGCCCCAGTCATCCGGCCCTCGACCTCGATTTTATATATTTGCAAGGAGGGGCTGAGAGAGAGAGTGAGCAGAGGCTTTCAACCTGTGCTGTGGGCAGTCAGGAGGGCCCAGCAGTAGCCTGGCTGATGGGCAGACCTGACAGGGAAGAGGACTCTGCAGGAGGCTCCCCAAGTATGAGCCACTTGGACTCCAGCCCTGGCAGGCTGCTCTGTGCTGGGGCAAGTCTGGGAAGAAAGGCGCACAGCTAAGCGCCTGCAACTGACCACTGACCTCCAGCTTCCATGTTTGCATTTCAAAGCCATCAGAGAAATGTAATTTACTTTGAAGGCAAGGTTATATTCGAAGCAGACTGGCCTCTCAACAAAGGGACAATGACCACTGGCTGCCTGATAAGCATCCCCCCAGGAGAGAGACTATCTGCCAGGGAGTGCGGGGCAGAGTGGCAGCCAAGTAAAGTTTTTCTGCATGGGAAAGCCTTTGAAGAGTCTAGAGGCCTCACCTAATCCAAATCACTGCAAGAGTTTTGAAGTACTCTGTCAAACTGAAGTGAAGCTGTTTGCTACAGAATTGACTTGGTTTGAGGAGTTGCAGGGACTGAAATGGTTTCAGTTTCCAACTTCCTTAACTGAAAAGCATCAATTTGATGACCATATTTTCTGAATCCAAACATCTGGATTTAACCTAGGCTTGTCCCCTGAAATACAAGGGGATATTATCATGATCTAGAGATGACCATAAATCTAGTAGGAAGGGTAGGAAAAGTGGAAGATACCTTTGATTTGGGTGATTTTTGCTTTCTCCCCATAAACTAAAGCAATTCAACTCTTCTTAGGGGCTCTGCCAGCAATATTGAGGCTGGAGGGACCAGAGGAGAGAGAGCACAACATGAAGTATAAAATTCCACCATCTCCATTCAAACACCAGCCTGGAGGTAGGAGAATGAATTAGGTGGTTGGTCGTTTTTCTCCCAAAGCCAGGATCCAATGACTCTGGGCTTTGGAAGGTAATGGAATTGAAAGTTCCGGAGGCTGTCTGCTACTTTGGCTAAAATTCCTAGCATAAGGAACCTTTTTGGGTGAGGAAGATGACTCTCATTCTGGGTACGGGGGAACAAATCTTTGTCTTTTGTTTACCAATCCGATCCTCCATCGTGGATAAAGCAGTGCTATCCAGGAGCAGCAGAGCTCGCCCAGGGGAGATGGGCAGGGCCAACCTCCCAGTACCCAAGGAGGGCCTTGAAGTTTCCCATTTCACTGAGCTTGAAAAATCACCAACCACTCCAGTCTCCCTGGGTCATGCGCAGGCTGGGGATGATTGTAGAACAGATACAGCTCTGACTCACCTACAGTGGAATAACTAAAAGTGACTTTTCATATATGGTACAGTCAGAATGAGTACCTAACGACCAGGTGCAGTGGCTCACGCCTGTAATCCCAGCACTTTGGGAGGCCAAGGCAGGCAGATCACTTGAGGTCAGGAGTTCCAGACCAGCCTGTCCAACATGGTGAAACCCCATCTCTACTAAAAATATAAAAATTAGCCTGGCGTGGTGGCGCATGTCTGTGGTCTCAGTTACTTGGGATGCTGAGGCACAAGAATTGCTTGAACCCAGGAGGTGGAGGTTGCAGTGAGCCAACACTCCAGCCTGGGTGGCAGAGCCAGACTCTGTCTCAAAAAAAAAAGGAGGAAAAAAAGCTCCTAGAGAGTGAAAGGAGCTTCTGGGAATCACGTCCAGTCCTCTCCAGGCACAGCCTTGATCACCACGAGCCAGCATTCTACTTTATGGTCAGTAAACGGGTCCTTATCCCCCTCCTTTATTTCCTTTATGTTGCTTCAGTTATTGTTGGTACTTCAAAATCAAGTGGGTCAAGGGAAGGAGAGTAAAAACTGAAATCTGCTCCATTCCACATGCTCTTAATGGCTGGGAGGAAGAAGCTAAAACAGATGCCTGGAAGAAGGTTTTAAACTAAACCGTGGACTCCTGAGCCAGAACATGAATTCTTCACTGGCCGGTGCAGGCCTTGGAGCACCCGCACCACAGTCCCCTATTCTGGGGGTGGTTTGGACTGTGGGTGTCATCAGCACAAATGAGCTACGTGTCCTAAGGTGACTTCCAAGATTAGATGCAGCCTGCCCACGGAGTAAATCCCTCAGGGCACTGATGGAAAACACAAATCGAACGGGGACCAAAAACTGTAGAAAAAGTACCATCAAGGGCGCAGAGAAAGAAATACAAATATAGTTTTCATTTAGAGAATTTAATGGAATTTAATGGTAAATTCCATTTACCCAGTTTATAAGAACTGTAAGAATAAGAAATTACTAAATGAGAGGAAGTACTAAATATAGGACTAAAAGATTTAAGAGGATGGAGGAGAAAAGAAGGGAAGCATCAAAAAACACAAATCGTAATGGAAAGGACCCAGTGCAGGCCACTGTACAGTGAGAGACCAGAGAGAGGTGACTTGTCCCCACTGACAAATGGAGCACAGCTGGGTCAAGAGCCCAGGACTCCGCACTCAGGAGGATGCACTGTGCACTCCGTTGTCACTGCTTCTCTGGAGGGAGGCCGGAGAGGCTGAGAAAAGTGTAAACACACAGAGGAGGTTAGAGGAGGGGATGAAGATGGCAGAGAAGAGAGGAGGAAGCAGAGACTGAGAAAACTTGGGAGAGGAAGACAGGATGAGAGCAGTGAGACATGAATGAGTTTCAACTCATTCATTCACAACATTAGCCTTTCAAGAGGATTAACTCTAAACAGACTATTTTCTAACTCACTTGGTTTGAATCACAGCAAGTTACTGCTGCCTTTTCAATTGTTCAACTGCTAATTCTTTAAAAAAATTATTTCAAGATACATTATAGCATTATTAACCATAGTCAGCATGTTGTACAATAGATCTCTTGAACTATTCCTCCTAATTTAACTGAAATTTTGTTGCTTTAATTCTTAAATCTCAAAAGGGTCACCTCCTACAGCTCACTGAAATGCGGGTTTCTGGCAAAAGCAATTATACCTGCAGGCTGGAAGATAGCAAGTGAAGAACCACACATTCTCCATTTCTCAGCCCAAGAAGTCGAGGACATGTGACTACCTGGTCAGTTCTAAGCCAAATACTGCTAAAAAACTGTTGTAGGGAGGAGTCTTGTGGGTTGACCAACTGGCCACAGGCATCTGGCTTTTAGCAGTCTACATTTGCTACTAATCATGATTAGTCAATACTTTTCTAAACCAGTGCATGTTGACAAGTTTTCTGCAATGTTACTGACTTCTCAAAGAGGACTTGGTGCTGATTCAACCCAGCTGTGTTCTCTAAGTTCATCAAACATTTGTTTAGTGTGATAACCTCTGACCAGCTTTCAAGACACTTTATTCTTCTTGGCTTCATGAGCTAAGCTACTGTGGTGGAAGGTGTGTTCTACTTAAGTGAGAAACTGACTGACTGGAATGTACCACTCCACAGCCTCATATAAATCACAACATTCTTCCCAAGCAGTGGTCTGGAAAGCCACTGTGACCTGGAAGAGCTGTGATGCCATCAGCAGGGAGCTCTCCATGGATGGAAAGAAAGGCATCATTTCATCCTTTTATTTCCCCAAAGCGCTGGCTTTTGTCTCGCACCTACCATGCTTATCAGAATGATAAATTAATAAGCAATGCTGGGAGGGACGGCCTGACGAACCAACCCCCGTTCCCCTGGATTTCGCCCACTTTAGACGCCTGACTCTACAGCGCTGCATTTGCCTGCCAGAGGCAAGACTGGCAGCCTGGGATGTGCCAAGCGCTTGGCTCTCAATTCAAAACAAAACTGTATAGGAGGGAATTTGTGAGTTAGCTGATTTGCAAACACTAGAGCAAGTCGCCATGTAAACATTTGTCTTGTGTCTCTCAGGTTCTTCCATTTCTCTCAGGCAGCCACCTGGATGCCACCCTGACAGCATCAAAACATGCTGCTCCTCAAGTGACCAGTGAATCCCTGTTCACACTGAAATAAACCCAGCTTCTTTCAGACCATTAAAAAAGAAACCTGAAAGCCCCCCCCACAAAACAACAAAACAAAACAAAACCCAACCAAAAAACCTTCATGCAGCAGTCATCACAGAGCACATTAGTAAGTATGGTAGGAGAGCCTCCAGTGTTGTTCAGAATCAATGTTAGGCCAGCAGGTGTGTGCCCAAGTGTCCATGAACATGTCACTTGGAGGGAGCCATTGCCCAGGGAACCTGAATGAAAAAGGAGCTGCAGCTACACTCACATGGGTTGGCTGAGACTGTCCCATCACAAGTACATCCCGACTTTAAATAAAAGTTACTTGGGCATGTGAATACGTTCTACACCCCCAACTCCAAATGCCAGTTTACTGAATCATCACACAAGCCAGCATATACTGGGTCTGACCAAACGTATGTGGTGAGTAACCATTTGGACTCTTCACCGTAAGCCTAAAAGTTAGTTCTTCTGTTTGCCCCCTTTTCGCAATTGAAGAAGTGTTGGGTGACTTGGCTGAAAATTCCACAGCAGAGCCAGAATCTGAACACAGATTAAGGATACAGATTCTGTCTTCTTTTGCTAAATTCACTTGCTTGGTAATAAAATAAAAAGCCTACATGACAAAAGACACTTAAAGGATATCACAGAGCACTGGTACTCCTATGTCCCCAAAGAACCTTCCCATTTAGCTTTAGTGTGACTACTTATTTCCAACTCACTCAACTCCAGGGTTGAAGCACCAATCATGGTAAATTAAAAAAAAAAAAGGGAGAGTTATAATCAGGAAGTTTTGAAAAATTGGAAAGAGGAAAAAACAACTAATGGTTGAATTATTTTCTTTGAACGTTTTGTAGTATTGCAGGGTCAGAAGGTCCTAACCAAGGTTATCTAATCTAGTTCTTGCCCCAGGCAGGATGACTTAAGTCATCCCAAAGAAAGGAAGGTTCACACAATTTGTAAAGATCTTCCTGAATTCTACCTACCTGAGAGGCAAGTTATAAGCATCACTTGCCTGTCGGAGGCTCCACGAAATGCTCTGGAGCCTTTGAGAGGAAAGGTACAGCACAAATGCAAATTATTAACAATATAAATCAGCTCAGTTCCCGTAAGCATAGCCACCTAACCCAGCCGAAGGAATGCATGAGGAGCTACAATGCCAGTCTTTGTCAGAAAATATATTTATTATTGATAGTGAGTGAAGTAAAGATGTGAGTATTCACTATAGAGGTTACATCAGCCAAGGTTGCCTTCATATTGATAAAAATACCGTATCTCACTTGTAATCATAAACATTATTCCAGTAGAAGAGGTACATTTTCTCTCCTTTTTGTCTTCTTGCCTGTATAATCACCATAATAAGTTAAAATGAAACAGCTCTTACATAATCAAAGGAGAAAAGAGAGAGAAACCCAACATGCCACAGCCTCGACAATTCCACCCAGCACTGCGGCCTCCAGATCTGTTTTCTGGCTCTCTCCACCCAGCACTGCTGCCCCCAGATTTATGTTTTCTGGCTCTCTCCTCACCTAACTCCAATTAATTTAGCCCCCCACCCTGTCCTACTTTGTTAGGGTGCAGGTTCACCACATGATGGGGCTAGCTCAGAAGAGAAACATTTTATGGTCAGTGGAAGTTGAATAGAAAGTACCAAATGGTGGAGAGGGCTGCCCTTCTCTTTTAATCATCATAAGAGGGTTTACTAATACTGAAGTGCGTCCTTTAATGACTGATCCCTGATCACCGCGTTGGCCCTTCAAACTGCTCCTGTTCAAAATGTGAAATGATTCTGCTGAATCCATTCTTGGTGTCTCTCTTTAGTGGTCTTCTCATTAGTGGTCTTCTCTTCAAATGGGTTATTTTCTTACTAGGAAAAAAAATGTTCCATCTCTGGAATTAACGTTGATGGTGTTTTGCTCGTTCTGAAAGTTTTTATCCTCCCTTCTCAAGCATGCTCTGAAAGACAAACAGAAAGCGTAAGTTTTACCACCAGGAGAGGGCAAAAAATAAATGGCACTAACTATTTAGTATGATTTTTTCAAATTTCAATAGATATTGCTTTTCAAATATCTAACTTTAAAAACACAGAAAACAAGGCATATGCTTCCTGTTCTCAAAATATTGCTCCTTTAATCAACACCATCGCTTTATCACGTATGATCTTTAAATGACCCCTCTCACCACCATATGGGTTGAAAACTCCAACAAGGCTGGGCACGGTAGATTACGCATGTGATCCCAGCACTTTGGGAGGCCAAGTAGGGGGGCAGATCACTTGAGCCCAGGAGCTTGAAATCAGCCTGCGCAACACAGTGAAACTCTATCCCTACCAAAACCAAAAACATTAGCTGGGCATGGTGGTGTGTGCCTGTAGTCTCAGTTACTCGAGAGGCTGAGGTGGGAGGATCCCTTGAGCCTGGGAGGCAGAGGGTGCAGTGAGCCATGATCATGCCACTGTACTCCAACCTGGGCAACAGAGTAAGACTCTGTTTCTAATAGAAAGCAAAAGTGCTTCTGGTAGGGGCATTTGGAAATGTTGGGAGCATGGCTGACGGATGCAGTGATTGGGGGAAAGCTATGGCCAAGGCAGTGCAGGGATCAAACCCCAACTCCAAAGGTTCTGAGAGGGAATCTCTTCATTAGACAAACACAAGATTCCTTCTCGGAGAAGGAGAACACAGATGTTCATGTGCTCATGAGGCTGGACAGAGCTACACAGATTAGTACCTATGCCCAGATTGCAGAAACGGACCCTGCATTCTATTTAGTTATTTATTTGGGGGAATTTGGGGGATGTGGATGTAGACAGGAAGAATTCTTAACTATCAAATGAAAACTCTATACCCAGCTGAAATGGGGCTATACTGCCTCCATTTTTAGAGGTCTTTAAGAAGAAAAAAGTGTTACTTTCCCCTCTAGTTTTGCAACCACTCAGAGAGGCAAGGTGAGGCCGAGGTTGCCTCCAGTTTATCCATTACCACCTGCCTCCCGCCAGCACTCACCCTTCCAGCCATCCACACACCTGGCTCTCCACTGAGCTCCTACCAGGTACCACTGCACTCAGTTCAGTGCACTGGGGAAACCAATACACACACCGGTGGAACATTCAGGAATAATAAAAGGTAATAATTTGCTAACTTTTATTTATTTGCTAACTACATGCTAAAATTTATTTTATTGTATATACAGCATAACATTTAATAGGAACAAAATAGTATCTCGTAGAAAGTAATGTTTTCCTTCCTTCTGTTTCCCAGTTTCTGTGTCCCCTTCCAGAGACGGTCACAGTTCACAAGAGGAATGGTTCTGCCTGGTGCAGAGGGCAAGCCTGTAGCTGGAGTGAGCAGGGAAGGCTTCTCCAAAGACCTTCCACCATGGAGAGAATCCAGGGGGAGGACTGGCGTGGGACTGGGAGGAACGAGGGGAGAAAGCAGTGGCCAGGATTCAGGGAGAAAACAAGTCCAGCACACACGGAATCCTGAGGGGTGAGGCCTAGCTGGAAGAAAGAGTACATGTGCAGGACTGACCAAGAGAAAGGGTGGAAAGAGGGCCCAGGACGGACGCCAGGCTGAGACATATCCTGCTAGCCACAGAAAACCTAGAGGAATGCTTTTACGTAGGAGAATGGCATTTAGGAATGTTAACCTGACATCCTCGGCATGATGGATCCAACAGAGGGGAGTCTGCAGGTAGGAAGGCCAAGGAGGAGGTAGATTAGAAACCAGACAAGGGCAGAAACAAGAGCTAGAGCTACACGGGAAGAAAAAGGGAAATGGTGACACCCAAGGTATGGGAGGATCCTTGGTGACAAGGACAGTGATGGGGTCACCAAGAGAAACAGGGAAGTCTGTGAGATCCTGAGAAGGAGGAGGATGACTTAAATTTTGGGTTTGTCAGACAATTTTGGGTGAGACATCCAAAATGGAAATGTCTAGAAGGAAGTTGCAGGCCTTCTGAGGTCAAAAGTCTCTAGACACAATGATTTAGGGTCAAAAATTTAAAAATGATTGAAATTAAGGGGACAGAACAGAAAGAGTAGAAGTCAAACAAGATGGTGTATTGGGTTACAGGAGCAAAGGGTGGATAGATTATCCTAAAGTGTCCATCATTATAGGTTTCTAAGAAGCCTATGTCCATAGGGCACAAAATAAGATATAAAGGCAAGTAAACTTAGACATAACACACACAGAGTGATCAGAAAAACAATGATTATGTCACACAGAAAGTAAATTTAAAAAGCCAGATGCATTTAGAGAAAACAGGAAAAACCAAGTAGGTGCAGTGGAAGATTCTGCTCAGCAGAGTTGTCCTGTAAGAACTCACACTGGAATATGAGGCACAAGACCCATGTTTGTTGGGAAAATAACACACTGAGCAGCCACCATGTAAGAGACACCACCTGGCAGTGTCACAGCGTCACAGCATCTCAGCTATGCTTGCCTGCTTGTGAACTGATCTGTGTGAGTCTCTCCAAGTACATGGATGATAAGTTCTCTGAATTCCAGGTATATAGACAACCTCACTACATCATGCTTTATTAAATACAAAATGGAAGCCAGTATAAAGCAGATCTATACTGAGCCTATCTAAAGGAATTCAGTTACCAGAGAGAGTGATCTCTTTATAAATGATGGCACTGGGCCATTTGCATTTGGGGGGTTATAGGTTCACTGCTTTCTTCAACACACTGATGGGAGCTTGGAGCTGTCATCTGCCTGGCCAAGATTACATAGCTGTGCCCCTCTCTACAATTTTGGGCTTAGGGTTATAAGGATAACCACAGGACAATGCACCTCTTTTCAAATATTGCAAAATAATCTGCAGCTGCCACAACTTAATGAAGCAATAGTTAAAGAGTGTTATCGCGAGTCTAGAGATTTTTTTTACTGTTCTCCCTGCAACCTCAACCAAATATAGATGGGTAATTTTTCAACCAAATCATATCATGCTAAGAATGTTAGGCTATCTTTCAGAAAGAGGGACAAGATGGGACCTGGCTGGTCTGAGGATGAGCAGGCCAGTCTCACATAAAGACACTAAATAACATTTTATAACCCCTTTAACCACATTCACAAAATACCCTGTTACATGTATTAAAATTCTGATCCTCAAAGACAGCACAGTGGTTCAGCTGATTTGTGGTGACTCCTTGAAGACATGTGGGACCACCACAGAAAAGCACCAGGGCTGATCTATAAACATTTTGTCAAACTGCACTCACTTGCTACCAAAGGGTGGCAGAGGTGGTACAAAACCATCTCAATTCTATCTGAGAAATTAACAAACACAATCGCAGGCTGGATTTTTAAAAAAGATGAATTCATCTGTCAAACATTCTGGGTTATTATTATATTCCAGCTATGCAACAAAACCTGCTCCAACCCAGACCCCAGGGCTTTTGGCTGGAGGGATCTGAAGGTCTGGTGGGGTCTGTGTTATTCAGCTTTCACCTTATAGGTTCTTCTACTGTCTCTATTGGTTCTGTAAGTAGCTGCTGTTGGGCTGAATTTCAACGCTGCATAAATTTAACACTGCATAAATTAACATAGGAAATTCCCTAAAGAATGAGGGAGAAGCTTTGCAAGTTATAAAAAATTGCTTCCTTCATTTAAGGAACTGCTAACACTTAATCTTAATGTGGAGAAAGAGATTCCTTGCTTTTGCTCATCATTCACGTATTTGGGCCTGCAGAAACTCCTTTTATAAACAGCTGGGTAAATCACCAAAAGAAGACAGTGGTTCAGGCATGAACACTGCTCTTTTCCCAAGTCTTTTTCTCATTCAAGCCACTGAGGAACAACCGGAGCTCACAAATAAGAATAGCGCCCCTGGAGACCTGAGACTGCACGTCATTTCCGCTTATTAAAACCTTCCTAACCATCCTAACCACTTGCCTCAAATATTTTTGTTACGCAGTAATCTCATCCACTGATTTTTGAATCACGGCTTTCTTGGAGGGGTTGACTATCATAGCAGCATGCCAGCTACTGTCTGTGTTGATAATTTAAGAGAAATGGTGGCAACCCTGGGTTGCTAACCAATCATCACGAAGAGAAAAGTGGTTTGTTTTTAAAGATACCACTCAGGGTGCTTGTCTCTGGGTGAGCTTACCCAGCGCCTCACCAAGACTTCAGGCCTCATAAAGCTGGGTAGAGAAGCAGGAAGGTTTACCTAACCAAGGAAAAATGAAACTGGAGATGTGTCCTGGCACAGACCTGGTCTCAAGATACGAGTTTCACTAAGGAGGGTCAGGAAAAGTGGGGAGTGGGAGACACTGGAGCTTCGAAGGAAAAAGACAGAATGAGAAGACTGTGCATGAGACAGGAAGGAAAAGTCATCTATAAATTGAATTTATGGGAAGCAAAAAGCGAGTTTTGCTTGTGCACCAAGTACTGTTCTTCACTACCTGGAAATCTGATTAGTTCACTTATTTTGTTTTCAATATGTGTCTATTCCCTGCAGCAAGAGCTGTTTGTTCTTTGTTCCTCCTGCTTTGGAGGAAATACAAGTTAACTTTTTTCTGCCTGGATCTTGCTTTATATCTTCTATGACAAATGCTCTGTATAATATTCAAATTAAGTTACAAGTAATTAACTGTTTATACAGCTAGCTGCAATAACAGACAAAACACTAACGTACTGCAGTTCTAACTTTTGAAGGACGAGCACGAGAAAAGAAATACCTATTAAGAAAAATGAAAATCTATTACCATGGTTGTATTTCTTCTATTAAACTCAGATTTTAAAAAAAGAGAAAATGTCACGAAGCAACGATTACTCTCGGAAAGTGGTTTAGAAAAGGATTCCTATGATGGAACAGGCTGGGGTAAGAAATTTAAAGTTTGGAATTTTGTTTGCTTTGATCTGACTCTAAATTCAAAGGGCTGCCCTACCAAAAGATGGGAAATCTATTATGAAATACCCACGCGTCAGTCACCCTGTGTACCAGCATCCCAGCTGGGCAATTAATAAATGTCATCAGGTGATGATGATAAAGCAGCTTTCGAACACAATAAAAACATGCTCCTGGAGGGCTTCCCAGAAAGTTAACCTTCTTGATTATCTTCGTGCTCTCTGAAAGTGGCCACTGTGTACATCGGGGGGACCCAGGCAGGGTGACTGGGAGCAGCAGAACCAAGGGAGGGTCTGGTCATAGCTGTGAGCTAGTCAGGGGACTGGGGTCACCTACTGTTTCAATGGAAGCAAGAGAAGAGGGGAAGAGGATCTCTTTTCAAGGCTTCCATCCTCTTCCCATGTCATCTTCCAATTTGCTCCTAAGCCTAAAGATTCATTCCTAGGGTTGGTCTGATGAGAGCTCTGCCAGGTAGCTTTGACCTGTGGGGAGTCACAGCTCCCCATCTCCCAAAAGATGGAAAACAAGGACTTGGCAGGACCTCTGAAAGGTCAAAGACCTTTAGTGTAATTCGGGCCAATGGCTCTAAGAGCAATCGTTTTCAAACTTTGGGTACAGAGTCTTCTGGGAAATTTGGTCAAAGTTCGGATGCCCAGGCCTCACCCCAGACCTTCTGAATCAGAATTGCCAGGGATGGGGATTGGGTGGGTACATTTTAAAAAACCCCTCAGGGGATTCTGATGCTCACCCACATGTGACACGTGTGGTCTGACACGACAGGAAAAATACCCTGGTTTTGAATTTAAAAGTGGGCTGTTTGGTCTGGGTTCTGCCCTTCCACAGATCATTTAAATTCTCTGGAAGCTAATTTTTGCACGTGAAAACATGAGGTTGGGTTACATGATCTCTAGGCTCCTTTTAGCTCCAACAGCCTATAAGTCTATTAAATCATTTGCATCTAATGGAGAGTTCATCTGAAAACAATGATAACACACAGCTTGCTCTGGCAATAGGTTTTTCTTTCAAGAACCTTGATTTTTAAGCAAAAGCTACTACTATGTTTTCAGGACCCCTTCATACTCAAAATATGTCACAGACTTAGGAGCACTGAATCCTGGTCTAATATAAATACAGTTCACAGGGGAGATGAAATGCATTGTCCTTCAGAAGGCGGACAGAAATTGTGCCAGGGCAAATTCCTCCATATGCACTGAGCCTGAGGCTTTGACTTAGGAAGCCAACCAAATACTGGAGATGTCAATGGTATTTTAGAAACGAGACAACGGGGTCCACTAGCCTTAAGTTGGAGAGCTGTCATATTAGGATCTAGCCTCATTTACTGGGTCCTGACCCCGTATTCCTCACGGCGGCCAGGTTCCTTTCTGATCTCTCCAAAGAGATCAGCAGGAAGCATGTAGGTCTGAGGTGGGGTAGTCTCATTTACAAGACGTCCTTATTGTGAGCTGAGCTACCTGTTTGTGTGGCTACTGCCCCACTGCCTGCTTACTGCCTGAACTTCTGCTATGGTCTGGGGGACCCCTGACGGACTCATCATCTAACTTCAGGTCCCACACTGACCTCCGTCCCTTGGGCATCTCCTGGGGTTGGTCCTTGCTTCTGGTCCCAGTTTGCCCTTGGTTGACAGGCTCCAGGTTGCTGGCTTCCTGCTCTGTTTTCAGAATCCCTCACTTCCCATGGTACTTCACAGGATGAAAGGCATCACAATCCAGGGGAGGCTTACGACTGGCTGGAGGGAGCCTGCGTTTTCTAATGGCCTTTATTAGCCGGCAGGCTACATTCTGCCAGCCAGCGCAGACAGCTGTTTTTCACTTCACTGACTTTGGAAAAACTGTGAAACTGTTTCTATTCCCTCCCAGTTCTTTCTGCCACCTTGGCTTCCCCAGGGCTGTCAGGAGTGTGAACCTCAAAGAAAGAGTACGTAGCAGTGGGAGGCCAGGCGGCAGCAGACCAATCAGAAATGCAAGTGTTCTTCCCAAGTGAACGTTAAAGATGGACAGCAAAATTTAAGAGGCGAAGGCACAAATACTGGAGGTCTCAAAAGGAGACGTGCTGCTTGTACCACACGAGCCATGTCTCTTCATCTGAGTGCACCTATGAACAGGCACGCTTATGCACACCACCTTTTGCTCTCTATACATGAAGGCAGAATCAGACCTAGAATAACAGAGCTAGATGGCCCTCATGAATCACCTGGTTCAAACCTTCAATTTATCAAAGCAACTGAAGTTCAAGTCACCATAATTAGATTAGGATGGCAGCAATAGCATTTCCTATAAACCCCACCCTCCCAGTGAACACAGAATGTGCCATAAGGGTCCAGCCAGCTTCTGCACTTTTCTGTCAATAGCAGCAGGGCTGGGAAAAAGCTGAAACGCTTAGACTAGCGACTCCCAATGTAGTCCAATTCTGCAAGTAAATAGCAGAGAAGTGGTATGTCCCAGGGAATGGTCCCAGAGGTAATGCAGGTCTGACAGCAAACCCTTTCGACACCCTTCCCCTTTTTTAAAAAACAGAAGTTGGGCACACTTTGGTCTACCCGTGAGCAAATACGATTGGCTTCTCGTTCCCACTCCTTTCCATTTCTCCTGTAAGGTAGGTGTAGTAAGATAGAATGGGAACCTGGCATCAAAGGTAAGAAGAGGTAATCCAATCTTGCCGAGCTTGAGGAAGTTACGAGGCTAAGCAGATATGAGAAATAAAAGACACAGAAGTATGTATCAATCGATGTGCTCCTTCATTTGTAAATACTGTATCTCATATAGCCAGCCAGCCGGTAGCTTTTAAGTCTTAGAAGTAATAATTAGAGCTATTTAATATCTCTTTACACTCAGGAAGAGCACATAACTTAATACACAAGAACTAATAGTCTAAATGTCTCATGTCAACCCATGAGAAATTGTTGAAGAACAGCTGAAGAAACACTGATGTGAATAAGTGGATAAATAAGCAGAGAGGAACAGTAAGGCTAAGGAATATCTGGAAATTTTCCCATCAGTAAAACCTATTAGTCTCTAGAACAATGCCCCAGGGAACCCGTGAAAGGCCAATCTTATGAGTTATTTAAAGGTGGAGTGGACTTAGCCATTGGAATTATTCCATGGGGGAACCCCTTGCACTGTGCGAGATATGGGCAACACAGCCTAATGGCTTGTGGTCATGTGCAGTGTTTTCCATGTTTAGCATGTCCAGCTTGTTGTCTGGATTTAACAGGAAATATAACAAGGAAATATAAGAAGTCGGCCCATGAGGAACTGCTAAAACAGGCAGTAGGGACCATGTATCTTGCTGGAGTCTCTTCAAACATTAGGGGCACAGCTGGGGTCACGAGATTAGACTAAATTCACAAGGAGCAAAAGGACAACTTGGTATTGGAGGGAAAGTAACTGCTCGTGAAACGCTGACAGAAGCTCCTTCTGGCCACTGTGGCGTGATCTTAAAATGGGCCAGTGCCAAGTTGCCCCTTTCATCACAGGCTTCATCAACCCACTCCCCACGTGTGACCTTCAGACTCTGTCCCCCGCTCGTTAGATCTTCCACGTTCTGTGCCCTCCCTTTATTGCTTCCGCTCTCCCTTTCCCTCACTGACTTATTTCTGTATTAGTGGATGATGGATGGATGCCCCTTCACAAACTTACCCACTCAAAAACCAAACACCACTTATGTATTTTGAAATTTTTTGTTTTTACGGCAAGGTACATCTTGGTCTAGCTGTGATTTACTATTGTGACTTCCCTGAGTTTCAATGCTCTCAACTGGAAAATGGTGAAAATAAAACCATCTCTATTTACATCTCAGGTTGTCATAAGAAAACAAGTAAAAGAATGGATGTGAAATGACCGTGCACTCCTAACTACTGCAGAAATGTCAGGCAGTGCAGCTTCTTGGTTCTTGTCCATTTCAATGTTGCCCATCTTAGGAAAAAAGGTTTGACGGCTTCTATCTTTTTAATACTAACTTGTATTATACACCTCCTAATAACTGAATACAAGAGCCATGAAAACAATAGATACTCCAAACATACTAGCTGAAAATAACAGACTGGAGATTGAGGGGGAAAAAAGAGGGTCTCTTTTGAAATCATTAATAATAATTTGATGCTTTTGGCTGACCTGTTTAGTAAATTTCCGCACAATAATGCAACTGAGGAAAGAAGGGGAAAAATAAGATTTACTGAATACTTTATATAAAGGTAATCCTTACAACATTACCCCAATTTACAGATGAGAAAACTCAAGCCCTAAGGTCACAGAGCTAGTAAAAGGACAGGGTACAAACTCAGGTCTGCCAGATTCAAACTCGCTAGCGCGCCATGTGGCGTATTTGATTTTGTCATAACTTAACTTTGCTTTATCCTATAAATATATACCATTGATGTCACAGGACGATGTGTAGATAATTCAACACAACCCAGACAGGCAGGATGGGGTCAGCACTCCCAATGCCCCTGCGGCTGCCACTGTGGTAATGTTACAAATCACATGGTACAAACAGGCACGTATGTTAGAGACCAGCATTGAAACATACACTTTGTCACAGTCACTCTTTTCCACTGGCCACCACCTCAATAAGGCACTATTATCAAGTTAGAAAAATCCATGAATCAACCTACAAGTCCCAAGTCCTTCAGTTTGTATTCATATTGAAGGCTGGGGTTTATTAAGAGCATATCAGAAACTATTTTCGACAAATAAAATGTACTAACTTAACATCAGCAACATTACCTCTACCAAAGACCTTTAAAGAAAAGGATTCCTGGCATGCTACTAAGAGTTATGCTACATGCAAGAAACAGAAAAAAGTTGCCAGCCACTAGGCTTTTAAGGACAACATAGGCTTTTAATAAATATTGATTATATTTTTTTCCACCAATGTTACTGTTATTTTCCAGCTATCCAGACAATATTAACCCTCCCATCGGATATTTGCAGAGTATAAAAATTTTACACCAAGTGATATTATTATAACTACAGCAAATTAGGCTGCAGAAAGGCATGCTGTGTAACTCAAACACTAGATTTAGTTGGGTTAGAAGGTCAAATCTATGGAGTTTGTCAGCAGAAGGAATCAAGGTTTCCAACAATTTCCGCCTCTCAGAACAACCTATATCCAACTGTTAAATTGGTTAAATGATAGGCAATTATGTGACCTGCCAGAATGGATAATTTGCTTCAGGGTTTATCATTAGCTTTCTAAAGTACATAAATTAGAGAAAATGCACGTCCTGTGAACATCGTATTATTCTGATATGAAGGGTCAAGAGAAGAATATGGCTATGGTCTATAAAAGCAGTGGAATTCTTTTTTAAATGCTATCTCTGGTTTCCCTTTCCCTGTCCAATTAAGTGGACTCTGTCAAACTAGTGGAAGGGTTGGACAGTGACTGAACGGTGGGGTTTTTTTTTTAACCTGGCCCTCTGCCTGACTACCTGCTGCTTATGGGCCCAAAGGTGCCAGCTCTTAATCTGTATCCTCTTCACTGGCTCTAAATATTGGCCTCAAAGTATGAGGAATGACCTTGAGAACATTATTATTAGAAGACAAAAGCTCAGGGCAAGTGGAGAAAAGTATAATCTTAGTAGAATCCTTTTTTCTGCAAGTAAATGAGTTGAACGCAAGGAAGATATGGGCTCTTTGACAATGAATGGACAGAAGTTATGCCCTAATCAACTCATTACAGTAATTCTTGATGATGACGACTAGGGCTTAGAAAGCCTTTTCACACACAGCGGCCCACTTAGTCCTTACCACTGCCCCAGGTCATCCAGTTTTCGATTTGCCCAGTGCCCCCACTGGCCTGGCTGGCACACCTACCTGTTTGGCATGATTGACACAGTGCATATACTGGGTGGCCAGAGAGGAGCATTTGAGGGTCTGGTGGGTGTTCTCACGGTAACACTGAAGAATTTTGGCCTGCAGATCAGCACAGACTGGATGAGACTCATACCGCCTGAAAACAAACACAGGGACCGCTGAGACCAATGGTCTTCATTCAGAATAACAATCAAGGTTAAAGAACACACAAAACGTACAGTAAGACACAGATGTTGCAAATGTAGAAAAAAGTTTAAGAGAAAGAATTTTCCTTAAACTTTAAAGATAGCTAAATTTTTCCCATGATAAAAATGACAAAGGGTAAATAAATTCTAAGAAATGAGTTCCATTAACTGACACTGCTGTGAGTTAGTCTGGACAATATAACCGTCCCTTCCAAACCAAAACCGTATCAACACGCCAGAAACTTGGAAGCCCTAAGTTCTCTCTTCCATTCCCATATCCATTTGGCCACAAAGCTGGGGATCCCCGCAGCCTGGTCCTCTTGCTCCACATCACTGTCGTTCCGTTGCTTCCAAGTGAGACGCATCCTAGACTCAAGAAATGACCTCCCAGCTGGTCTCTCAGCTTTGATACCCTCTTCACCTGCCCCTACACACCTTCCAGAGGGTTCTTTCCAATAGGAAATCGAAGACGGTCTCTTTCCCCAGCACTTTCTACACAAAATACAAGGCCAGCTGGCTAGTCCTTCCTGAGCAGGTTCCTGCCTACCCTGTTGCCTTCACCCCCACACCCTGCACACAGCTGAAGCCTGGACAAACCCAGTTCAGGGTTTGGTTCTTACACTTCTCTTCAGGTCTAAGCTCACGCTGCTCTTGCTTCTGGAAATGCTCTACACCCAAACTCCCACCTATGCCTATATATCTGGAGAAAACCTACTCATCCTTTGATACTTCACTCAAGTGTCAGCTTCATTAGCTCTCCACCCCCCAACCCCGGTACAGTCTATCATTCCCTTTATGGTGACCCCATTGGTTCTGTATTCACTTTTCTTGCCATGCACGTGACAGTGACTACACCATACAACCTAATACAATTTAGCAACCTACATTTACTAGAATGCAAATTCCAAGGGCTGTGACTTATTTTGTCACCTCAGCTATTAGACATGGGAACCCCTACAGAAGTCATGTAATACATTTACTCAGTGAATACAAATGGGTACAAAGAAAACATTTTAAAGTCCCTTGGGTTAAAATTTTGCTACTTATACTTACAAATCTCAGATTTTAGTCAGATTGCTTCTGTGAATATCTGAGACCAAATGTAAATGTTTCCAAAAAGCTTATAATATACGCTTGAAAAATGATAATAAACCAAATGAGTTATACAAATGAAGGTAAAATATTCTTATTAACACGGCAGGGAAGTTTGGACTGTAAGGACTAAATACATACAGAGAAAAAAAAACACAGTACTACTACTTTTAATCTAGAAATTCATGTTTTTTCAAATTAGTTTTAATACAAGAAGCTTCCAGTCTTATCACTTCTATTTTTGAAATTTAAATTTGTTATTTCCATAGTAATCTTGAAATCACATTATTTTAAACTTAATGGGTTCTAAAAAAAAACCCCTAGAGAACACAGGGGGAATATTTCTCATCAATATAGAAACCCCTGGGCGACGATTTGTCTCCTCAGTCCTTTTATCCTGTACACTAAGCTAGTATCTATTTTGCTAGAATAGAAACGCAAAGCATGTTGGCAGTTCCCTGACTTCCTACTACCCTCTAAAGAACACAGACATACAGAGAAAAAAAAAAAGTTTCAACAATTTTTCTATAACATCACTTTTACTTTTTCATTCATTATCTTACTGCTTTGTCAAATACCTAAGAACAGAATTTAAATAGAATCCCCAGAGTTTCCATGCTTTAAGATTTCGAACTTCAGATGTCTATGAATTTTTCTGGACACAGATTTCCCTAATCCTTTACCATGAACATCAGGATTTAAAAGGAATCAGTCGTGCTTCAAAGAGTATAGGCACAGATACCACTAAGTGACTAATTATAGCAAGACCTGCATCTAGATAAAGATTGAATAAAATATGATTAAGCATCAGATCAGCTGAACCTAGCAAATACATGACTAATGACTAATAGCTCACAGGAAAGCGGGGTTACATTGTATCCTAGTGTTGACAACTGATCGTGTCTCCAATGTGTCTCAGATTTAAAAGCAGGGGGGAGGAGGTGAGGAGGGAAGGCTAGAACAACCCTGACCAGATATGCAGTCCTTCCTCATTAACATACAGGAAAAGACTGTAAAAATGAGCAGCCACACTGCACATCATAAAGAAGACAGCGTATTTTTTCCTTTAAAAAGACTACTCACAATGGGGTAATTCACCTAATGTTATGGACTCCTCAGAAAGAGGTAGTTTATAGATAAGCATGTATCCTGAGTTGAGCTATTAGTCATGCAAGTTAAAGTCCATGAGTTATTTATGATTTGAAATGTGTCAAAATATACTTTTATCACCACAAATCAATACTACTCACTTCCAGGGCTCTTGATTTCCTGTCTGGTGGTCTGTTCTGTGTGTGTGTGTGTGTGTGTGTGTGTGTGTGTAGTCATCCTCTGATATTCTTTTTGTACACATTTCAATCTGTATTAATGATTCGATGGTAGAAAGAGGGGAAGAGGATGCATAATTGTCCTCCAGCTCCTGGAGTAGACTCTGGGACATTTTCTTGGATTAATCTGTAAGGGTAAAGGTTTGCCTCTGTATTGATCTGTAAAGCTTGTTATACTGCCCTAATGCACTGTTTTCACTTTGGGAAAATGCTAAATGAGATTGCTGTCTAACATTAGAAGGCCATAAAACACAAGCCATGGCACCTTCCATTCAGGATAAAGGTTTCAAAAACATTTCCAATATGCATTATGGTAAACCCTCCATATAATCATAGAGTCAGCAATTGACTTTTATTGACTGCTTTCATTCCTGCTGATGGAAAAAGCCCCTATTAGGCAAAAATAATGAAAGGCAGACTTTCAAGATACCTAGGAAGGAAAATTCAATCTTAGCAGCAAAGGATGATTAGACAAGTTAATTTCTTTGTACGTAAGGAAGAGGCAAATAAATGGTGAATGACAATGTTAAGGATAAAATACAGATATGGAAAACTTAAAACACTAATAAAGAAGTGGGAAAATCTAATAGTTACTCAAAAACATGTTTAGCAAGAAAAAATCGGTGGAACAGAGTCAACCTTCGAAAATATACATTTAACAAAAACAAGAAAAAAAAATTCAGTTTTGTGGTCACTTGAAATTACTGGGAACCTTTCATGGATCCTACCATATGTACACACGTCTCTTTTCTTTTCTTTCTTGTACTCTTTTACTCTGCTCTTCCCTTCCTCTCCCCTCATCTCCACAAGCACTAGCAGCCCGCCCTCCCTACCCCATACAGTGGCACCAAAGGCCCAAGGAGTTGCTGACAGTACCAAAGGTAGAACTGGAGTCCCAAAGATTTGACTCCAGAACAAAATCAAAAGAAGCACTTTTGGTAGGTATTCTGTAGCCTGTCACCAGCAAAACATTTTTTGGCTAATGTTTAATGTTAATATTCACTTAAAAGGCATCTAAAAATATATATCCAAGTATTTTTTCTCATTATACTAACAGGTCTATTGTAGAAACTGTGGAAAAAGACAGAAAAGAATAAAGATACACATTTAGGCTGTTTCTAATTTTTCACTGCTTAAAAAACATGAAGGACATAAATTATTACTACCATTTCTGATTATTACCTTAGGAGACTTTCCTGTAAGTTAAATTAATTGATCAAAGAGAAACAAAAACAGTTTTAGCAAAAACAAAGCGGAGGGAGTATTCAGAAGTCCCCTCTTAAGACTCCGTAACACAGTTACACTTCGTTGTTTGTTTTAAAACTATCTGTTGGTTCCACTGCTGCCTCTACTTTCAAGTCTTAGAATCTTCTTTGATGTGGGTCTGAGGTTTACATTTCAAGTAAACTACTTACCCATCTTTTTAGTTCTGCTAATGTTAATGGTGAGGATAATAAGGTAACTTCAGAGAAGGAAAAAATATGGAGATAACACTCCTCACACCACTCTGCACTCAATCAGTTAGCAGCCACAACTCCCAAGGCTCTGAGGACACTGAAGTCACTCATTATGAGTGTAGGCATCCAAAGAAAGGATCCTTTCCCTGTACCTGAACCAGAAGTACGCTGAGAGAGTTCTACAGATACTATGATGAAAGACCAGAGAGAGGGAGAAGAGAAGGAACAAGAAGGAAAGAAGGAGGGAGACAGAAAATGAATATGAGAATGGCTGGTGTTAAAAGGAGAATTCTAATTTTTTTTTTTAACAGGTTGTGATAATGCATCCTTCACGGGATCAGGTGGTCTCATAAAACCGTATTTTACACTAAAAGCAGACACACAACACAGTCAGGGAATCAAATCTTTAGGTCTAGTTCCTATATCACAATGCAAAACTCTAATTTTTTTCTCTACCAACTTTTTATTAGCTGTTAAACCCAGTGATTAGGATTTCTGCTTTTCTTTTAAAATGCAAAACTAAAGCTACTAGGCACATTGCCAATATTTAAAAATATGTAATCCTCTACTTTTGTTTCTCTTATCACTTATAATTAATCTATTGTAAAATGCAATATAAAGAAAATATCTGAAATGTACTATATTAACTTTTTATTTTTAATTTTACCTTAAATCTAAATATCCTAATATTTGTTTTCAGAGTAAAATGTAAATAGCCTCTAACAATGCAAGATCTGAAAAATTCAATTTTAAGCTTTTCTGACATTCTTAATAACTGCTAACCCTTTTATTAATGATATTTCCATTTGAGCTATAATCAAATTTCCACAATTACACTTTAGAGGGCCCTCTCTAAAGTGGTCCAAACAGCTCCAAAAGCTGCCTGCTTTCCATTTGTTTCCATTTGTTTTCATATACAATTTGAGATACAATTTCTTTTGATTACCAACATGATGAATGTTAACTAATACGTTTTCTACCATCACAACACAAAATGCCAAGTGGCCTCCACTGTTACCAGAGAAAGGAATGCTGACCTGGACATCACCTAGTTCAGCACTTAGCTCAACGAACCAGTCACACTGAGAGCAGACTATGACCTGTAATGAGGGCCTTACTATTTAATCAAATAGCTTCAGCTGGGGCTTTAAAAGAAAAGCTTAGCTTTGGCTAGCTAGAAAACAGAGCATATAAAATTCTATCCTGTAAACCCAAGGTTTGAAAGAATAGTATGTATCTGAAAATACTTTAAGATTTAACATTTTAATTTTAATCCACTATTGACTTTGGAAAAAGATGTCAGGTTCACAATTCCATAGTCTGGATCCACAGGGGGAGCGTGACCTGGAGGGCAGGAGGGGAAAGCATTGCCAGCCTTCCACTCCAGTGTTAGGACTCTGAGTAAAAGCCCTAAACCCAAGAAAATCCAAAAGAGAGGACCTCTGGCCACCTATCCCTGCTAAAATGAGCAACACAGCACTCTATACACACAGATGCACAGTTCTTATGCCAATAGGCCTCATACACCCTAAACAGACAGGTACAAACAAACCAAAATGTAAGGTGAGCAAACAACTTTTCAATTTTGCAATGTGTTTTTCTTATTCAATAATACTGGGTCCTTGGAAATGATGGGGGGCAGGGTGGAAAAACCTAGGAGAGCAGGAATTTAATGACATTCGGCCACATGACAGCTGGTAGAGGCTGAGGCTTCTCTGTGGTGCTCAGGGGAGAGTAACACACCCACACCCTGACTCGATGGGACTCCCCTGTTGCCTGGTTTCTTCTCAAGACGCAGCTCTCATTCTACCCTTCACAGAAAACCCTCTTGGGATCTTGCCAACTGCACCAAACCCTGAGTTGGATCTCACTGTATGGGCTCACCCAGCACAACTGAAGAGCTGGAGAGTTCCTGTTCCTCATTAGGGGTCTGAACTTAGGAAACTGGGTCTCCAAAGAATGAGGGTCCCCAAGTTTTGTTTAGCTGTTTAACAGGTGGAAGGATTTGGGAAGTCAGGCATTTGGTATGAGGTGGAAGAAACAAACCATTGGCTAATTTTTACTTTCCAACATATCTTGGTGTTCTTGACTTATATTTGGGCTACATATCTTTAAAAAGGCAGATAAAATTTTTACTTAATTCTTACTTAGAAGATACTAGGACTAAGAGGCAATAATTGTATAGAGTTTGGGGACTCAAAATAACTGAAGGCAACATGAACTCAATCTGGAAGGACCCCAAATAAACTTCCAGATCACATATAATAAACGATCACGTACTCATGAGATGCTATTTTCTCAAGCCTACAAAGTCTTCTCAACAGGCAAAATTCTATAGCTAACAAATTGCACTTTCATCTGGGTGGGGAGCCTTTATTTAAAGAGCTATAAGCCATCCCTCCCTCCCTTTCTTTCTTAACAATGCTTGAAATATTGTTATTGTTTAATAAATGTCAAATAATAATGCTGTAATAAAAACAGGCACTAGTGGGTTAACAATGCAGTTTTTTAGCAGCAGTTATATAAAGTCTTCTGGGTAGAACTATCTCCTAGCATGCATATAGCGGAAACAGAACAAAATCACAGTCCATAGAAGTAGCCCTTGGTTATAAGAATTGCAAATTTGAAGATTATTCTCTTTGTCCTTTCAAAAGATCCACAGGTATTGGAATGAAAATGTTAAATCCGAATCTCCAAAGGATATATCAATGTGTGAATGAGACCAAGTAATCTTAACACAGGTCAAACTTTTTATTTGAATATCTCAATTAGATTTCAGGGTCAAGAAAAGCATTGTTATTACTACTGTTATTAAAGAAAGGCATGGCATTTACTCTCTCCTGACTTCGTAAAACAACTGTTTAATTACGTAACAGAAATATGTTCATCATGAGCCATATACAATGCATCAAGTCATAGATTTTTCCTTAAATAACTATTTTCTTAAATATCTATATAATATATTCTACTTATGCTGACACCCCCGAGGCTTTGTGAGTTATTTCCAATCCCTCATGATGCTACTCTGGAATGTTCATCAAAATTGGTCTTAGGATTAAAAACATGAGGGTTGGTTGGTTCATTTATTCTTTTATCTGCTCAGTCACTCCCACAACAGAAGGAAGACAGGAGGAACTGGGATAAGTTGAGGAAAGCAGAAATATATTAGGAAGCAAAATAATCTACTGGAATTAGAGGAGAAAGGGAAGGAATCCACCCTTCCCAGTGGTGGGCACAGCAACCTATCCACTGGGAAGGACGAGGGAGAGAAATGGGGAGTCCAAGGCTGGGAACTAAAGCAAACTATGACATCTGTCTTCGAAGATAACTTTAATTTCAAGTTCTTGAAGGGGTGGTACTCCCTTTATCACCCATTTTTCCTGCAGAAAACCTAATATTTAGAAGATGGATAACTGGAAATAGCCAACATGGGAGTCCCCAGTGTAGCCAGGACAGGGCACCAGGCTTGGCAATCTACCAGGTTTTTCTGACAAAGGATACTAACAATCAACCTAAGACTTAATGAGAAAATTGAAGGGAACATCAAACATACCCTCCCAGAAACAATCCTTCCCTATTTGGAGAAATACTTACTTCATGGGCCTTCTTATATCACTTTCCTCAATCTATTAGAATCGCTTAGAGTCACAGACTTTGCTGTTGAGTAGCATGCAGGCAGCTTTCTGTGCAGAAATATAAGTGGGCATGCATGCATGTGAAGCTTCTATTTTTAGGTGTTTATAATTTTTTACAAAGAATTGCCCTTTGGGATGAATTTTATATGTTCCTTCTCAGCTGAGGGGTGACTTGGGTGGTACAAAGTTTGGTGAAATTCCCTTTGAGTCGTCCATGCATAAAAATACATTCCAGTACCCCTACCTCTTCCCTGCTGTGATCAAATTTAAGAGAGTGCTTTTAATACCAAGAGAAGTCAAGAACAGTTTAATTTAAAAAAATTCAAAACTGTCACATATCTCAATGAGGACTGTGACACATTCTAAAAAACTAGGTTAAGACCAAAATTTAAGTCTGTGGTGAGAGAGCGTGTTACATTACTTTACATGATACGCTTTTTTCCACTACACTTTAAAAGCAAGATCCAAATACCAGATACACACTAGAAGGAATGTGTCTGGCTCCCTTAACTGAAAGAATTGCAAATGTATTTATTTTAGGGACAAGTGAAGAAAAAAAATTATCCATACTGATTTGCCCTTTAAGTGTCAGAGTGCTAAAAATGAAGAGCAGCAGAAGCAGCAGTGGGAGGAGGGGGAGAGTCAAGCCTTTTGTCTGTTTTCCATCACTATCAGTAACTTGAAGAGGGGAATGCTTAGGCACTGCCACTGGAAGAGGGAAATCCCAAAATGGGGCCAATAGGCCATGCTGCCAAACTTCCTTGGATGCAGTGCTGCAAGGCAGAAAGAATGTCACATGGACATCAGAGCTGTGCCACTGTGTACAGACTAGGAAGGGGGCAGTCAAGGATGGGCAGGAACGAAGTGGAGGGGAGAGAATACTAAATACTCCCCCAAGAAACTTATTTACTGGGGGAGTAACTTATTTACACACTCATAAAGGTCACAAGTAACACAAGGCAACCGAAGTGTCAAGGAAACAGTACAGGCAGTATACGCTACAGCTGTTCTGAGGGTATAACCATTCTATTGTGGGTGGATAGTTTGGGGGAAGGGGTAGTCTGGGGGGATTCCAAGGAAGAGAGGAGATGGGATTTTAAAAAAGCCCACAGAGTGAAGGACTGTAAGAGTCAGAGGGCGTTTGAGAGGATCTAGGTGAGCTGAGGTCCAGGCTCAATCGAGTCTGGCATATTCAGGGGACTCAGGTTGTAGTAGAGGGTTGGAAGAGTGGGGTAGTGCTGAGAAGGGAGGGGCTGGGATACGGAGAGTCTGCCAAGAAGAGACAGCACACCTAGAGTCTATCCTGCAGGTGATGAAAAGTCACTGACCTTTCTAAATGAGAGGGTGAAGTTATAAAGGTACCATCTTGGGAAGGTGGATCCAATGTAAAAATAAATCAGACGGATGGAAGTGGAACTCCATGGCAGGGAGGTCAGTGAAGCAGCACCCAGCTATAAAGATGAAACAAGCTGATGAAGAGAATGATCCAGCAAGAATGGAGGCACTGGAAAGAAAGGATAGAATGATGTGGTAACTGAGAGGACATGGAGGTAAAGAAGATGAAGGACTGAGAGAATAACAGGATGGCTTAGGCCTTGGGGATTTAAAGAATAAACATGCTCAAGTAATGACAGGAAGTTCAAGTGGAAATAACATCTCCTCACCACGATCTAAAGCATGGAGTTGGAGCTCAGCATGATGGCAGGGCTACAGCTGCAGTGTCGAAATCCCCTGCAAGATGTGTTGGGGAGTGTAGAGGCAAAGGGAAGGAAGGACAACAGAGGCTTGGTGAACAGTCCATACCTGGGGGTGACAGGGAAGGAAGACGGAGCAGTAGGAGAATGGACCGTGGAGAGAACTGGTGTAACACAGCATCACAAGGCTGGGTAGACCAGAGTTTCATGACAGAGAAGACAGTCAAAAAGAAGGAAGACTGATAAACGGCCACGGAATGTGCTCCGTAGCAAGCTGGAGAAAGAATCTGAGCACAGTGCGTGAGGCAGAAGCCAGGTAGAAATTGGTAAAGAAGAAAGTGGGCAGTGAAGAAGAAATGGAGGTGGCAGGATGAGGTCAATTCAGTATCCTTTAGAGTACCTGTGAGATACCAGGCACCTTGGGACATGACAAAGAGACTGAGTCAGGCAGACCTATCTAGCTCATAAGAGCTGCTTTAAAGGGACACATCTGGCAATAGTAAAATACAAAAGGGAAGGATTACGTCTGTCTGGAGATGACTAGGAAAAGTTTTAGATGAGATTATGGAATTTCAGTAGGGTCTTCAAGAATGGAAAGGGCTTAGGCAATTAGAGATGGGATAGAAAGGCATTCTAGACAGAGAGTAAATGAAGGAAAGGTAGCAATAGAAGAGAGAAGAAAAGGCTAGAGCTGGAGGCAGTGACATCTCTAACAGATTTTTTTTTTTTTTTAAAGATTCACATGGAGATTTACATACAAATTACAGAGCCAAAACACTTTCATCAAGGACACATTCTGCAAGCAGACCATGACATTCCCATCAAGTAGAAGAACTAGTAAAAATGTGCTTAAAAGTTAGGATGTCAGGGAAGGTGGTGTCAAAAGGGCGAGTTTTCAATTCTTTTAGAGAAAGACAAAGAAGGGCAGGCAGAAAGGAGGGCATGGTCCTTGCAGACCTGGTGTGGTTAAGGAACAACACTTCGATTTCTTAGCTAAAGGGTGTCCACAGTGAAGAACATTACAAAATAAGGCTGGTGACATGGGGAGGAGTGGAAGGAAATGGATTGCTGGGTAGGAAACCTCACCAGCCGGGTCAGTGCTCTGACAGCAAGAGGAATTCTAGTGAGTAAGCCCATGCATGAGAAAAAAGCAGTACAGGAGAAGAAGGTTCTCCTAAAGGAGCTGGACACAGAACAGCAGAGACAGCATACGAACTGGGGGGAGGCCCCACTGCCTGGCCCTGCAGTGGTACCTGAGCAGGTGTAGGGGACCCCATGATGGGAGATGTTCAACACTGGCAAGGGATGCTCCAGGCTCCTCTCTGCCCCCTAGGCTGTAATTTCCACCACAGCATATCATTTTACATATAAACATATCTAAGGCAGGAATATATTTATGTATTTACTGATGGGCTTCACCTCACACTTATACTGAGTGTCCAGTACTTCTAGCCCAAGTTCTTTCTTGTTCTCCGAAACAGACGTGCAGTAAAATGAATGGTTAATGGAAAATGGAATAAGAGTTTATGGATGTTGGACAGCAATGATTACTTATTCTGCACGAGCTCATGATTTCACAAGTTTAATTTAAAATCATATACCATGTATATGCTGACATATACATAAAATATATATATATACTTGACATAAATATCTACACTTGATCTTAGCCAAAAGGCTGAGAAATGATTATAAAATATATCTGAAAAAATACACAATTGGAAATAGTTGCTTCCAAGGAGGGGAGTTGGATAGGTGGCCAAAGAGTTATGAAGGAGATTGACTTCTGCATATAATATTTACATTTTCTATCATGTGCATATATTGCTTGTCAAGAAATAACATTCAAAAAAATGCAATGATATTTTATTTATATATATTGTATCCCCTGAGAAATTGCTGTAATAAAGTTTGCTTTTCCCCCTAGATGCCTGGGCACCACAATTCCTAATGGTGATGCCATTTCCGCAGGTTTTGTGGCACTAAATAGAAAACTGATTGAAAACTTAAAGACGACAGAGATGAAATCCCACATGCAAACTCTACGCAAAGACCAAAATGTAAACTGGGAAACAATTCATAATGCCCCCTACATTATCAGCCTTCGGCACAAGTTTGGCACAAACCCTTCTGATTTAGTATCTCAGTAACCTTGTGAGAAAAGAGACAGAGAAACCAACGCATTATTGAAGTCATGGGGCAAGCCATTGGGTGTGAGGTGTAACATGAGCATCTGGAAAGCCTGGAAGCTTTCTCTATTCATGAAATTGTAAGTTGGCCCCTTCTCGGTCTTTTTAATTGCTCTCTCCCCACCCGCTTTCCTCTTTTATTTTTAAGTAATTCCCAAAGCTCAGATATTTGTCCCTACTCCTCTTCTACAGTTCCTTGTGAAAGTATTTTTCTTTCTTTAGGGGTACTCCTACGACTCTGTGTGTGACTGAATTGGATTTCGAGTCTCTTTACCAGTTGGTAGCTGTGTGATCTTAGGTTTCTTTAGTCTTCAGTTTTTCTATAAAATATACAATCAGTAATCTTAGCCATCTGAAGCCAGAGACTACATCTGATGATCCTCTTAGATTCCTTCTAAGACTCTACACTAAGTATCAACTGGATATGGTCAATTTGTTATTAGTTTTCTTATCCAAACAAGATTTTCCTCCTACTTTTCACCAATAGCAATATTGTTAGCTCATCATCATACATCAATTTTTGGTTCTTTTGTTATTTATTCATTTTCCTGTTTTTAAATTATTAGTTTTCTTGAGACAGGATCTTGCTCTATCACCCAGGCTGGAGTAGAGTGCTGTGATCACAGTTCACTGTAGTCTCGATCTCCTGAGCTCAGGTGATCCTCCCACCTCAGCCTCCTGAGTAGCTGGGACTACAGGCGCGTACCACCACACTCGGCTAACTTTTGTGATTTTCTTTTGCTGAGATGGGGTTTCGCCATGTTGCCCAGGCTGGTCTCAAACTTCTGGGCTCAAGTGATCTGCCATTCTTGGCCTCCCAAAGTACTAGGATGTGGCATAAGCCACAGCACCCGGCTGATTCTTTACTTTCAAGAAGTCACTGAGGTTGTTAGTTCTTGTTTTAAAATACCTCTTTCAGGCCGGGCGCGGTGGCTCACGCCTGTAATCCCAGCACTTTGGGAGGCCAAGGCGGGCGGATCACGAGGTCAGGAGATCAAGACCATCCTGGCTAACACGGTGAAACCCTGTCTCTACTAAAAATACAAAAAATTAGCCGGGCGCGGTGGCGGGCGCCTGTAGTCCCAGCTACTCAGGAGGCTGAGGCAGGAGAATGGCGTGAACCAGGGAGGCAGAGCTTGCAGTGAGGCGAGATCACGCCACTGCACTCCAGCCTGGGTGACAGAGCGAGACCCCCTCTCAAAAAAATAAATAAATAAAAAATAAAAATAAAAATAAAAAATAAAATACCTCTTTCACTTTTAACCCTTCCTCAGTTTTCCATATCCTTACCACAGGCTAAGTTATCACTTCAAGCATACACTACTATTACTACAACTTTCAAACAGTCCATCTGCCTCACGTGCCTCCTTTTTGTGTTCATCAACATGAATTCTAGTGAATGAATAGCCTGCAAAACGCCAACCTTTCCTAGGAGTTCAACCAGCATTCTTCCTTCTCCCTCTCCTCCAACTACCAATGCTAATTTTACTTCTAAAATATTTATCATATCCCCTGCCTCCTCACAAGGTACTACCTGTGGTGTTGCAGGAAAGAGTACCCACTGAAACTTCTGCTTAAACCGCTCTTTACCTATTCTGGCCTCAAAGTGAAGGACAGATGGTGACATTTGCAAGGTTGTTTTCAAACACAATCTAATATGAACCAGTATAACAGCCGAAGAGCACAACTGCACATATTCCTAATGTCCATTCCCAAGCTATGTTATACAATTATAAAATCATGCTCTGAATTGATTTTATTTTCTTCTTTTGGATAAGGGCACTATCTCCAGCAGCGATAAGTTTCCATAGGAACTAAATTCATTTCAAAAGGTTTGAACATAGAGGCTTTAAAAAAAGTGCTCAAACAACATACGAATTTTGTACACAGTGCCTTGCATTCTTGAAATCAGAGCACTGTAAATGTTAACCTTTTAATCTCCTGGAAGTCCCTGGAAATGGGAAAATGGTCTCTCTGTATTTGGGAAATGGACATGTTTAAGGTAACTGGTAAGGAAAATAACTTAGAAGGTGAGTTGCTAATTCGTAATATCTCACCTCTAGCATTAAACACAACTAATCACACACGATAACACTATTTACTAATTTTTAGAAAATAAGTGCATCATGCATTCAAGTTGTTGTAATATTTTCCTACTTAATACTCCATAAATTAAATATAAAAACTAGAAGAAAATATACCTTCAAGGTATTTTATAGCTAATAAATGTGAGAAGTTTATACGGGTGTATAAGCACACTGAACTGCACGTGCCCCTGTGAAACATCCACACGATAACTCTGTAATTTGAAAATTCTAACATGTTTCTTTTTTTGCTCTGATTAAAGTATTCAGTACTGATGCCATAAGAAGGCACTAAATTCCAACATATCCCTTTGTATTACGTAAATGGATTTAAGCATTTTACAGAGGACAGGCAAGATTTAGCAAATTGGCTTAACATTCTAGTCTGCTGCTGAGACTAAAATGAACAAGACCAACTATGAAGTACAGAAAACAACAATCTACCACACAGATTCTCCAAATGATTATGATGAGTCTCATACATGAGTATTTCAGAGGTGGAATCTCAATGATTTCTACGTAAAGGGATAATGATATATTACTGTAGGACCAAATAATGCATTTCTCAATTCATGTCTGCATTGGATTCACCATGCTAAGCTCCATTAGTTTTACATCTCCCTAAGGGTTCCAATTCAGCAGTATTAATACATGCCATTACACACAGCCCAATCTAAGAATGGCTGCCTTATGAAAGCCCCTTAATACTACTCTCCAGTTGAGTGTTTCTGGAGAAAAATCACAAAACTAGGGAAACTAGAATCACTATAAACTCACAGACACTAAATCCTGCCACAATGTTATGGCTCTTCTTTGGTAAACTCACTCTCCCCCTATTACTAGGATTATTCATGCCACCTCCAACCTCCTCAAAAATCTCGCCTGGTTCTTTTCCCTTTCCACCCTTGGCTAATGTGCTGGCCTGTTGTTTCACTGAGATAAAAATAAACCAAAAGATAACTCCCTCATCTTCCCAACATAAGATCTGGATCGGCACCCATCTTCTCCTTTTCTATTGTTACTTTGGAGGAAGAGTGTCTCTCTCATCAAAAGAAAGGCAATCCCTATGCATGGATCCAATTCTTACCTTCCTCCACCCTTGCCTTCTAGTGGGATTTTCTCTCCTGAGATGGTTCTCACCTGCCTTCTGGCATTCTTTAGAACAGTGCCATCCAACAGAACCTTCTGCAGTGATGGAAATGTACTAAATCTACGCTGTCTAACATGGTGGTCACACCACTGGTGGTAACTTAGCACCTGAAATATGACTAGTGCAACAAAGGAAAAGCATGTTAAATTTTACTTAATTTTAATAAATTTAAGCAGTCATAAGTGGCTAGTGGCTACCATGTTTTTGGAAGCACAGCTCTAGCAAATACCCTTTCAATTTCTGCCTCCACTTCCTTACCTTCCATCCATTCTTCTCTATCCAGCCAAAGTGGCTTTCATTCAACTGTTGGATAGAACTGCTCCTGCTAAAATCACAGGCCTCTAAGTGGCCAAATCCAGTGATTTTTAGTAGACATCTTACAGGACCCGATCAGCACAGACTTGTTCCAGTAAATTGTCCCTTTCTTGAAGAGAGTTTCTTGAGCTTCCATAATACTACACTCTCCCGTTTTTCCTCCTGGCTGTCTGGCTCACTGTCTTCTAACTGATCCCTCAATGTTGGAGTTCCTTGGGGTGATGGTCCTGGAGGTCTCTCTGCTATTCTCTCTCTCCTCTCTCCACAGATACCTCAACCATTCTCATGGCTTTAAATACCATCTATGTGCTGGTCGCTATCTAATTTGTATCTCCAGCCCAGCCTTCTTATAGGTGACTGACTACTGCTATTTACGTGGAAGGCATTACGGGTACCACATGTTTAAAACTGAACTAATTACCTCCTCTACCCCCAATTTATTTTTTTTCTCCCCCATCTCAGTAAATAGATCCTCCAAGTTCAGGAAGTTGTCCTTGACACCTTTCCCTTTCCCCCTTTCATTCCCAATATCCATTCTGTCACCTAGTCTTGTCTAAATTCTAATACATCTAGAATTGACCACTTCCTTTTTTCTTCTCCTTTTTTTTTTTTTTTTTGAGATGGAGTCTTGCTGTAGCCCAGGTTGGAGTGCAGTGGTGCAATCTCAGCTCACTGCAACCTCTGCCTCCTGAGTTCAAGCTGATTCTCATGCCTCAGCCTCTCCAGTGGCTGGGATTACAGGTGTCTGCCACCAAGCCCAGCTAATTTTTGTATTTTCAGTAGAAATGGGGTTTTACCGTGTTGGCCAGGCTGGTCTCAAACTCTTGATCTCAAGTGATCTGTCCACCTTGGCCTCCCAAAGTGCTGGCATTACAGGTATGAGTCACCGTGCCTGGCCTGGAATGGATCACTCTGTATTTCCATTGCCATTATCTTAGTCCAAGTCACCATAACCACTTGCCTGGACTATTTCAATAGTCTCCCATGTAGTCCCTCTGTTTCCGTTTTTGGTCTCTAACTCTCTTCTCTACCACAATTCATTATCAAAACAACAACAGCCAGAATGCCCCTTTTTAAACTACAGATTTGGTCTCACAACTTCTAGGTTACAACCCTAACCCTTCAAGATTTCCTACCTCTCTTGGGATATATCCAAAATAGTGATTATGACCTACTAGGTCGTACAAGATGTAACCCCTGCCTCCATCTCTCTCTACAACGCTTTCCCACAATAGGTTTCCCTTCAGAACTCCAAAGGAGCTCAGCAACTTCCTCAGGGTCTTAACACACATTGGCCCTGCTGCCCTTCCCCTAATGCCTACTATTTTAGGCTTTATATCAGCTTTAAGAAGTTGTCTCCAATGCCTCACAGTCAATTCCCATGGGACATGCTCCTCATAGCATTTGACAGCACTTCTCACAATTGCCATTGTCAAGTTATTTGGATGATCAGTTATTTCTCCCATTAGACCAGAAGCTCCAAAAGGGCAGTATTCCCAGTGCCTTTTACATCTGCCAAACACCATCAGCCGCTCAAACCTTTCCCCCTGAGAAGCCACTGGGGTACCTTCTCCACTTCTCATCAGCACTCTATTAGTCAGTGTATATGTGGAGGAACAAGGCAGACCTGTGAGGAAGAGTGGTCAAACTACACATGTTCTTAACATCCCAACTGGAATTGAGAACCAATTCCCCAATAAATACTTAAGTTCTAGAATACAGTCATTACTTATGTTTTAGCCACTTACTGTGATGGTTAAAAACACAGGATCTAGCATCTAAAATATGCATATCCAAAACTGGAATCTACCTCTTACTTGCAATGGAAGCTTGAGCAAGTTTCTTGATCTCTCTAAGACGCAACTTTTTCCTCAGTTCCTACTGTTTAACATTGTTGTGAAGATTAGTAAGATAACGTTTAAGCTCTCCACACAATGTCTGGCACTGAGTAAGCCTGTAATAAATGGTAGCTGTTATTATTATTAATACACATTTATTGTTAATATATTTCTGCAGGTTATTCTGGGAACCTAACCATTAGTTATCATCTTCTTTCCAAAGAAAAATGAGCTGCTATTTTCAAACAGCCAACTTAAAAACCAAGTTTTAGAACATGATACGTCTGAGAGTTGGTAACTGCTCACGAAACTTGAAGGTGACCACAAAGTGTTCAGGTGGTGGAAAAAGAGGAGGGCTGCTGCATGTGTTTTTGATGAAAGGATTAAAAAGCTGTACTCATGTTAAAAACCACACCTCCATCATGGGGTACATAATGAACATAAACCTACATATCTTTTCTTTCCCCAAGTACGTGCTCACAGGGAGCAACAGTCCTCCCTATGAATAAATGGAACTGTATTTGAAGTAATTACACTTGGCATAGATTTGCCCACTGCTGGTGGCAGGGCTGCTACTTGTGACTAAGCAGTGAGGGGAACTCAACAGAATTGATGGCAAACTGCTTTAATTTGCCTTAATAGTAGCAAAATCTTGCCTAAAACAAGTTGGATGTTTCAAGAATAATAAATCCACACAGTTAAAGTTCTATTACTGTTAAACCAGTATTCAAACGGGCCAGAAACTGGTTTCCAGCCTCTTTTCGTGTGTTTCTGTATCCTTAGGGTCACAAATGTTATTTTGTGATGCCAAGCAGATGGTCTTCTGGAGGAGGCCTAGACATGCTGGTGTTATTAAAATGTTGGGTAACATTTCAGTTTAATCATGCTGTGAGGTCTGTCCCTTCCCCTACCCCACACCCACAAAAGCTTTAACCACCAAAGGACATTTAGAAATAATAGGGAGAAATGTGAAAGTACTAATGATGATTTCATTTTCAAATGGTCTTAAATGGACAGGTAATGACAGCATTGCCTGTAATGGCCTTGTAGCCAACTCATAAGCAGGAATGGGGAAGAGGATGAACTAGGAGGATTCTCCTTTCTGTATATGCACCATGGCTGAATGCAAAGAAAACCCAGATAAAATTAAAGGTCTTCCCTGTGCCTGAGTGAGTGGCCTTTGTGAAGGATGAGTGAGAACCTGAAGCCTTACACATCATAAAATCATGGTGTATGTGGATTGATTACCATTCAGAAGTTAATTGCACATTACTAAATGATTATGTGAAAAGTCTATAAAATCTGGAGTTTTGGCAAATCAGATCATACATCATATCATATATCATATCATGGTACTAGAGGTATGTAATGGCTGTGGCTATACAGCAGATCATGAAACTGAAATTTTAGACTTGTTGGCCTAACTTAATCAATGTCAACTGTCAAATAGGAGGATTATGGCCAGCAACTCAAATTTGAGCTAGGACTGAAGACCCGAAAAGAGAAAGACTTAAGTACTGCTCAGGATGATAACTTTAGTTTAAGGTTTGAATAACTGGTTTTGTTATCTAAATTGAATAATGAGATAATTTTTATCACAATCACATACTGTATAATGAAATCAAGGAATGAAAGCTTTTTATCAAAGGATTTCAACGTGATAGCAAATCAATTATAATATTAATTTTTATCAGACGCCATCAAATCCGGCCACTTTTAGATCTCCAATATTGGTTATAAGTGCCAACATTTAGACTGAAAGAACTGTTTAACAGATGGAGCGTTTCCTCCTTCCAGTATTTAGAAGTGAGGCCATCTGACTGAAGTCTTATTTCCCTGCTTATAAACTAAGGTCTTTGCCCAGGAGACTATTTCAAAAATGTACCAAAGGTTAATATGTTTGCATATATTACAAATGCTCAGCAAAATGGAATCTTAATATATTCTCTTATTCATTACAAACGAAACGGCAGGAAAGACTGCACATAAAGGACATTTTACCAGTTGTTCTTACTCTGATTACCTTTCAGGTACCTGCAAATGCCAGTCAGTTTCACTGGCGCTCAGGTTGCCTGAAATGAGGGAGAAGTAACGAGTTCTCCTACTAGGAGCCATACTGGGACAAGAGGTAACAAAATATAGAGTCCTGTTTTGTGATATTTCATTTCACCAAACCTGCTGGTAGGAAAAAAGGTGAAAAGAGAACAGAGAAAAGATATGAAAATTGCACTATACAGTCCTTTACGCTTTTGTCCTTCTTTTTTCCTTCTCTCTCTTCCTCCTTTCTCTCCCCTACCCCAACCAGATCCTTCCTATTTCTGGTTTAGGCACTGTCAATCAAGGGGTGAACACATTTTTATACATGCTTTTAAAGCAGAAGTAGCAAATACAAAGGAAAAATGCCAGCTCTTTCAATGCTTAAGCCAGCGACAGACATCACTAATCAATCTTGACATTCTTTTAGGCTGAGTCTGTCATAGCCTCTGAATCCTTTTCAAGGAAATACTGCAGGGCGCTACCACGATCAATGGAGTTGGTGCCTGAAACAAAATTTATTTGCCTTCCCTTGCACTAAACTTTTCCTTAGTATTCTATCTTTAGCATTGGGTTGGACTTTCTTGGTTCGGCACTTTCTTATGGTCATGTAGTTCAGGCTGGGCATTTTGTCAGATTGAAATTCACGAGAAGCCTGGCTCTCCTCCAATAAGCACCTTGCCATACAAAATCCACAGTGTCTGAAAATAATAGAGACCAGATAATGCCCCTTTCTGGCTCAATCCACATCCTCTAAAAGGGAAGCAAAGCCAGGAAAAATCATCTGGGCTTAGCAGTCTCTTTCTTCACTTTCTGGAGTAAAAGAGTTTGCCTCTATTAATGTTTGAGCCTTGATCTCAGCTATGTCTGTTTTTAAAGTTGATTTGAGGTTTAGATTTAGCATTTACCCTTTCAAAAAGTTTCTGCTTAAAATAAACTTTTATGACAGTCACTAGATTGCCTTCATGAGCATTTTAGGAGTACCTTTGCCATATATTAACATACTGGCTCATTTGGCTTCATAGTTAATTGCATGATCTCTCCAGAAAGCCCTTAATGACACCATCTCACATCCAACCTTCATAATTTGGCTCTCCGCAAATCTGAGAGTAGGGCTTCCCAGGCACCATCTTACTGCCATTGTGGGCCAAATGTGATTCTCCCCAGCTGCTGCTGTGTCTCCTCCTTTACGGCAGGGGCTTGCCTGTACACTCCAAGCAATTCCAGGAACCAGAAGCCTTCCAGGCAACAAGAGGCTATTAGATGCAACCTGCTTGGGCCAGGGCCATATTCTGCTCCCAGTGATAACTAATGCATGCTTCTGCTGGTATTTTTTCATTCTATTGCTTGAGAGGATTGCCTCCCACATTTGCACAAAGGATTTCCCTAGATAAAGAACATCCGAGAACGGCCAAATCTTGCCAGAATTCAATAAATGGAATATAAAAGCCTGAAAAAAAACCTGGAATATCAAAATGGAAGTAGGTTCAACTATGACAAATGTGGCTGCCTGAGAAACAGACGAGAGACACAAAGGGCATCTCTGTCTTCTCTGTCTTTACCTGGGAACTGAAAGAAAGATGGCGATTTCTCTGTCCACGTGCTGGGCCGTAGCCTCCACAGCTGCCAGCTCTAAAGAAAAGGGCAGCACTCATCTGCTTTATGAAGAGTTGAAAAGATTTACGTAATTTTCCTGGGGTCCCAAGCTTTTTTCTTTTTTGGCATTACCCATAATGTATTTGTCCATGGGATAAGCAGAGATGTCCTCCCCCAACAATTATATTTGCTTAAAGGAAAACACAGCTGCCTTTCTTGAATATTAAGATGCAACTGGGACTAGTGAGACTAAAGATTTCAAAGGGAAGGAAAGTTTTTATAGCATAAAAGATACTCCATTATATCAAAGTGCATTGAGATTAAAAAAAAAAATGAGGCAAAGTGATGACTATTCTCCTTAGTGACAAAAGGTCCAATTGAGAAAGAAGCTCCAGGTACCATTTTCCAGAAGAGCCACCTGCCACTACTTGGAGCTATTGTAGATATTCAGGAGTCAGAATTTTACACTCCTGCCACCTCTGGGGTTCATGGGGGAGAGTATGCACACATGTCTCCCTTGAGGCAAAGCCAACAGGTAATTACATGATCACTGACACCTTGGGATAACTGAACATGAAGTCGATTTCTTAATGACTCTCTCTTAAAGAACCAGCATCACTGCTAGCTACTGCACCTGTAGTCCCAACTACTCAGGAGGCTGAGACAGGAGGATCACTGAAGCCCAGGAGATCAAGGCTGCAGTGAGCTATGATCATGCCACTGTACTCCAGCCTGAGTGACAGAGTGAGACCCTGTCTCAAAAAAAAAAAAAAAAAAAAAAAAAAAAAGAAAGAAAGAAAAGAAAAAACAAAAGCTTTGGAGAAATATGTGCTACCCCAAGTAAAAGCAAGCGAGTCACCCGTTTCTCTGGGAGTGTATTATATTGCTATGAGGGCCCACCCCATCCAAACTATGGAAAGTAGCAAGGGATGATGCTGAACCTAATTAGCATTAGTTAGTATTTGCTATGGTTACAATTGCATTGAATAATGCTGCTGCTAGCAGTGCTGTTTTATGTGATGTCTTCTTCATGTGGCAACCTTTTCATAAATCAAAGCAAAAGCCAATACCAGACAGTTTCTTGTACAGCCTGCCTGACAATAAAAGTTAACACCGAACCTTAGCTGTTATCAATCTTCATAAATGTGTCCACAACGTGGCAAGACTGCTCCACATTACAGTGGGGCTGCCACTAATGCACGCAAGGTAGTGACCCACTAGGTTAATGGGACTTGACAATCAGTCCAGTTTTAATTGAGCCAGAAAAAGGAATGGTTCTCTTATCCTTAAAGTACACAGGAATTTTCTCCTCTATGCCTTAGTTCCATCAGTGCTTTGCTCAGAAAATGCCTATATATTAAGTTTAATATAGACTGGTATAACAGACAATAGAAACCTCATGGGGGAAAGTGGGTGGGTAGGCTTTTATAAGAAGAAAACTTGTTATGAAGTATTTAATTGGTGTTCTTGATAGACAGTTACCTGACTTGAAGAAGCTATGTTTTCAAGTTGAAATTTCAAACTAGAAAATATATAAATCCATCTACATGAACAGAAGCAAAAAAACAGTCCTTAAAAATAGCAAAAGTCAACAAATTTTTAAGTAGCAATAACTTTCCTTTGACAAAATTCATACTATATAGAAATCTGAACTGAAGGAATTCCCAACTAATGACAATTCTTAATGTAATAAATACTCCATCATGTTTTGAATTTTGCTATAGTACTAATTACCCTATTGATACTGTCAAGAGAAAAGCCCAGCTTCTATCTGGCATGTACTAGAGATGAACTCTGGCAATTAGCTAATGTCCAACAAAAATCAGCCCTGTATTAACAGCCTGTAATGAAGACCATTAACAGCCAGATAAATCAAACCATTAGGCCAGACACAGAGATGTCAACATAGCCACAGGCACCTAATTTGCTGAATGAATTTATTTCAATATGTATTTCGCAAGCACAGTATATATGCCAGGTGCTTGGGGAGATCGATAAAGAGGATAAAATACAATTCCTGCCCTCAAGAAGGTTTCAGTTCAACTAAGAATGAGATTCATATGCTGTTAACTAGATTATAACCTTGGCAATGAGCTCCTCAAACTCCTGAGTCTGTAATTCTTTCTTAGTTTTTAGACACGGTTTCCTCTAGTGTAAATTCAGAGCTGTATTAGATCTCTTCCAGAGCAAAAACATTCTTATTTGCACCTGTGAGTGAGTAAGCCCAGGCTTTTAAATCCAGAATGTAGTTTAAATGCACACACACGAGAAAACGCACTTTTTTTTTTTTTTTTTGCTTTTTGTTTTTTTTGTTGCCCCTAACCTCTAGTCTTCCATTCCGAACTGCAAGAGTCTAAGTTAAGAAGCATGGACAGTTTATAAGAGTTCAATTTAGTAAATGGAAATATTGATACTAATTGAGCACCTGTTAGAGAGAGGTGTGCTACCATCAAGCTGGCTCAGATATAGCTCGTGCCTTAAATGGCTCACACTTGAGAAGGGAGACAGGGCACAGGCAACACGGATGCCACTTACATTGTCATAAGGGCTGGAGTTACATAAACACACAGGGAACAATTCATTGTGGCTTTTTAGTAGGAAGGGAGGTGTCTAGAAAGACTTTACAGAGAAAGCAGAGGAATTAACACACGAGACAGGTTCTAACAAAAGGCTGAGTTTATTGGGAGGAAGGTGGTGAAGGTGAGGTGTGCTGTGGCTGTGCTGTGGGGACAGCATGAGCCGGGCTAAAGTGTGAATGCGGAAGGCACCCCCTCCCTTTAGTGAATGAACACTGAAATGCACGAGAAAGGATGGCAAAAGATCAGCCCAGGAGGTATCCAAGGTTATTTTCATATTGTGGTTTAATATTTTAAGTTTTGGCTGTTTGTCCCAACTTCTATATTACGATTTATTAGATAATGTCGATTATTTAACTTTGAAGCGGAAACTTATTTCGCTTTTAATAATTTGGATCAGATTGATGGATGAGCATCTTGTGGTTGCAAGGCAAGCTGTTAAAAAAAAAAAGTTATTATTTGCCACTACTTATCACTGCAAATCAGGATCATCATAACACTCAACCAAACATATAACTTTGGCTGTTGGGACTGATATAGGACTGTAGCCATCATCCTTAGCCCCTAATTTTTAAATGTTGTGTTCATAAAAATAAGCTTCATTGTTCTCTTCATAATGAGCAAAGGTTGTAAGTAAGCTTATGAACTAGAGTAATAGTATTAAGATAGCATATTATCAGTTGTGGGTATTAGGATTCCACTAACCGCTAACAAAAAATGTTTGAAAACAACAGGAGGTCCTGGTAGAGAGGGAGGCTCCTCTTGCTACGGCTTCCGCATCCCTTTCTCACTCTCTACAGGAATCTCTCTCTTCATAGAAACAAGGCTGCACCTGTGATTGCTTTTAAATCCAGAATGTACTTTAAACACACATGTAGGCACACACGCGGGAAAATGCACTAGTTTTTTTTCTTTTTTTCTTTTTGCTTTTTTTGCTGCCCCTAACATCTAGTCTTCTTTTCTGAACTGCAGGAGTTAAACGGGCTTTTGGGGACTAATCTAGACACTTAGCCCCACTGTCCTTTTTGCTTCTGGGAAAAAAAAATATAATATGGCTCAAATGCTGAGCAACTGACTGCAGAACATGTTAGGAAGAATCTTGTTTGTTCAGTATAGACTACCAACCTATCATTGCCTAGAATCTCAAGTGAAGAAAAATATTCTAAAACTATGACAAGGTTTTAGGTGAGGACTATATCATGAACTAACAATGGCTGCATTTTATCTGAGCACACCATTGCATATGTATTTCTAACCAAATTATGTAGTTCTCATGTAGCATATTAAAACATAATTACTATTTTGAGTAGTGCTGCTAACTGTTGGTTAATGATTTGACAGAAAGCATTTACCTTTCAACACATGCTTTTAAGAGGCCTGGTATACTCTCAATTGCAATTTTATTGAGTTCAAGGATTATCCTCTAGGGAAATATATATTAGATCGTATGATGAGCATCAATTAAAACAACACAAAATTCACCCAACAGAAAATTCAACTATTGATGACTATAGTAATTATTAATAGTTCACTATTCACTGCTTAGGATATGCTAAAAACATAAATAGATCTCATTTAATTCCAATATAACAGCTCTTATTATCACCATTTCACAGATATAGACTCTAAGACAGTGTGGGCTTTGGGTGGGGTGGAAAATGAGAAGTAACTCGCTAGAATAGGTCTACTGAATGATGTGAAGAGTATCTATAAACATTATATTCAGTAAAAATTTTACACATGTGGATACTTATTATTCCATTGTACCTACATTGACATCATGACGTGGAAAAATGAAGAGAAGTCCTAATAAACTTAAAAAGAAATCAGGAAGACCAAGAACCACAGATGAAAGAAAATAAGCGTATTTTCTGGCAGATGCTATAGCAAAACCTGTAGTATATTAAACATTTGCTCTTAAGTCTACTTCCTAGATACTGTAGCATATAAAGGTAGAATTTTATGACATGAAGTACAAATAGATGTATCATTAGTAAGAATGTATCAGCCCTTCTGAAGAACATGGCCAAAAGCTTAGCACTCAAATCTTTTAAAGATCCCAGCCTAATGCACTTTCTGGAGCAACAATCCTATTTTCTTTGCATCATCAAGTTCTGAGGATGTATTTTTCATTTGTCTTGTCGTCTGTTAGAAAAGGTGAAGATGTGTATACATTTTGGTTTTCAATTCTCCTATTATATCAGCTTCTCAGCGCTTCACTTTCCAAATGTTCAAAAGAGGTATGGATTGACATTTCTGCCAAAGGACAATTTTTTGCTCTGTAGTTTTTCTCAGAGTTAATGGAAAAAGTTCTGCCACTAATCTTTTCAATTCACCTCTAGGGAATTACAAACTAGCAGCAAAAGCTGCAAAGGTTGTGCCAAAATGCAGTATTTTTAAATTATACAAGTCAAAAAAGCCTACAATTTTCACAAAACATGATTTCCTTTTTTTTTTCTTTTTTAAAAAAAAAAGAGTCTTGGGAGGCCAATTTTTGATTCATACTGTGATATAACTTCTAAGGTTAAATAACCTGGGCCCTGACTCTAACTACCAGATCCCTAAAAGAAACTGATCTGTATAGACCTACTCTATGCCCAGAATTTTACCCTCATTTCATTAACCCTTATTAACAACCCATGAGGTATTATACATACATGTCCTATATCAACAAAAAGAAGCTCAAGAAGTTAAGTAGCCTAATGCTACACAGTTGGAAGGAATGGTCACAATTCAAACCCCATCCACGTTACAGAAATAAAAGTACCATTTCCTTAGGGTTTAGGTATGAGTTTGTTTTGCTGCAGCCTTCTTCTGAATTATCTACCTCCCACCCACCCCCACCACACACACACACACACACACACACAAAATCCAATCACTTGAAAGAAACTTTCAGTAGAGGACTACAGACCAATCCTATGAGGCACAATGCAGCTATTTAGAAGAATGAGTTGGATTTAAAAGAAGGCATTGAATTTATGTGTTGACCCAGGGGGATATGTCCATAATAAATATAAGTTAATATACATATGGTATAGTCTTACACTCTGTGAAAACAAAACAAAATATGTTTATTAACATATCTATTCATAGAGATAAATGTGAAAGGCTAAATATCAAACTACAACTTCACATGCTTTACTTTTAAAAGGTTGATCTGGAAAAGAAAAGAGGAGTAAAATTACATTTCCCTTGTTACAAGAAAAAAAATACTTTCTTGATAAATTAAAAGAGAAAAAAATCTAATATAGCAGTTCCACTTTATCCATGGGGGATACATTCTAAGATATCTAGTGGATGCCTGAAACCATGAATAGTACTTAACTGTAGATAAACCATGTTTTTTCCTACACATACCTCTATGATAAAGTTTAATTTATAAATTAGGCACAGTAACAGACTAACAACAAGAATAATAAAATATAACAATATACTAGAATAAAAGTTATGTGAATGCAGTCTTTCAGTATCTTATTATACTCTGCAAAAAGCAAAATTGCAGGTAAGGGGGGCCATCTGTAGTATTTATTAATTTCATATCCTTTTCACTACACTAAGTCTCTAAGGCTATCAAAAGAGAAAAGTTGTTCATAAAATTCAATGGGAAGGAGAGAGAATATTTTAAAAGGTTCATTTAATAATCAAGTGAACTAGCAATAGAAAATTTACCTAGGAAGTGAGCTAATTTTATCTATTTTGAGCACAATCAGAATTACAGACATAAACTAAAAATTAGACATCCAGATAAAACACATCTGAATAAACCACATACATTTGTCTCTCACACACTCTTTGCAATGACACAAAGAACCTGGTACCATGTGAATTCTCAGGACACCATTCAAAGGTATCACAGCTAGGAGTAACGGAAGCTAATCGTATACCATTTCAATTGGTATGAAAAGATGAGGCTCTTTTTTTGCCTAATGCCCTAGGATTTTCCCAGGCAGCATGGCATGAACCCAATCTTTCCTCAACTCTCTCCTCCCCACCTTTTAAATCAGAGCTAGTCTTTCCTATGTCCCATCCTTTCAAGCCCCTGAACTTTGCTATCAATCAATATGGCAAGCTAATATGTGGTTATTTTTGAGTGGACATTAGTGTATTAAGAGTGGTAGTCATTATTTTGATGCAGTAAACTCTAATTACTATATAATAAATGTATACAATATCTATGCACCCAATATTATATTTTATTATTTGATAGAAGACTTCCAGAAACAACGACCAACTCAAAAGGCATAATCCTAGTGGTGACAATTATGGGCACCAGGGATAGGTGAAAGAAAAAATATTCCCAAGCAGGTAGAACTCTTGGTTGAATCTTTATGCCCTATTAACTCTGCCTTTTAAAATATAGCATTTCAAGTCCTTCAAGTCTGACGCCAGCCTTCCTTTGTGGTCTCATATTCCATTAGACCTCCCCCACACTGTTTCAACCATTTCCACTATTCAATTCCCTCTTCATGGCAAGGCCATTCTCTGTCTTCTTACCTGAAGAAAATCTCAAGGTGAGAAGATCCAGCTTATGCCAGTCACCTCTTCATGCAATCCAGATTCCCCTGGGATTCCCCTCCTAGTCCTACTGCGTTTTATGGTTTGTACCTTCATGTTAGCATTTAACATGTTTTGGTCACTTTTTGTATTCCCAATTTATAACAACCATATGGAATATATAAGATACTCAAAATTTTTCATGAACAAATCTTTTAGTAATAATTTCTGCATCAAATTTCGATACTTCTGCAGTTGAGCTAATGATCCCAATGAGTATAAGCCCTCTGAGGGCAGGGACTCAAATGATATGTTTGTATTTTCAGGGCCCATAGAACATGGAACATCCAAGAGACCCTTGATGAATGGATGTGTTAATACTGAGGATAAGTTCTTCAAAACAAAAACGTCACATTAATACCTTTAAAAAAATAAATATATGCCAAATACATGCCATTGAGCTCACTAGGGGAAGAAACCAAACAAATAAGGACAGGGTGTCAGAATTCACTAACAGAAAAGAACTCCCAAGACAGGAGGTGTCAAAATAGGTCTGCTGGCAATATCCAACAACTCAAGTTCAAAGACTTCAAAAACACCCCCAAACCAACACCACAAATGATTTAAGTCATGACAAAGCATTTGGTTCTCGCTTCTTGTCAATTAGCCAGGATGTCTTAAAGATGAATTCTACAGCAGCAATGCTATTTTCTTCATTACACCAGCGTCTTTTGTATTGGAGAAACACTATCAGGAAAAGACAAGAACTGGTTGATTATGAGCAGTATCAAATGAGCTGTAATGGAGGTGTTACTAACGTAAATCAGAGAAGCCTGATGCAGAAAACAGCAGCATCTGGGCATGCAGCTTGCAAAGTAATGAGACTGTGATAATGCACTGGCACCCAGCTTTGATCACTTCATCTTGTTCAAGAGCTCTGCTTGGGAAACAAAGGTGTGAGGCACTGACCTCCTGCCCACAGCTTGCACGAGCACAAAAAATGGTAACACATCAAGGACTGATACCCTTCTCTCTTCTCCTTCTTGCCAACACACCCCTTTTTCACAACTGATGGTTTCATAGTTGGGGGCCCAGCATAAAGCAGGCTGAGCAAGCTTCTACCATATGAAGCGTCTGTCTGAACATGTCTACTATAATTGGCAATTCATTTTTCATCCTGAAAGCAGGAACAGGTGTATACTACCTTCAACACTCCAATCATAAACCATGCTGAATGCATCTCTCACATAGTCAGGTTTGTTGAGATCTACGCCAGTGGCCAGCCGGTGGACTTCAGAGTCTGCATAGATGGCTCTGCGTCACAAATGAATAGGCACTTGTGTAATCTCAGATGCTCAAGAGAACAAGAGGAGCAAATGGCAGTGCATAAAAAATTAAAAATCTCACCACACAGCAGCAGCCCCTTGGTCTTTCTTGTGTAAATAATGTAATTGGCAAATAGCTTACTTCTTTGTAATTGCAATATCCCTATAATGCATGTTTAACATACTAAAAAAGGAGGTTTTCTTTTCCTTGAAAAGGATTATAAAGCCAGATGTATCACTGCACAGTGTTTCTTGCCAGCTTCATCCAGAAACACTAGCTGAGGTGACTTGTGAAACGGAGCCAAGAGCAAGAACTCTCCTTAATGAGCACATTTATCAATTTTCCAGGGATTCAGCTGATTACCAGCATTTAGACATACACAATCACAAAAGGAACACAGCAATTTAACTATTGGCCACTGAATGGGAAAGCACATGAAATAACTTAAGGCAGGCATGTGAGCAAGTTGGGGATGCTTGGCGACACTTTAACATATGAACATGTGTGCTTTCATTTCAACATGTAAGGAAGGGCCAAGACGCAAGCTTTTACAAGTTTTCAAGCATTCTGCCAGGACTCAATAAATAGTATGAACAAATTACTGCATATGATTATTATATTAAAAGTACCAGTGCTACTGTACAAATGCTTCATTCACAAATACTGCCTTTGAAATCCCTTTATCAAAAGTAATTTTCAAATCTTATCCAAGGCTACCTACAAGATCTTAGGTTGAAGAAGAAAAGAGTACAACAGGCAAATGTAACTTAATGGGGGGAAAAAGATGACTCTTTAAGAAAATAAATAAATGAAATATAAGCAAGATTTATCCCTATTTCTATAGTAATAAAATATCCTGAATGAACAGCCCTGACTTCGAGATAAAGGATTCAAATTCAATGAAAAAAATATGATTATGGATAGGATTGGGAATCATATATTTAAGACTGTGATTAAATTGAAGCAGCATTTTATCTAGGACAAATTACAGTTAGGAACTGGGAATTCCCAATATTTGGCGTATAGTTTTTCTTAATTTAGGGTGTTTTAGGTATAATTAACATACAGGTTGAGTATCCTTTATTTGAAATGCTTGGGAATGGAAGTGTTTTTGAATCTGGGTTCTGGAATTTGGAATATTTGCATATACATAAAGACATATCTTAGGGATGGGACCCAGACCAAAATGTGGAATCCATTTACGTTTTATGTATGCTATACATAGCCTGAAGGTAATTTTCTTCCTGAGGGACAGTGAATAGACTGCATGTTGTGCACCTGCCTTTGACTGTGACCTGTCACATGAGGTCAGGTGTGGAATTTTCAACTTGTGGCATCATGTTGGCATGCAAAAAGTTTCCAATCTTGGAGGATTTGGGGTTTTCAGATTAGGGTTGCTCAGCCTGTATATCAAAATGCACCAATCTTAAGTGTTCATACTGTATAAGTTACATACCTGCATATACTTGTAAAACTATCACTCAGAACACAACAGAATATTCCCAAAATCTCAGAAATGCTGCTTGTGTCTCTTTCCAATCAAATCTCCTCTATTCCCACCAAAATTTTGCCTATTTTTGAACTTCATTTAAATGAACCACATAGGAAGCACTGTTTTGCGTCTGGCTTCTTTTTGTGTAACATGATGTTTGAGATCCATCCGTACTGTTACATGTATCGGTAGTTTGTTCTTCTCTATTGCTGAATAGTGTTCTACTGTATGAATATAAACTAGAACACTGCGCTTTTTATCCCTATATTCCAATCAGCTTTGCCATCTGCCCTACCCCTTTCTGCAGGATACCACTGAGCTGAGTGGAATACTGTCTGTTTTGTTTCTCCATTTCCTCAATGATGACCATTCGGATTGTTGCTAGTTTTTGATACTATGAATAAACCTGCTATGAACACAGGTGTACAAGTCTTTTTGTAGATGTATATTTTCATTTCTCTTGGGCAAATACCTAGGAGTAGACTTGTTGCATCATACAGCCAGTGTATACTTTACATTTATAAGAACTGCCAACATTTTTTTCAAAGGACTTTTGCCATTGTATACCCCCACCAGCAAAGTATGAGTTCTGGTTTCTCCACAATCTTTCCAGACAATGAGTATTGTCAGTCTTCTTGATTTTCTCCATTCCTACGTTTTAAATGTACATTTCCCTGATACCTAATGATGTAGAAACCCCTTTCATGTGCTAATTGGTCATTCTTACATCTTCCTTTGAAGTGTCCAAGTCTTTTGCCCATTAAAAAAAATTTTCCTAATGGTGTCTTAAGATGGGCAGAATTTTAAAATTTCATAAGGTCCAATCTATCAATTTGTGTATTTTGTTTGCTTATCTCTTAAGAAAAATCAGAAGAGCCAGAAATAAGAATACTGATAAGGCTGAAATCATGAGGGGTGACTTGGTAATTATACATTCAAATGAGCAACAAGAATACAAGTTTAAATATAATGTATCCTGAGAGTTCTGGTTTCTATTTTAGTATGTGGTTTTACCCCAGGCAGAGTGAATGGGGGCCAAATACATTCATAAGTTAATTATCTGGCTGAAACCCGGGAAGTGCTGATAGCATCTGGAATAGGCTTACCAAACTCTGGAGTGATAAGACATAATTAATTTGATGTTCTACTATGGCTGAACCTATACAACGTTCCAGAAACTATCCTGAGCTACCATTTTTATGTGTAGATAACTTCTTTGATAACAATTTTTAACTGTGCTCAAGTCCTAAGATTGTTAACTTTGCATATCTGACACAAGGACAGAATTTAAATTCTTCCTTCTAGAAGTCTTTCTGGACATCTTGTAACAGGGCAAGTGAGTCAGACAATCAATTCTAATTGGCCTTCCTACAAGCTTCACTACTTTCTACTTGTATCTTAGTTGCACTCAAAACGCAAAATATGTTTTCTTATCTTTGAAAGCATCAAAGGAAAATCAAAGAGATGATTTTTAACTGGAGCCCTTAAAAAGTAAATGAATTCTCTAGTTGGAATTGGCAAGAGGACAAACCTAGTAGTCTCAGTTAGAAATGCCTTTTCCAACTGTGAGCTGTGTAGTTAATTACTCAAGTAAGCAAGGATCAATAAACAAATTCCAAAATATCATGTACCCGAGCACTCAGAATGTTCTCATTTAAAATATTATGATACAAGGAAAGAAGCTATCATTTTGGCAGAATCTTCATTTATCTAACTAACAGTATGCAATTAATATTTCACATAACCATGTAGGGTATACTAGATTCTTAATGGATCGTATTGATTAAGAAGAAAGTTCAATACGAATGTTCCTGCTGGGGAAGACAGAACGATTTGTTAGCTCACACAGAATGAATCATGAATCCAGGAGTATATGGCCACAAAGCTAACAGCTGCCACAAGAATGGTTTGATCATTTACATGTTTACACATAAACCACTTATATGAAAGGAAAGAAGATGCTTGGTGCAACGCCAACAAACCCCAACTGCCACAGCAAGAACAGAGAAGAATGCTCCAGGTCATGGATTTATGAAGGATGTGGCCAATCTGGCTGCACCATCGGCAGCTTATTTCACCAGCTGAGATGCCTTTACACCCTATGCTGAAGTGATGAAAAAAGTTTCTGAAGTGACCCTTTTGGTCTTGTGACCATGTTCATGAGATGGCTGCAGTCTGCATTGTCTTTTTAGAGAAATTAACAATACTCTCTGTTCTTGGTGTACGCTCCTCCTCCTGCCCTTTTTATCTCTACATTCCCAATGAGCTTTTCCATCTGCCCTGCCCTTTTCTGCAGGATATCACTGAGTTGAGTGGAATACTGTGGCAACCAGTCGTGGAGTAGAGGGATAATGCAGATGGAAATCCCTCTCCTTAATGTTTCTTGACATTTACTTCTATTATCTTAGAAAATAGTATTTAGACCAAGTATAGAGATCTAACCCGAGGAACCAAAAAGAAATAAGTAACTAGGCAGATCTGATTCGAAGGGCTCCAATTTTAGAAGGGGGTTAAAAAAAAGCATTTATCAATGAAGTCTTCTTTGTAAATATAACCAATTCTAAATGGGTATCGTAAGAAATACTGTCAAATATTGGCATGCTCCAAAGCTGGTCTCACTTTCCGTGGAACTAATTTGTTGCTTGGTGGGAGGTGGACAGACAAACAAGCCGGGCAGATTGACAGCTTGGGAGCTGGCACTACCTTACATATCCCTGATGAGATAACGGAAGGAGTCGCATCATCTACAACTTTTCTGAAATGGGAGCCAGTATCTTGCAGTTGAATAAAACAACTTATGACCATTTTTTAGATAAGGATCAAAGACAACTTTCTCAGTTAACTTTTAAACCTTCTCAGCTTATATGCCCTACAGAAGGTGGCAGTTACAATTTACATTTTACAGATGGAAGACTCAAGTCAAAGACATAATAAATAACCTGCCTGAGGAATTCTGTGTTCTAAATAACCAAGTCGATGTGACAGCCAAATGTGTATTTGCCATTAGCTTCATATACAAAGTATATTCATAAGTACGTTAACATCTTTCTTCAATTTCAGATATGAAATCCTCCTCCAACAGCACATTCACAAACTCCGGAGGGGATATGAAATACTACGGAAGTTGATGTAGGTGAGCTGATGCTTTAAAAACAAAAACCAACAAATAACCCGAAACTTCTAAAGACATAATTGTAACCAAGAGGCTTGTGCCCAAAGGGTACAGGTATATTTACTTTATCTAGAATTTTGCCTCTTCAATTACTATGTCTCTTACTGAATAATCAAGATGTTACTTGGCTCCAAGGACCGTGGGGAATAAAATGTCACCACTGCAGCTGCTATATTTCTTGCTCATAGCCCTTCAAATTAAAAAAGGGGGAAAAAAGGCCCAATACAAATGCAGAATTTAATTAGTTAGTAAAAGCCCAAATCCTTGCCTGAAGCCCTGTTCTTCCTGTAATATCGCATTCTTTTCTTCTTGTGTAAACTTTTCATTACGAAGGAGACATCTTTATAATACAATAACTCTAGTTATAATGTAACTGCTGGTAACATAACTCCTGCATTAGAGAAGGCAGCGTGTTCAAGTAATGTTGTTTTAATACAATTTGTGTTCAGCAGAAACCAAGTCAACTTGATCATTTAAAATTTGATCAATGTGAATTAGTGTCTTACTGAGATAAACCATTTGATCATTTCAAAACTGATCAATGAGAATCAGAGATAAAACATTTATCATGTACATTTGGTATATTAGATCCATTCGCACAGCACTAAAGTAGGTTATAAGTAGACATCAATACGTGTTAGAGAAGATGTTCAGGGTACCTGTCAGCTGCAGATACAAATACACATAAAACAGTATATAATTTTAGTACTTTTGATAAGGCACGTTACTCAATAAGGGAGCTGGAGTCACTGACAAATTGCAAGACCTCAACTTCAGAGAAACTAGAAAGAGAAGTACAGAACTGAATAGCTCAAACTTTTGAAATAAGTTTTAATTAAAAGTTTAAGAAGAAAGGTAACTAACATAAATTTACCCGACTAAACTTCTAGAAGAATTTTAAGACTATTAATCAGAGTAAACTTTGTACTTTTAGTACAATTAGTTCTATTAATCTAATATTTCCAAAATGAGGTTGCATTGACATTCAGGCTCACTGGCTTATGCATCTAACAGAATTATAAATTTGCCAGTCAAAACTGTATTTAATTATTTTACAGCCAATTAAGCAAGATCTTTAAACACCGTTGCTTAAAACTGTCCATGATACACATGTGTAATTATACAGAACATGAGAAACACCTGCTGACACTATTGGCGCATCTTCCTCGGCTTCACAAATTCCCCCGTGGCATAACTATTAAAATCTTACACCCAAAAAAGAAACTAAACAACATTGCCAGTTAAAGTGCAACCCCTTAAAAAAAATCAAGGACATTTTAAAGTTCAAGGGTTTTATATTGAAGAAAACCTTTAAAAACAGGGTAATACTTACAAAATCCATTTTATCTGTATGAGTTTTGCATAGTATTCCTTAGATACTCTAAAATCACCTAAACTACTTTTACAGGGTAACTAATCTTTTAATACTTTATAAGAATAGCCTAAGCTTCTTCTATGAGCCTAAATTTGTAAGTCGGGTTTCAACAACTTCATTCAAGGATAAAAGCGAAAACCCCTCTAAAATCTGGCACACAAAGGAGTATTACTGGTATTCACATCCGAGTTCATAGAACTGTACTTCTTTAGAAGTACTACTTCTTTCACAGAAACTGAAGCCATGTTAAAAAGTTATACCTCTAATGAAATCATTCCAAAAATATTTTCAATAGATCTATGTCACTTTCCATGCATATTCTTTCTTTCTTTTATGGAAAATAGAAACTCACCACTAAATTATATAAAGGACAGAATGAGAATGAAATATCAATTGTTTTTTAAATGCTTTTCATTTGTTTACTATTACGTTGTCTTTATGATGCACTTTATGATGCCTTTAAAATACTTAACATGTCTTTGAAATTTGCTTTACATTTACTTGATATTTACTTTTCTATTTTAAAAACAATTCACATGCATGAACACTCTGGTAACATCTTCTTTCTATAGGTGTGGCATATCAGCTCCAATGCAGCCACAGAGATCCGATTCTGACATTGATCAAGAAACAGGAGGCTGGGAGGCTTCTCTTACATGCTATCCTGTCGTGAGTGCTTTATGTGCTGGTCATCCTGGCTACAGTATGAGCTCCCTAAGGGTAAGAACTCCTTCTAATGTGCTAGAGGTTTAGCATCATCTAGAATTTGTTTAAAAACAAATACAGAAATTTCTCCGAGGGCACAGGGTTTTGTAACTTTTTATATCATAATCAAATGTAGTATTTATTACTTTGGGCTAGACCCGTGTTAAGAACTACACATGTAACATTATTAAAATAATATTTTGTTTAATTAATTACCTATGAGGTACAGCATAGGGATTAATATAAAATATAATTTGCATTAGGATTAGCTATAACATATTACCAGCACCATATAATAGAAACTACCACCTAAGTTGTTATAAAATGTGACATGAAGTGTTGACAATTACTGTTTTAGTTGGATTGAGAAAAGAGAAGGTATTCCTTTTGAATTAAGGCTACATGTAAAAAGAATGCTGCATTTGCTCAGTGATTTAGGTTTCAGAGCTAAAATTTTAATTCTATTGTGGAAAAATAAATAGCCCAAATTATCTTCAAATCCCTTAGTTCCCACTGAAATCACGGTAAATAATATTTCTAACAACTTGATATGCATTAGGAATGTAATCACCCCAACAGAAGAGAACTAACTTTGGATTTTTAAAAAGATCATCATTTAAAAAGTTTGTCTTCCTTTTGTTTTTCTCTGATGAACTCTGAGTTTCACGCTAGTAGTAAGATCCTGGCCTGTTTTCTTAGTTGTGTATTCAGAGCTTGGCTTGTCACACAGGGGCTCTATGAATGAATGATGTGTGGATAAAGTAGGAGAAGACAATCCATTAATTCTTAAAGTATTTTACTGCCAAAACTATTAATTGAGGGGCTGAAATATGAGCTAATATTTTAAGCATCCCTAAAATAATTCCATTAGCTATCCTGGTAGGTTGCATCAATGGACTGGTGTTAGTCGTGGGCAGCTTCAAATGCTCTTAGCTTTCTTTCTCTTTACAGTGATTTGTATGACCCCGATCAGGTATATAATACTGCCCTTGACACTGCATTTTAAAAAGCTTCTATCTCCTGTAACCAAGATGCACACAAATGAATCCTACTTTCATCAGCTACAATTAACTAAATTCTCCTCAAAGTCCTTTAGAACTTGTTGCCTAAGAGGAACTGTTGAGTTCAGGTACAGGTTCAAGAGAGAACTCTTCAAGGTGATGCTTACAGGTGCTAAGCTGGTCATACAGATAGGAGCCAGTGAAAAAAATCTGACCAGGCAAAAAACCCCTGTTATGCAATGCAAATATTATATATTGTCTTACAAAAGTCCTGATTATCTGAGATGGCCAAATTTCTAAAAAGAAATAGCAGTCTACTAAGTAATCTCTGTGCCCTCAAAGATGGCAAGCATCTGCTATATCCAATGTACTATAGCTTCCTAGGTGTGAAGCTAATGAACTCACTGCAAATCAAAATACAACATTCTAGGAAGCTCAGTCTAGCAGGAAGTAGCTGGGAGAAAAAAATGGTACAATGAAAGCTACTCTCTAAAAAACGAGCTATTAAAATTTCTTCACAGTGTGTTAAAACCTAGGTTTTGTGTGCATTGGAGTTAGTCAAACTGCAAAAATCCAAGGGTACAGTCCCCAAGATTGCTCTCACTTCTGACACATCAACACCAAGTTTGCAGGAGGCAGAGGGGGTCCAAACCACCCAAAATTCAATGGTTCAATAATTCACTGAAAGAACTCAGAACTCAATGTAAGCTGTTAAACTCAGTTATGGTTTACTATAGGGCAATGATACAGAAAATCAGCCAAAGGAAGAGATGCATAGGACTGCACTTGGGGTGGGGAGTGGGTTCCAAATGCAAAGCTTCCAATGTCCTTAGGACCTGCTGCTCTCCTGATAGCAATGTGTGACAGTGCCCATGGAGTCCAGTCAACCAGGAAAGCTCACCTGAGCAGCACTGTTCAGAGTTTTATTGGAGCCTCATTAAACAGCTTGACTGACTGATGATCCACATGATAAACTCACCCCCTCAGAGGCTGAGCTGATACCACATGGTCCAAGGGGCCCAGCAAGAATAGCAATTTCTTTTTTTTTCTCTCTCTCTCTTTTCTTTTTTTTTTTTTGAGACAGGGTCTCACTGTGTTGCCCAGGCTGGAAGGCAGTGCTACCATCTTGGCTCACTATAACCTTTGCCTCCTAGGCTCAGGTGATCCTCCCACCTCAGCCTCCAGAGTAGCTGGGGACTACAGGCATGCACCACCACGCCTGGTTAATTTTTGTATTTTTTTTGTAAAGACAGAGATTCACCATGTTGGACAGGCTGGTCTCGAACTCCTGGGCTCAAGCAATCTGCCTGCCTCGGCCTCCCTAAGTGCTGGGATTACAGGCATGAGCCACCATGCCTGGCTGAGAATAACAATTTCTATCACTTAGGAAATTCCAAGGATTTATAATTTCCCAGGAGCTTGGTACAAAATCCAGACTTCTCTTTGGCCAAGGCCAATTCCTTACTACACAGTTTGGCCAGATTATTAATTATTCTTGAATAATATTTAATAGGTAAGACAAAATGATGCTGTTGAGGTTCTATTTAAAACAAAGCCTAACTTACAGGGCCCTGCTGACCTGCAGGAGGTCAGCCATCATGATGTCAATTTTGTGCTTCCCGTGGCCTCTCGCTCCCCAAGCCTAGCTCAGGCTAAATGACACAGCAGCTGGGCAGAACTTCAGGACAGGTATTTTTCCATCTAAAACCAGAACTATCTTTTTCTATGAAATCCACTCTCCACTGATTTTCCAATCTGCTAACCTCATAATTCTGGTTCTTTTGCCCCTTTTATCTAAATGTTAGGGGATGAACTGTGTGCCCTGAAAATTCCTAAGTCCACTGCTCAGTATCTCAGAATGTGACTGTATTTGGGGTGAGGGGCTTTGAGGAGGTAATTAAATTGTAGTGAGGTCACAAGGGAGGGTTTTAGTCTAATATGACTGGATTCTCGTAAGAAAAGAAGATTAGCATGTAGACACAAGAGGAAAGATTGTGTCAAGACACAGGGAGCAAATGGTCACCTATAAGCCAAGGAGAGAGGCCTAGAAGCAACCAGCCCTGGCGTCACCTTGACCTCAGACTTTTAGCCTCCAGAACTGTGAGAAAATACATTTCTGTTATTTAGGCCACCCGGTCTGTGGTACTTTGCAGTTCTGGCAAACTAATACACCAACCAATCACTAATTCATGCCTAATCTTTTTTTTTTTTTTTTTTTTTTTTTGAGATAGTCTTGCTCTGTTGCCCAGGCTAGAATGCAATGGCATGATCTTGGCTCACTGCAGCCTTTGCCTCCCGGATTCAAGCGATTCTCCTGCCTTAGCCTTAGCTACCTCAGTAGCTGGGATTACAGGCATGCACCACCATGCCCAGCTCATTTTTCTATTTTTAGTAGAGATGGAGTTCTGACACATTGCCTAGGCTGATCTTGAACTCTTGGCCTCAAGTGATCTGCCTGCCTTGGCCTCCCAAAGTGCTGGGATTACAGACGTGAGCCATCAGGCCTGGCGCCATGTCTAAACTTTCAACAACTTCTTTTTTCTCTTGCACTTGTAGAGACTTCCCATCTGATTTTTTTTTTCTTTTTCTTTTTTTAAGACATAGTCTCGCTCTGTGACTGGAGTGCAATGGCACAATCATAGCTCACTGCAGTCCTGGGTTCAAGCCATCCTCCACCTTAGCCTCTCCAATAGCTGCGACCACAAGTACATGCCCCCACAACTGGCTAATTTTTAAGTTTTTCTTTTGTAGATATAGGGTCTCACTATGTTGACCAGGCTGGTCACGATCCTCCTGCCTCAGCCTCCCAAAGTGCTGGGATTACAGGTGTGAGCCACCGCGCCTTATCTCATTCTTCGAGTTCTTATTTTTCATACCTCCAACTAAACCCCACATCCACTGTCAGGTTACTTTTCCTTTAGGAGCCCAGAAATCAGAGCACTCATCTGGTCAAACATCTTCCCATGACTCACTGCTCAATGAAGACCAAACTTCACAGCCCAGCAGCTAATGACCTACTGACCTTTCCAGCTTTATCTTGCACAAGTCTCTCTGATTCAAGCTACTGCTTTGTCACCCACCAATTATAGAGCATAGTCTTCCTTCTGAATGTCCTTCCCGTCCACCTACTCAATACTCTTCTTAAAGGCTCAACTAAAAAATCATCTTCTTTATGAAAACTTCACAGATCACTCTAGTCAAAATTGATCCCTAACATATCCTAAATTTAGTTGTTTTTATAGCTATTGTCTTAGAATAAAGAAATACTCGGGGAGCCAACTCAAAGGTTCTCATGGTATAGAGACAAAAAAAAGTTTACTACTTTAAAAAAAAAAGTCACTATATCATTAGGGAGAAAAATAAACACCTAACTTAAAATAAGATATGTAGAGTAACTTAAAAAAATCTATACCCAGTTCTATTAATATGTCTAAACTCTTAAGATCTCACGTTAATCTTTCATAGTGAGACTTGTGGCCCATCCTTAGAAGGTCTCTCTCTGCTGCCTCCAAAGAGATAATTCACTAAGGAAGGCTGAAGGGTTTTGGCTCTTTAAATAAACCTCAAACCATCTTCAATTTTAAAAAAATTTTATTTGAATCCACATTACAGTAACACTAATATCCATTACCATACAAATTGTACTGTAGCAGAAAGTAGGAATTCCACCTTAGGGTTTAATCATTTTATCAAATGCTTGTAAACATGTGCAAGGAAGGAGGTCAAAGCCCTATGCAATCTTTCAACTAAAGCTGTCACAACAACTTTTTTTGCTTCACTAATTTGCACATGTGCTACTAATAGGGGTTACACAATAGGACTATTTATATACTTAGAAAAATTCTGAATGATGTCTTCTTACCTAATGTTAGAACTGGCAGCAAAGGGAAAGTACAAGGCTATGGGTCACGGACACTTTGATCCATCAATTACAGAACATTCATTTAAACACTCCAAGGATTAAGAGAGGTAGCAATTTAACATCACCTTCATAATCAAGGGCCAGGTAAAGTCTATGATTTAAAGGCTTTCAAGGTACATGTGAAGAAATGAAAACAGCCTAACCATGAGAAAGGCAGATACCCAAATTGGGACATGCCCATCATTTTATTATACAAAAGTGAATGGTTTCTATGTTTCCCTTAGTAGAGTAGCAATTTAACATGACCTCCATAATCAAGGGCATTCTATTTTATATATTATTACAAATGAAAATTCTATTACCATTAATTTCGATTTCCCCCTAGTTCATAAAATACATTGATTTGCAGCAAGCTTTCATCAAATGCCTTTTTCTTGGCATCTGAATTCCAGTTTAGCAGATAACATGACCCCCTGTCAACCACCCCCAAACTCTTCCAAGTATTCTAGAGTGCCATATAACAAACTATGTCCTGTGTAAAAAGCACTAAAATTGTGCTTTCATCTTGTTAAGAACAGTAAATAATTACAATACCATTAAAAACTTACTTGAACTTTGCTTCCACCTCTTCAGCAGCTTTCTGATACTGTTCAGTGGTGACTTTGTAGAACTCCGAGCTCTGTGGACAAAGATTGATAGCAAAGGTTTCACTATCCAAGATGACAAAACGTGTGGAAGATTTACAACTTCAAAAAATACATAAAACCTTGTTTCAGCCACTCAAGCAGTAGAAGGCTTTCTTGTAAAGGTGGCATAGATAATTATAAAACACATGGAAAGCTACTTGTTTAAATAACAGTAGAGTTGTTGGTACATGCCAATTATAATTACAGAGTAAACTTTCACAGTTACGATTCCTTATCATTTGATCCTCTGGAGAAAATTTCTAACATTCTGGAAAGATTCTTTAGATCGCCATTATTTGGAATCTACCCTTGTAAGATCAAAGGATGCCTGAGATCAAAAACTGAAATTCACACATATTCGTATTTGCCTATTATTCCACTGGTGTTCCTACTAGGATATTAAAGATCATTTCTTTCTACACAATATTTTTGTCATCAAGATGGTATGTATGGCTCACACCTCTAATCCCAGCACTCTGGTAAGCCGAGTTGGGCGGATCACCTGAGGTCAGGAGTTCGAGACCAGCCTGACCAATATGGAGAAACCGGTGGCGCATGCCTGTAATTCCAGCTAATCAGGAGGTTGAGGCAGGAGAATCACTTGAACCCGGGAGGTGGAGGATGCGATGAGCAGAGATGGAGCCATTGCACTCCAGTCTGGGCAACAAGAGCAAAACTCCGTCTCAAAAAAAGAAAAAAAAAAAAGTTTTCTTTATGGAGTTTAAGTTGTTCTATCATTTCCATATGACCACAAGAACAGCAACATTTATAACTAATCAGTAGGAACAAGGGGGCAGATTGAGATAATTTTAATAACAAAAAATGTTTCCACTATTAACATGAATGGACATATACACAACATAAACCAAGATGCAGTGGCAAAGTAATGCCTTTCCTAGGGCAGCAAAATTTATCCATTCTGACTAGCTACACTGAAACTGGTCTTATTGCAGGAGGTGGCCTAAATGACCCCATGAGCCCTGAGACTCAATGAAATATCCTGCAAAATGCACTACATTAAAAAACAACAACAAAAACACCACCACAATACAGTGGTCTATTGTGTACCTTTCATTCTCTAATCACTCAGGTTTCACATGCATGGCTTGGGATCATTTATTTTTTAATAAATCATTGTTGGTTGGTGAAAAAATGAAAGTGAAATCCTCTTCACACCAGCGACCCCTTTGCATTTAACAATCTAGGTTGTCCAATGACAGTCACATCCAGGATTCTTGGATGTAGATAAAATCAATAGGTATGTGATTAGACAGCAGACTCAGGGTGGCTAGAGCCATGGACAGGTCACCATTTGAGATGATGAATGGCTTTCTATCAACCTATAGTCCCCTACGATGCTAACATTTACTATAATCTTATTTGGGCTACGATTTATCTTTCTTGCACCTGATCAATAAAGATGAACAGAACAGTTGTAAGGATCGATTGTAATTTTTTATCATTTTCAAGCACAAAGGTGCATTTCTGACACGAAGACAATATTCTAAGTGTACTGCTGCTGCATTTTATAAAATTGCAATTTGAGTGATCAACTGCACTTGTCTATATGCCGAGAGGTTTTAATTCCTCTGTAGGTCTCAAGCTATCAAAAAACCATTTGTCATCTCAGATACTTAACATTATGTCACACCTTCCTATCTGTTTCACTTGTAAGATTTTCTTCCCTTTAAAATACACACCAGTCACAACACACGCTTTTGCAATGTTCGGCGTAATCTTTCCTTTGAACTCTTCTATCAAAGAATGTAGCAAAAAGGCAGTTACTAATCACTAACAATAGTTACTCTCACTAAAGATGAGAAACTCCCAAATTACTCTAACGAAATGTTGAGTGGGTATTATGTTACTGAACTATCTATTAAAATGCTGGCTAAGCAATATCTTAATTAATACTTTCGCTTACTTTAAGCACTGGAACTGTAATATCTGGACAGAGACAGGACTAAGTTGAAAGATCTGGTTTCTGGTTCTGTTCTGTGACCCTGAGGGAGTCTTTAATCTCCCCCAGCTTCCCTTCCAGTGTAACCCGTCGAGTATGGATGATAATATTAGCTCTGCTTATTTCTGCCAAAGCTGTTGAAGAAATCAAATAAGATAGGCAAGAGAGCTGTGAAATCTGTTAAATGTTTTCACAGAGTAACATCAACATCTGAATGAAATAATTTTGGAGGAAAATAATTAGGGTAATTCCATTCTAGGTATAGATTCTAAATGGTAAAAATTCTAAATGGTAAATATTACACATTTTATTAAGAATGTGCACAAAAGCCATAATACAAATTAGTCAGTTCCTCTCTGCTTTGCCATGACAAATGCAGGTAAAATTATTACTAATTTTGTCAACTTTCCTATAGGATGTTAAAACACACACATACACACACACGCGCGCGTGCACGCACAACCCAGTACCTGTGTTGCTTGAAAACTTAGCACATAATTCTCAAATTAAAGCTTTAGGCTTTATTTATGCTCCATACTTCCACCTCAGTGACCAGTTTCCCACATTGCATAAAATCCTTCCAACAAAGAAAAGTCCCCAAGAGGTAATATCATGTAACAACCAAGGGAATAAACACAAGTATTCTCAAGACCTATGTGTAGACAGTGTTTAATTTATTAAGTATTTGCTTATTCGTGAAAGAAAATTAAATTCTTATTATGCTAATAACATCTATCTTTGGGAATCAGACCCTCAAGAAACTTTCCAGCTAACATGGGAGAAAAGAACAATTATTATCATGGAAAGTCACAAATGCCGAGTTAGAAGTCATAGATAAGTGTTACTGCAGTTCAGAAAGAGTACAGATCTCCTTTGGCTTCAGAAGACACTTTTACAAATGAACAGAACCTATTCAAAAAAACAAAACAAAACAAAAAAACAAAAAAAGCACACACAAAAAAACAACCAACCCAACAAAAAACACTCATTGTTTTCCAGTGAGAGAATGGATAAATACTGGGTATTTGTACAGCAAAAATCTACAGAGTAAAGGAATGAATTAGACAAACATGCAGAGCAAAAAAGTGGTAGATCTGATCGGTAGGATGCACCTTATGCTAAGATTTGAAAAGCGAAAAATAATGAACAAGAAGAGTAAACACCAAGTTCCACTGATGATCTCTGAGTGGCAGCAGTCATGTGGTGTGGTGGAAGTGCACAAAAGGAGCTGGATGCCACAAAGTATGGGAACACGGGCTATGCTGGGTTGCTGTGTTTTTAAAAATGAGGTGTGGGCATGCAGCTAGTTGTTACATTGCCTTAAAATATTTTATAGGCCGGGCATGGTGGCTCATGCCTGTAATCCCAGCACTTTGGGAGGCTGAGGCGGGCATATCACGAGGTCAGGAGTTCAAGACCAGCCTGGCCAACATGGTGACACCCCATCTCTACTAAAAATACAAAAAATTAGCCAGGAGTGGTGTCTCGTGCCTGTAATCCCAGCTACTCAGGAAGCTGAGGCAGGCGAATCACTTGAACCCAGGAGGTGGAGGTTGCAGTGAGCTGATATCACGCCATTGCATTCCAGCCTGGGTGACAGATCAAGACTCCATCTCGAGAAAAAAAAAAAAATTAAATATTTTATAATACAGACAAAAATTGTATTACTCCTACTTCCCTCCAAAGGGGCTAACAATACAAGATTTCATTTGGCTAGAATATAAAAGTATATTGGGCAGGGTGGGTACGTCCTGAAGATGTTGGCTAAGTGGGGATTTTACATATTCTTGAATACTAAACCGTTGCAGGGTATACACAATACTAAGCAAATATACTGTCTTCATTTTTGTGAAAAAAATTTAAAGTTACAGAAAATAGGCAAAAGAGTCCCATATATCCTTCACCTAGCTTCCCCTTATGTCCACATCTTAGATAATTATGATACAATTATCAAAAGTAATGATTTAACAATATTACAATAGTAGTAACTGAATTACAGACTTAATTCAGCTATTTCCAGTTTTCCCACTAATGTTCCTTTTCTGTTTCAGGACCTAATCTTGGATCTCATGTTGTATTAATTGCCATGGCTCCTTAGACCCCTCTCATCTGTGACAGTTTCTCAGTCTTCCTTGTCTGTTATGACCTTGACACTTCTGAAGAATACTGGTGAGATATTTTGTAGAATGGCTCGTGATTTGGGCTCATCTGGCGTTTTCTCATGGTTAGAGTTTATGCACTACTGGGAAGAATTCTACAGAAGCAATATGGCCTTCTCCTGCCTGATTTCAGGGGCTACTTTATGGCAACAGATATTTTTATTGATGTTGACCTTGATTACCTGATTAAAGTGGTGTCTGTGGGGATTCTCCACAACAAAGCTACCATTTTTCCTTCCTGTAATTGATATCTTGCAGGAGATACTTCGAGGCTATGCAAATGTTCTGTTTCTTCTCAAAGTTTTGTCCATCACCTTTTGGTATCCACTGGTGAGTCCTGTTTGCAGCAATGATTACTGTAGTGTTCTGATGGTGCAATAATTTCTTTCTTTCTTTCTTTCTTTCTTTTTTTTTTTTTTTGAGATGGAATCTTACTCTTTCGCCCAGGCTGGGGTCCAGTGGCACAGTCTCGGCTCACTGCAACCTCCACCTCCCAGGTTCAAGTGATTCTCCTGCCTCAGCCTCTCGAGTACCTGGGATCACAGGGGCACGTCCACTACACCCAGCTAATTTTTGTTGTGAGCCCTTGGTTCAAGGTCTATGGACCACCTGCTTCAGAGTCACTTACGGAGCTTATTAAACTGTAGAGTCTTGGGCCACATCCTGAATCTCTGGGGATGGGGCCAGGAAGCTGCATTTTTTACAAGCAGCTTGGGTGATTCTGAGCACACACACTAAATTTGTAAACTACGGGGTTTCTAGAACAATGTGAGAATAACATAGTATTTAGCTTGCCATTCAAAGTGAAAAAAATCAGTGTTTAGAAGAATGATGGCAAATAACCACTTTTCATAATTAAATATAGCTATAATCTTTACAAAGGTATTCCAAATTAGTGATTCTGCCAATGTCGCTGGCAGATCACTGGTGGACCCCAAACTGCTCCAAGAACTCTGTCTTCAGACATTGCCTAGCAACACCACAATGTTCCTACCCTGAATGGGTACTGAGAGGTAGGAGCACAACTATTTTCAGAAAGGTTGCTTTTGTTATCTCTGTTGTCTTGAGATGGTAACAGGTTGCACATGCTGCTATCTTGTTTATTATTTATAGATGACTGTTACTTTAATGTCATCATTATAACTGTTTTCTTTGGTTAACCCTACAGTTTGTAGTAGGCTATATATCAATTTGTCTGATCATTTACTAATAGCTGAATTGTAAGACCTGTATGATCTGTGCTCAAGTAAGGAACAATCACATTCCTATTTCCAAAGAAGATGTGTACATTCCCTCCCAAATTTGTTAAGAGAATTACTCATAGTACATGGAGTGGGGAAGAAATCCTGTTAAGATGACCTTAAAAAGAGAACTAAAAAGAACAAGTGGGCCAGGTGCAGTGGCTCACACCTGTAATTCCGACACCTTGGGAAGCTAAGGTGGGCGGATCACTTGAGGCCAGGAATTCAAGACCAGCCTGGATAACATGGTGAGACCTCATCCCTACTAAAAATACAAAAATTAGCCAGGTGTGGTGACGGGTACCTGTAATCCCTGCTACTCAGCTGGCTGACGTATGAGAATCGCTTGAACCCAGGAGGCAGAGGTTGCAATGAGCCAAGACTGTGCCACTGCACTCCAGCCTTGGCGACAGAGCAAGACCTGTCTCAAAAAAAAAAAAAAAAAAAGTGGAGAAAGAAAGATGTCCATGACCTTACAAGGTGGTCTCTAATGAATAATCACTTTTTTGTGTGTAACAACATATCACTTCTGTGCCTATAAGGTCCTTTACAGCCTAAAATAAAAAATATCTTCATTCATATTCACTCTGCATATTGTCCGGCCCTACAAACAGAAAAAAAAAATACTTGATATGATTTGTCCAATGGTACTGTTAATATAAATTTGTGGCAGGTAAATGTGATTTAATTCAAATATCAAAGGTGTGCTTTAGTAATTTCTTTCAATAAGAAAGGCTTATTGTTTGATATAAGCATAAAACATGTTTTCCACCAAGACTCTTTGAGAAGGTAGATCTCATAAATTTAAAGCAGAATGACAGTACCTCTTAGATGTCTTAGCACTGATAAAGACTTGCACATCCTTGTCAAAGATAAGCCAAGTAAGCTCCTAGGAGGTAAACTGTATCTAAAACAACAATATAATTCTCTATATTTGGAAGATATTTCTGTCACCTATTTTAATAGACAAGGCATCACTGGAAACAATAGGTATTTTGATTTTCTGTATTAAAACACATTCCAATCTAAGGCACCATGGATCAATTACTGAAAACACAGGCAACAAACTGTGTGGGGAGACTGAAGGCTCCATTGTACATACTTTTTAATATGATTCCTGTAAAACATATGTATATGTTGTCCACAGAACTCTGCACTTAGGTGGGCGTTTCTTAGCAGTACAGCACGGTGGTTAAGAACACGGACTTTGGAGCCAGATGGCCAAATCATGGCCCTACGCTTGTGAAACTGAGTAAGTTACTTAACCTCAACAGTTACTTGTCCTCTGTAAAACAGGAATAGTGTAATAATGATTACCTAATAGGATACTCTGGGGATTAAATAAGGTAATATATGTAAAACTCTTTGTAGCACCAGGGACTTAGGAATGGGAACTATTATTAAAAATTATTTTGGCCGGGCGCGGTGGCTCAAGCCTGTAATCCCAGCACTTTGGGAGGCCGAGACGGGTGGATCACGAGGTCAGGAGATCGAGACCATCCTGGCTAACACGGTGAAACCCCGTTTCTACTAAAAAATACAAAAAACTAGCCGGGCGAGGTGGCGGGCGCCTGTAGTCCCAGCTACTCGGGAGGCTGAGGCAGGAGAATGGCGGGAACCCGGGAGGCGGAGCTTGCAGTGAGCTGAGATCCGGCCACAGCACTCCAGCCTGGGCGACAGAGCAAGACTCCGTCTCAAAAAAAAAAGAAAAAAAAAAAAAAAAAAAAAAAAAAAAAAATTATTTGAACAGGGGAAAAAAAAACTGTATAGTATGGGTGGGGTGGTTTTTTAAAAAAGCCATTTTAATAAAAATTTAAATCTTTAAAACAAAAGCCTTTTCTTCCATTAACCAGACATTGGTGAATGTTGCTCATATTGCTTACCTGTTCTGTTTTTCTGTTCCTCAAGATGGATGGGAAATATGAAGACAATAGTGGGCCAGTGTCAGGAGCGTTAATAGCTATGGCATTAACTAACCAGCCCAAATAAAAATCAAACCAATAACATTTGACCTTATCACTAATGAAATCCAGTTAACTACATTAAACAGCGAAAGTACTTCAATGCCAAGACTTCCCAAGGCCTTGATTTTTACTCTGCAGTGTGAATCTCTAGGATGAGAACTACTGTTCATGATTCTCAAACTGATTTGCTCACGGAGCATCCTGAGGAAACAGAATCTCCTAAAGTGGTCCATAAGAAATGCCAGATTAAAGAAAAGTCCAACCACATGTCAATCCTGCACTTTCTGGCATGCAACTTTTCTTTTCTCAAAGTGGTATTTTCTTATAGGTTATTTTTTAAACTGATGTTCAACAGGTAATTGGCAATACTGAAAGATGATTCCAAAACTGATGAAGATTGATGGTATCACCTTTTATTCAGTACTAATAAAGAAGGGCATGCTATTATCTTGAATTTTAAAAATCTGAGATGAAATCATTTAAGAAAATTGTTGCTATACCCTCCCCTGTTCTCTCAGAACCCGGTGGTAGATTGCAAAAATGGCCACCATGCTTTACTCTTTCCTATATCCGTGCCCCCAGCAACATGACTTCACAGCTTCTTTCATCATGAGCGTGTGGAGTTTACTTCACCACCCCTTCAGTCTGGGCTGTGTTTGTGTCTTGCTCTGGGCACCAGAATATGACAACAGTGATGGTGTGCCAGTTTCCAACCTGGGCCTCTCTCTTGCAACCCTGAACAGTGCCATGTCAATCACCCCAGGCTAGCCTGCCAGCGGAAGAGAGACTACACGCTATCTAAGGTGAGGACAGCCTAGAGCAGCCAAACCTCAGCCAACTCAGCAGGAGTGAGCCCAGTTGATACCAGTCCAAATTGGTAACCTGCAGAATCAGGATGTGAATAAAATGGTAGCTGTTTTAAGCCACTAAGTTTGTGGCGGTTCATTATACAGTAAAAGCTAACTGATTATGCTCTTTCTCTGTGTTCTTACCAAGAAGAGACTTTTATAACTTACCACAGTGTACCAACAACATGTATTTCTGGGTGGTCCCCACCTACTCCAAGCTCCCTAGGGGTAGGTATCTTGTCCTATTCATTGTTATACCTAGAGCACTCAGCAAAGTACATGACACACAAACTCACAGAAATAATGTTAAGACTGACACCTGCAATTCTAAACAGCATTTCAACTGTTGCTCATATTTAAAACAGGATGGGACAGAGACAAGTCTAAAGTAAATGATGTTATAATGAGGATGAAAATAAATACTACCTTTATTATATCCACTACAAATTGACAAACACTTCAGCCTGCAATGCTACCACAAAAAGGAAATGTGTATCACTTAAGATGTGTTCAATTACAATAATAGTACAGTAACAGTTGAAGCTCCAAACAGTAGCTTAAACAAGTAAGGGGTTTATTTTTCTTGTGTAATAAGAAATCTGGATGGGAAACTCACGGCTGATATAACTATCCAAGTGTATCAACAAATAACTAGGCCCCACTCTTCTGTCTTCCCTTGTAGCCACCCTGAGCAGTTGACTTCTGTCCTCATGGTTCAAGGTACTACTACACCTGCAGTTATTATGCCCATGCCCTCAGGGTGGAGGAAGGGGGAGGTCCAGAGATTTGCACTTCCATCCCTTCGGCTACAATTATATCATGCAAAGGAGGCTGAGAATCCCAGCTACAAAGGAGGCTAGGAAATTGATTATTTTTGTTTTCTCACTTCTAGGGTAAAGAAGAAGAAAGAATTTGGAATGGGTGTTTACTGAGCGAATTTATTGTACCTGCCACAGAGAGCTGAGCTGACAGTACAAAATCAAGTACAAAACAAACTGGTTGATTTTAGATACAAGTATTCCAATATTTCTTTCCAATATCCCTTAAACTAATTTGGGGGATGGGAAGGATTTACCCATCTGGTATCTTCATCCCCAAGAACAAAGTTTCTAGACCGTAAGGAAGGAAATGGGAATCAACAAGAGTGGGCATCATTCCCGAGTTTCTTTGGGCTGGCCGTGGCCCAGGATTTTGAACGTGCGATACACTGCCATTTTCCATTTTCAGAAAGTCTCACTTTTAAAAGGATATATTAAAATGCACACGCACAGATACACATTATTGCTAGATTTGAAAAGTATCTGTTTTCAAGTTCTAAATTTGATCAAAAGAAAACATGCACATACACATATAGTATACGTGAAATATTTTCTCAGATTCTGAATCTTCTGTTTTATTATAACTAGTATGATCATACCCGTCGCATGTACGAAAAGAACAAATCAAAGAGGTCATAAGAAAAATGTAACTGGCTCTTGTCAGTTCTATTACAGAATGCTTCATATGGAGATTAGGGCATGACTATGGAACACATGAGGGCTGAGGTACAATTTAAATTCTGGTGGCCTGACACTATTTCCCAGAAAAGAACAACAAGATGACTGCCTGTCCATTCAAGGATGGTGGCAACTCCACAGATCCTCAGCACTGAGACAATGGTGGCAGGAACAAGTGTGGTTCTGTACCTTCAAGGTACAACACCACACTGGCTGAAGGTGAGACTGTCCTGTGTCTAAACTGGTCTATAGTTACTGCTAACAACTGTAGGCCTCTTCTTCCTCCTACAACACATGCAAACACAAGTGTCACTCTAGGTGACACTTCCAATTCCAACAGCTAATTCCAACAAAGGTCCAGGGTGCACAAACACCAATGTCAAATAAGAGCAGTTCTCATTGTTGAGTAGCCAGATTCAAAAGTCCTAATCATACTTTTGGTTATAATCCTCGCCCAGGAACTATGATATAGAATCAGCTAGATGTAGGCAAGTATGTTTTTTCAAAGGTGAGAGTTAAGCACTTGGGGACCCAATTTAATGCTGCATTAATTGCTGCGCAGATACAATTCCAGGCACAGAAGCTCTCAAACAGTTATTTACTCAGTGGCATCAGGCGTTCAGAAGGAGTTCATGACTTGTCAACCATTCTTTATTTTTACAGAGTTACACAGAATCAAGAGATTGACTTTGCAATGGAACTACATTTTTTACCAGAACTTTAAAAGCTATGGTTTTTTTTTTTTTTTTTAATCAGTAACAGTCCAAATTTAGTTTATCTAGAAGTTTTAATGTTTATTCTATCAGAAAGCCTAATGACTGGTTTGAATTTTGCCTTTCTTTTGTCTATACTCTGAAGTCGGTTATAGGTGGGCAGAAAAGCAGAAGGAATTTGAAATTCTTGGTTTAAGAAAAGCAGCCCTCTAACAGAGTAGCTGGAACCTTAATATTTTATTACTGAAACTTCTTAAACCTATGGCCTTGAGTCCACTTCCCTGAACTCTCTCCTTTTATCCCCTACCCTCCGTCTTTACTCAACACCCCCAGGAGAATGCTGTCCTTAGACAGAAAAATCAAAGCTAATTTAAATAGTTTGCAAATTGCCAACATCGGTTCAGATTCACAGCATATCAGATCCAGTATTCTGTTTCTGAAAGGTACACTAAGGAATGGTTTGGGTTATTTAAACTGAGTCGCGCTTTTTAACATCTAAAATGAGGACTTTATCTTTCAGGATGACTGTATCAATGGGACTATGTAAGTTCAGTACTTGGCATAGGGCCTGGTTTCTCCTTGTGGAAGGCAGAGGTTGTCCATCACAATACCATTCCTGCCAGCAACCTTGACTCCCTAGGTAATCCAAAGAGCATGGATTTCCATTCATTTACCTATGCAACTATACATGAACCTGAAGAACAATCATCAAGTGATGAATTCAAACTGCATCTCCATGTATCTAACACTCAGCATTGCTATTTGTTTTATGTAAGCATTGAACTTGAAAACCTAGTTATTTATCCTGCGTATCCCTAAATTTCTGCTAATAATCATTTGTGTATATGGATAAGTGAATCATAATTTGTCTCAGCCCTATTTTTTCAAATCCATGTCACCAGTAATCAATAATAACCAAGTTAGCAGTTTCTAACGAATCAAAAATCCTATTACATTCCACAGTCAAGACAAATTAAGATTCCCTATGGAAACAAGACTCTCAGTAGTTTATCTTAAAATCTCTCCTTCCTCCTTAGATAACCCTAGTTTTAAGCTAGATATATGGTAAACAAAACTAATATTCCAAGTTTGCCGCCAGTGAGGCTGAGCTGTAAGCAGAAGTGTTATATGGGACTTCCCAGTAGGCTACTTAAAGGGAGCTGATCTAAGCTGACAGGGGATCTTTTCAGCCTTTTCCCAGCCTGCTATGTTGATGTGATGGCCAGAGCTCCAGCAGCCATCTTGGGACATAAGCGGACCTTAAAGAGCAAAGGCCTGTGTTAGGGTGCTGCAGTGGAACAATAGGTGCCTGAGGCTCTTATGACACTGAAGCCACCATGCCAGCCTTTTATTAAACAAGAGAAAAATCTACTTCTAATGTCAGTCATTCTATTTTTATGATAGACAGGGTGAACGTAATCAGGAATAGACCTCTGTAAGCCCTAAGATGTTTGCTTTTTGTACACCTCATGAATAACTTCAATAAAGTCAAATGCAATGACACACTAGAAGCATCTTTCTCCTTTGCAGTAATGCTTCACTTGTCAGGAATCTCCATTTCCTTCTGCCTCTCTCCTTTTCCAACAAAGAACAGGAAGAATTAAAAAATGTCAAAGCCATGTTTAACTCTCGCATCAAATCTTACCATCTCTGAGAAGTCACACTTCATGAAAACCCCATTGTCTCCTGGGTGCCTTGGCAAAATTAATAAACTGTTTTTATAATTACCCTTTCTTTCCATCTTTACTATATCTCATATAAAGAAACAGAGCTATTCAGAGCTTCTTCTGGCATTTCTAGTTTTATTCCAGGAGCTTTAGAAACTTCACTAATTAGAGTCTCAGGTTTTTTTTTTTTTTTTTTTGATTTGGTTTTCTAATTAGAATAGGAATCCTAGATTCACTGACAGCCCTGCCACTACACAAGGATAACCTTAGTTACATTATCTCATGCCTCAGTTTCTTCATCTGGGCAATTAAAATAAACAACTGCACCAAAAACTCATTTGGCATTCTAAGTTTCCTTTTATTTGTCACTTTTTAAATTCTTTTAATACTAAAGGTCTGTGCCAGACACGGGGCCAAGAATTTGGAATATAATGGTGAGCAAACAGATAAATGGCCCTGCTTTTATGAAACTTACGGTATCATGAAGGAGCCAGACATAAATTTAAAAATCACATAAATAATTAGTAAACAATTACAGTGCTACTGGATCACTATGTGGAATGTTTTTATTTGTAGGAAGTGGTTTTTGTAATGAGTCTCTAAAGTCCTATATTTCTCTGAAGTATCTACCTTCATATTCAGTTCTTAAGTTAGTTGTGATTTAATTTCTTTTAAATTTTTCTAGCTATTTGTGTCAGACAATTCAAGCTTCATCTCTCTACTTGTAAAAGTTTATTCTGACCCTTTTAGGAATAAAAGGAACCTACTAGTTTTGATATGGAAAGAGGTCCAAGAAGAAAACAGAAAGGTACAAAATACTTTGAATAGTTTATTTTACAAAATGATAAGCAAAAATACATGCACTCACATATCCAGATATGTTCTGCAAGGAACAGTTGTCACCGACGTGAGAAGATACTTTTCTTTCTTTTATAGCCTTCTATAACAATTTAAGGTTTTAGCCTGGGCATGTATAATTTTTATTAGAAAAATATGCCTTCATTTCCAGCAGGTATTAAGTAAATTCTTATCATGCATGAAAGTTATCTAAATATTACTGGGAAAGTGACTCTAATCCTTTCTCTATTTTCCATGCTTAGATTGAGACTTCTCATTTATCCCAAATATAAGATATTAATTTTTCTATTATTCTTTTTAATAATAATGCCAATAAAAGGTCTCAAATCCTTCTATTATTGTAGCCCTTCTCCCTGTGATAAAGCAGTATCAGCCATCTACACTCACCTTTTGGACTTCTATATTACACACCTGAGACCCTTCTGCTCTTGACATGGTTGTATGTCTCATTGTTTATTCTACAAGGGTGAGACAAAGCAATTTCACAGTTATCAGAAGGGTTATCACAAGAATTTACCGTGATGTCTTGCAAGACCTCTAGAGTAACTCTTAAATTACTGCATGGAACCAGCACAGGAACCTCCCATTCTCTCAAGGGCTGTGTGATGTGACACAGTCACTCTCCAGGTCATCAGTTTTCCTTGGGAAGTGCTCAACGAGGTGATGCCACATGCACATTTAACAGCACGTCCACTGGATGGCTTTATACAGAAAGTGTCACATTCGTATTGCCAACACATCTCAGGCTTGCACTCCATTTTACTCCTGGTCTCATATCATCTCCTATGACTAGGAACTCTATAAATCTAACAAACAAACTCTCTTGTGCTTGCTCAGCTACAAGCTCTGGTGTAAGCACACGCACACAGAGTCCTCTTGAAAACTGTGGGCCAAGAGGAAAGCCATAAAGGATCAGCCTTACTGCAGACAAAGCAGGCAAACACTGGCTCCGTTAACAGCAATGCTCTTTAGCCCTGCATTCATTCATAATTTTATATTAATAATCTGAAGGATTTATAACAGATGCTCATTTGGATGATATTGGCTTACCATTCCACCTTCTTTTCCAGTCCTCAGAGAAGCCAACCTAAAATTCATTCATTCAAGAAGCACTACTGCTAAAGAGCTAATAATACGGGCCAGGCTAGAGGTAGGTCCTAGGAATGAAAGGCTGAAGATACCTCCAAAGGCTATTGGACAGAGAGCTCCAAACAGCTAACCAATTATAGTACACAGAGATAACTAGCTTCAGTTTTGTTGTCTTTCTTGTCTTCAAGAGCTCCATATTATAGTGTCAACGCCACGGGAGGGAGGTATTTTTGTCATCCAACCTAGTGTTTCTCAAATTTGTAAGGTCCATCCTACTGACTGAAAATACGATTATAGTAATCATAGAAATAACCATAGGACAGAGAAAACAAATTTTAAAGATTCTCATAAAGAATTAGAAGACCTTGAATTATTATTTCTTTGGAATCCGGGTTGAGAGAGAAACTGAGTGAATCCAGTTATTATTACCCTTCAGCTAATTATCAGTTAACTTCCTTATAGAGACTCATAACCAACAGGTGGGAACAAGAACGCTTTCCAGAACAAAAGTTAAGTGTATAGACTACAGAAGGAGTCCTGTGAGGAAGAAGTGTTCGTGGAGAAAGGAATCCTGAGAGAGTAGGCTGGAGAGGCCAAGACAAAGCTTGCCTTCCTCCCACTTTTGCCTTTTGCCTAGAACCCGACTTTTTAAAGTAAGATTGCGTCAAATCTCTAGCAAGATAAGACAGACACATTCTAATAGAGGCCAACATAAATAATTCATTCTGATTCAGAAAATCTACTTAAGAAAAACTTTCCTGAAGATTGAGCAAACCTCTGAACTCTTTCACAGGCATGATACTTGCTATGCTCCTCAGCACCAGCTGAGCTGTAATCCCAGCAGAATCAAATGTACTTGCTCAGAAGTAATATCTTTGCAGCACCACAGAAAATAGGCACCTCTCATAAAGGGCGAGTGCCACAAACAAGCTCAGTATCCCAGACTGTGCACACCTCTCTAAGTGAGTAAGAAGATGAAACAACTCCGACTGACCGCTGCAGCGTGACAAGTGAAAGCCTTAATGAGGAGGTGCTCTGATGGTGTACGCAAGGCAAAGCATCCTTAAGCTCAAAGGATCACTACGCTCAGGAAGTTCTCTGTGTCACCTTTTGACATATAAAAGGTGACACAAATGAGTGAGATGGATTTACTCATTAAGAACTACGGTGTAATCCTGGCACTCTGAGAGGCCAGGGTGGACGGATCACCTGAGGTCAGGAGTTTGAGACCATCCTGGTCAATATGGCGAAACCCCGTCTCTACCAAAAAATACAAAAATTAGCCAGGCATGATGGCACACGCCTGTAATCCCAGCTACTCAGGAGGCTGAGGCTGGAGAATCACTTGAACCCGGGAGGCGGAGGTTGTAGGGAGCTGAGATCATGCCACTGCACTCCAGCCTAGGTAACAGAGCGATATTCCGTCTCAAAAAAAACAAAAACAAAAACAAAAACAAAAACAAAAACAAAAACTATGATGCTCACTCTTTTAATGCACACACTTAACATCTATATTCGATGAAGACAGTCTTGGGATTGGTGCAGGCAAGGGGTATAGAATTACCATCCAAGACAGTGTCTCATTGTGAATCTACTTTTATCACTGGCATTGTGCACTCTCCGAAGTCTGGGATGAACTGTATTATATTCTAAGCTGAGATTTCACCTAACAGAAAATACCATTCTTTCAAGTCTCCTGATCGGGGGGTAGCACGGGGAAGGGCTAGACTGCAGGTGTCTAGCACATACATTTCCTTGATAGTCGCATTTGAAAAATTTGAAAGACAAAGATTGGCAAAATCATTTGATTTTATCCTATCAAACTGGCTGTCTTACTTGCTTTCTTTTATTTCACAGATGTATTAAGTGTAATGTGCAAATGAGGAAATGGGTTCCCTCATCATTTGCTAGGAAGAGTATAAATTGGTACAATTTATGGCAACATGTTTCAAATGCCTTTCGAGTGTACTCTGACTCAAAGGCTTCATGTCTGGAAATATGTGAAATAATCATGAATGTATATAAAAATGTAGCTTAAAATTTGTTCACTGTGGAGTTTATCATACGGAAAAATGAAAAACAAGTATTTAGCCACAGAAAATAGCTAAAGTAAGTAGTAGATTATTCACATAATGGAATGATAGGGCTGCTTAGAATTTGGTTTGTTTTTTCCCCCTTTCCCCAAGAGAAAAAAGGAGAGAAGAAATGTTTAAGTTTTATTTTTAGCCCTTGGTGAATAGATATAAGAATAAGGACAGTTACGCAACAGTTTCTTATGGTTTTCCAAACTGTACCAACTTTCCCTCTAGAACAAAAGAGTAAAAACAAAAATCTACCATTTCGTTTGTACAGTTTGTACTGTAGGCACAGTACAAACCTACGCAACCACAAGGTCAATACAGATGAGAGAGTGGGGATTAATTTTTAAAAGAGGGTTGGGGGACAAACCAATTTTAAATTATGAAGGTAAAGTCCTATTTATTATTGGTATCTCTGAAATTCTTCTGCCATTTGTTAAGTGGGTCAATGTTCATTTTTTATTCACTCAGGTATTTACCGAATGCAACTCCTACAGAGTAAGGTCCTAGGACCCAAATTAGAATTTTTTTTTAAATTTAGTTATGTGATGCCAGTGCTTATGATCTACTAAGATGTATTATAACATTCATATTCAAAAGTCTCTGGAAAGAAGGGAGGCTCTGGAGATTCCTCCTATACAAGGGAACACAATTCTATCAGGGCAAGAGTTGAAAGCATAGGAAAGCTGGAGTCTTGGACTGTCCGAAAGCAAATATTGTTAGGAATCAATTATTTCCTATGTTCATATCATTTGATTTTATGATAAAAACCAGCCAAGAAGGAAGTAAATTAGGGGCCACTATCTTTATTTTACCTACTAGGAATGGTATGTTTAAACAAGGTCACACATTTGCTGGTGTTCAATGAGGTATTAAGTACCGGAAATAAATCAGTCCTTAAGTCCACAGCTAGAAGGCCTCAGGTCTTGAGGTTTACAATATTAGAGCTCCTTCAGCACACAGCAGTAGATGGTACCCTACAGAGTACTTGACTAAGTCATGCCTTTTGTTGACCATAGAGGGTTTCTATTTATTTCTTAACCAAACCACAATACCCAAGAAAAAGAAGACCCAATGCAGATGATACACATATCTGAAGTTTAATTTCTTTTCATCATTTTAGCACAAACTGAGATGTTAATGATAATTGTGACACGGTTTTCTCTAGTGCTAACAACACACATAAAGTTATGCAGGTGAATAGAAAAGTCGGTCTTAAGGGTTAAAAATCTCAGATATGCATTGCAGAAAGCTCAAAAGTGGCAAAGGGATCACCGATCTATTTCAAAGATGTGTTTATCTTTTTGTATTTCAAAGGAAAGGCCTTTTTGAAAGACTTGGCAGAGAAATATGCATGTGAATAGAGGCACATTGAAAAGTCTTAGCTTTCAGGTATAATGGCTCTCCCTTAGAAGGCAGTGTGCAGGACTCCCGAGTCTCTAAGGTGTATTTCATATGCTACCAAGTACACTAAGAGCCCTGCAGTATTGCTTGTGTCCGGCTTCTATTTGGTGGCTCATTAGCATTTTCCTGCATTAAACTCTACCTAAAAGTTTTACCCCTCAACTGCAGAAAAGCAATTCATTCATGCGGTACTGAAATACGCCAGAATGTGTCATATTTGTTTAACAAAAAAAAAAAAAAAAAAAAAAGGGGGGGGGGGGGGGGGGGGGGAGAAAAAGATAGCTATAGAGGACCAGTAAACACGTTTGATAGTCTTCTAGAAATATTCATGAAAATCTGTCCCTGAAGACTGCTGGTATTTAGTAGCCAATCTTTGCCACGTGGCTTTTCTGAGAATTGTTCTTAGAAAGATCCCACAAAGGGGTGATAATAAAATGCATTTCATCAAATGATCTTTCAGTCTGGCATGATGTCACTTTCTCACATCTTCCATGTGGGATGCAAGTCTCCTTCCAAGGCCCATCTCATTTACTGTGTATTCTGCCTAGTGTAGGTCCAAGTCCTTCCAAACAAGACCCATAACCAAGAATGCACCCATCCATGAGAGACAAAGCACATGTATTCTGTTAGTTCCCACAAAGGCAGATACTGGGGATTTAGGGAGTTGAGGTCTGCAAAAGTCTTTAAAGAACAGCATATTCATTCTACACAAAAGAGGTTCTTGTGTGACCCCTGTGATCTGAACACATTTCAAGAGAAAGAGACTAGATCTTTACTTTTGAAAAAGATTTTTATTAAAAAGACAAATGTGAAACATAAATGGAATCGGGGTGAATAATGTGAATTAGGCTCTGGAATGACTCCTTTTCCTAGTACACCTTCATAGAAATTACAGGGCAAAGAAAAGTCTGTAATAACCAGGCTGTGTTTGAATGTCGCCTTATTGCTCAGTGTGACCCAAATGTAACCAGACCAAATCCATCAGCAGCTGATGTAAATGGCCTTGTGCTAGGCTTAGTTTCAACAGGCATTCTCTTAGACTGGTGAAGCCCTCTCTCCAACTAGAGGCCAAGTTATTAGGAAATTGTTTGTCATCTTAGATTGAATTGATCATTTGTTTCCCTGAATTCTTTCTCTCATCATTTACTCATTACACGCCTCCTCCTGACAGAAGTAGACATTTATTAGCTTCTGCATTCATTGCATTGGCAAACAGAAACATTCTGCTGCATTTCCTGGGGGTTCACTCATTAATCTATTGGATAAGAGACTGAAGTTTTCTACAGGGCAAAAAAATTAAAATATCAGTCAGGTTGACAGCTGGGAAAATGAGGGTCTCTCTGCGACAAGCTTGCTGGAGTTTTTGGTTTAGTGAGGAGGTGCAATGTTATTTCACTGCACCACCACTTCATATGTAACTAGAATTGTGGGCTATCATCTGGTGAACTAATATTCCACAAGAATAATACACATGGTGCACTGTAAAGTACCTGAGATGCAAAGCTAATTGCTATTTTAAATAGAACATAAAACAAAAGGCTTTCAAAGATCCATTTCTAAAAGGAGCTAGGCAGAGAGGCTGTCTTATTAAATCCATGAAACTGGAGCTAGAATCATTGAACTTTAAGGTGTAAAGACTTTCCAGGTCATCAAATCCTTTTGCAAGAATCTTCTTTACAGTATCCCCGACGAGTGATCGCTCTCATTGTGCCTGAAACACTACTGGTGACAGGGAGACTGGCAAATCTCAGGAGGCAGCCTATTTTATATATTTATTCATTTTTTTTGAGACGGAGTTTTGCTCTTGTTGCCCTGGCTGGAGTGCAATGGTGTGGTCTTGGCTCACTGCAACCTCAGCCTCCCGGGTTCAAGTGATTCTCTTGCCTCAGACTTCTGAATAGTTGGGATGACAGACACCCACCACCCCCCGCAGCTAATTTTTGTAATTTTAGTAGAGATGGGGTTTCACCATGCTGGCCAGGCTGGTCTCGAACTCCCGACCTCAGGTGATCGGCCTGCCTCGGCCTCCCAAAGTGCTGAGATTACAGGCGTGAGCCACCACACCTGGCCTAGGCAGCCTATTTCAGAGCTGAAGATCTCTGGATGGCAGGGGCACTTCCTAACAGTGGCCTCACTGCTTGTGACCTTGGGCAAGCTATTCAATCCCACTGGGTCTGGTTTTAGAAATCAGCGACCCCTGTGTTGAAAGGATCGGAGCTGAAGGAGAATAACGTCATTTAGAGGCTCAACTACTTTATTCCAGCCAAAAGCCTATCTGGCCTAGTAGGTCACAGGGTAACTCCTGTCTTCTGGGACAGTGTCTCTCCACAGGCAGAACCAGCACACTTGTCTGTATTTCTCTGTGCTGAGACGCATTTGAGCTCATTCAGAGTAGAGCTTTCTTCGATTGTTTTTTACTTCTTTCTTCACTTTATTGTTGAGACTGAGTCTCGTTCTGTCGCCCAGGCTAGAGTGCAGTGGTGCAATCTCAGCCTCCCAGGTTCAAATAATTATCCTGCCTCAGCCTCCCAAGTAGCTGGGACTACAGGTATGCTCCACCACGCCTGGCTAATTTTTGAATTTTTAGTAGAGATGGGGTTTCACCATGTTGGCCAGGTGTAGGTCTTGAACTCCAGACCTCAGGTGATCCACCTGCTTCAGCCTCCCAAAGTGCTGGGATTACAGGCATGAGCCTCCGTGCCCGGCATCTTCACTTTTTTCCTCTTTTCTCTTTAGTTTCACTTCTCTTGAGCCAATTTTTGTTATATACCTTTCATTCTTGACAAAAAACAAAAGTAATGATGCAATGGAAAGTTCTGCACAGCCACTAACACAACCCTTCAAGCAGATGGCGTGTGCCAGCCCTTGCCCCAATAATCCTAATTCTCTAATAAACAACTTTCTGAGTTTTAGTCCTCAGTTCCACAAAGGATGAATAGCCTAGTATTGTGCCACGTACTGGATATATAAAGAAAAATATATTTTTAGTCCTTAGCTCTCTGAGAGTTTGTATGTTAGAACACTAAAGTCTTCCTGATTTAATATCGCCTAGAATATTGCCCATATCCCATCAAATCACTTTGAGGATAAGAAAGAGTAAAAATGCTAATAATACTATCTTTACAAATCATGGCATCTTTTAGCTAAGGGTTAATACAGACATTTTTTCTAAATAGTTCGTAAATCTGATCCCAGAACATGCGCTTTATATAGATTGTCTCATGCAAACCTGACAATACCTCCAACAGGTTGGTACGATTATCCCCATTTTCCAGATAAGAAAACTAGGGCCCCCCGAAATGAAATAATTTGCCAGGTCATTTGAGCTTGTCTGTGGCACTGCCAGGGTCAAATCCAAGCAGCCGAGCTCCAGAGATAATATTCTTAACAGCTACCGTACAGTGGTTTCCAAATCACTATATTAACGTACTGATTTCCAGATCACTATATTAACTTGAATGCCCTATGAAAAGAGATCACCATCTATACAAAACAATTAGAAGGCTTTGTGTAGGAGGTGGCAGTTAGCCTCTAACTGAATAATATTATTACCTTCCCTGAACCTAGAATGAGATATTTTAGTTATTATATATTAAAAATTCTAATTACATATTTTACTTAGTGTAAGGGGATGGGATTTAAGCCAATTTTAATTACAAACAAAAGCAGATCGACATGTCAGCTGTCTGTGACGCCTTTGTGGATATCCAGACACTTGTTCTTAAATCCGTATATTACAAAGTGAAACAACAACAACAAAACCAGAATAAAGTAACAGAGGAAAAATTGGCTAACAAGTCAAGGAACATGTGAGTTTTCTGATACGGCAATTATAAAGGTCAAAACTTATTTTCATCCTATGCAAATTAAATTTAAATGAACTCCTAAACTATACATTACAAGATCCAGAATTAAATTTAGATTAGCCAGAGGCTTTGTTTGTAGAAGATGCTCTTAACATTCTTTGGCTTTTGTCCAGTCCAGTCCAGATTCCCACTTCCTCCAAAGATGATGGAGAACTGCTTCCCTGGATAAATTAGCACAAGTCCTGCATCCTTCCCGTTCAGTCCCTATGGAGGAATTCCACTGGACTCTTGCCTTCCCCTAAGAAGTAACCTCCACTTCAGACCTCAGGGCTGTTCAAGGTTCACTTTTCTCCTTGACCTGCACTTGGTCTCTTAGCGAAGCTCTTCCAGTTTCATGGCTTTAAACTCCCCTCATGGGCTGACAACTCCCAGATCTATATACCCAGCCCAGACCTTGCCTCTGATTCCATACTCAATGGTCCAAATGTTTTATTGACATCAATTGTATCAGAAACACCTCAAATTTAAATTGATTAAAACACAGGGGTGGGCTCAGTGGCTCACACCTGTAATCCCAGAATTTTGGGAAGTCAATGAGGGCAGATCACTTGAGCCCAGGAGTTCAAGATCAGCCTTGGTAACATGGCAAAACCACGTCTATACAAAAAAATACAAAAAATTAGCCAGGCATGGTGGTGCACACCTGTAGTCCCAGCTACTCTGGAGGCTGAGGCAAGAGGGTCAACTAAGCCCAGGAGGTTGTGGCGAGCCACGATTGTGCCACTGCACTCCAGTGTGGGTGATGGAGTAAGACTCAATCTCAAAAATAAACAGATTTTTTTTTGATTGATAGATAAGAATACAATCGCACATTGTTTTTGTTTGTTTCAATGAACAAACTTATTCCTCTTGGTCTTCCTAGACTCAGTAACTGGTTCTATCTTTCTCACATTTGCTGAAGTCAGAGACACAGAAATCATCCTTCTTTCTTACCTCATCTTATATCCAGTCCAGTACATCAGACACTCCCTACGCTCAGGCCTTATTGGCTTCCTTTCCTCTTTAACAAGCTGTAATGGGTTTGGATTTTATTCTAAGGGCTATGGAAAAGCATGGATGGCTTTTTTTTTTGAGACAGAGTCTTACTCTCTTGCCCAGGCTGGTGTGCAGTGGTGCAGTCTCAGCTCACTGCAACTTCCACCTCCTGGGTTCAAGAGATTCTCCTGCCTCAGCCTCCCAAATAGCTGGGATTACAGGTGCATGCCACACCTGGCTAATTTTTGTATTTTTAGTAGAGACAAGGTTTCACCATGTTGCCCAGGCTAGTCTCGAACTCCTGATCTCAAGTGATCCGCCTGCCTCACGTGATCCGCCCACCTCAGCCTCCCAAAGAGCTGGGAATACAGGTGTGAGCCACCACTCAAGAACTTGAGTCTTGCCCAGACTCAAGTTCTTAAAAAACCATAGCTCTTGGTTGGAAAATAGACAGTGGTGGAGGGAACAGAGGATGGACTAGAGAGACAAGGGAGTGATTACACGAGCTCAGCTGAGAGAGATGGAGGCTTGGTTTACGGTGGCAATAGACTTAAAAAATAGGCAAAATTGAACTATGTTTTGGAAGTAGAATTAACAGAACTTCCTGATGAATTGGAGAGGAAGGACAGAATGTGAGGAATGGTAAGAATCAAAAATATGTCATAGATTGTGAGCTTCAGCCACTGAGTAGGTAATGGTGTCATTTCCCGAGGAAAACTGGAGAAAGACTGGTGGCTGGAGCACTCAGGACGGCTACCTCTGCTGTTCTTTGGAGTGTGAGTGTATGCTTCCTAAGGGTTTCGGTGTTAGAGCACCTCATCTGAAACCCCTCTCCTATTTTCTCTCACAGTATTTATGTTTCTTTCATCACACTTTTCATGATCTATTTTGGCTCATTTTGTTCTCTGTATTGTATTCTACTCGCTAGACTCTGAGCTCTGTGATGGTAGGAAACAGGTTCTTCAGGTTTGTTGCTTTTTCCTGTATCCCTAGCCCATGTCTTGGAACATAGTTGGATGTATCCACAATCAATTATCCTTGGGAATTTCTAGGGGAAAAAAGATGTCTAAAGCAGGAGGTGACAAACTTTTGCCATAAAAGGCCAGATGGTAAATATTTTAAGTTTTATGGGTCACATGGTCTCTGTCAAAGCTACTCAACTCTGTTTAGTACGAAAGTAGCCATGGACAATACACACACAAATGAGCATGGCTGTCTTCCAATAAAACTATTTATGGACACTAAAATTTGAATTTCATAGAATTGATGTGTCATAAAATTATTCTTTTGAATTTTTCCCCCAACCATTTAAAAATGTTCAAATTATTCTTAGTTTGCTGATGTCTGATCTATACAAATTTTAAGCTTCAGGTTTCAAGGAATATGAAGGTGAGAAAATGTTAAACTGGATGATTAGTATAAATTGTATTAAAGAACTTATAATACCATAAAATAATCCCTATATTCCTTCCCACTAACCTACTGTACCTTAAGAAAAAGGAATCATGTCTATGAATCTTGAAATCCAGCACTTAATGTTTGCTGATGGATGGATGGATGGACGGATGGACGGATGGACGGATGGATGTAATGAAGGAAGGAAGGAGGGAGGGAGGGAAGAAAGAAAGGATGGAAGGAAGAAATGAACTAACAAAAGAAGGCAAGGGAGGGGAGGGAAAGGAGGGAGAGGAACAGAAAGAGAGAGAGATAAATGAGGGGAGAGAAAGAAGGAGGAAATACTTTTATTTTACAACCACTATATCACTGGAATAGGAAAACTGAATATAGGCATACTTTGGAGATACTGCAGGTTTGGTTTCAGATGACCACAATAAAGTGAGTCACGCAAACGTTTTGGTTTCCCAGTGCACATAAGTCATGTTTATACTACACTGTAGTCTATTAAGCGTGCAATAGCATTATGTCAAAAACAGTACATAATCTTAATTTAAAAATACTTTATTGCTAAAAAATGCTAACAAGGCCGGGCGCGGTGGCTCAAGCCTGTAATCCCAGCACTTTGGGAGGCCGAGACGGGCGAATCACAAGGTCAGGAGATCGAGACCATCCTGGCTAACCCGGTGAAACCCCGTCTCTACTAAAAAGTACAAAAAACCAGCCGGGCGAGGTGGCGGGCGCCTGTAGTCCCAGCTACTCGGGAGGCTGAGGCAGGAGAATGGCGTAAACCCGGGAGGCGGAGCTTGTAGTGAGCTGAGATCTGGCCACTGCACTCCAACCTGGACAACAGAGCGAGACTCCGTCTCAAAAAAAAAAAAAAAAAAAAAAAAAATGCTAACAATCATCTGAGCCTTCAGCAAGTCACGCTGGTGGAGGGTCTTACCTCAATATTGATGGCTGCTGATGAATCAGGGTGGTGGTGGCCAAATGGCATGGCTATGACAATTTCTTAAATAAGACAACAATGAAGTTTGCCACATCAATTCATTCTCAGGGGAGAGTTTTCAGTAGCATGGGATGCTGTTTAATAGCATTTACATAGAGTAAAACTTCTTTCAAAATTCATAATTCTCTCAAACTCTGCTGCTGCTTTACCAATTATGTATTGTAATATTCTTAGTTCTTTCCTGTCATTTCAACAATATTCACATCATCTTTACCAACAGTAGACTCTACCTCAAGCAACCACTTTCTTTGTTCATCATCTGTTCAAGTTTGCTCCTCAAACGTTAAAAGTTTCATCATAAGATTGCTGCAATTCAGTTCCATCTTCAGGCTCCACTTCTAATTCGAATTCTGTTGCTATTTCCACCACATCTGCAATTCCTTCCTCCATTGAAGGGTTGAAACCTTTCAAGCCATCCATAAACTCCTGTTAACTGACATTTTGACCTCTTCCCATGAATTACAAATGTTCTTAATGGCATCTAGAATAGTAACTCTTGTCCAGAAGGTTTTCAATGTACTTTTCCCAGATCATTCAAGAGAAATCACTACCTATGGCACATATGGTCTTAAATACGCATTTCTTAAATAGTAAGACTTGAAAGTCAAAAGTACTCCTTGATCCACGGGCTGTGGAACGGATATTGTATTAGCAGGCATGAAATTATTAATCTCCCTGTACATCTCCATCAGAGCTCTTGGGTGACTAGGTGCACTGTCAATGAGCAGTAATACTTTAAATGGAAAACGTTTTTTGTGAGAGATAGATCTCAACAGTGGGCTCAAAATATTCAGTAAACCAGGCTGTAAACAGACATGCTACCATCCAGAATTGGTGTTCCATTTATAGTGCATGGGAAGAGTTGACTTAGCATAATTCTGCAGGACCCTAGGATTTTTGGAATGGTAAGTGGGCACTGGCTTCAACTTCAAGTCATCAGCTGCATTAGGACCTAACAAGAGTCAGCCTGTCCTTTGGGGCTTTGAAGCCAGGCCCTGACTTCTCTCTAGCTATGCAAAGTTCTAGATAGCATCTTCCTCCGATACAAGGCTGTTTCACCTCCAGTGAAAATCTGTTGTTCAGTGTAGTCACCTTCATCAATGATAGTAAGGAGATTTTCTGGATACCTTGCTCCAGCTTCCACAGCAGCACCTAGTGCTTTATCTTGCATTTTAATGTTATGGAGATGGCTTCTTTCCATAAACCTCATGACCAACCTGTGATAGCTTCCAATGCTTCCTCTGCAGCTTCCTTGTCTCTCTCAGCCTTCGTAGAACTTAAGAAAATTAGGGTCTTACTCTAGATTAGGCTGTGGCTTAAGGGAATGCTGTGGCTGGTCTGATCTTCCACCAAACCACTAACCTTTCTCCATAGCAGTAATAAAGCTGTTTCACTTTCTTATCATTTGTGTGTTTACTGGAGTAGCACTTTTAATTTCCTTCAAGAACATTTCCTTTGCATTCACAACTTGGCTAATTGTTTGGTGCAAAAGGCACAGCTTTCAGCTTATCTAGGCTTTGCACACATCCTCCTCATTAAGCTTAATCATTTCTAGCTTTTGATTTAAAGAGAGATGTGTGACTCTTCCTTTCACTTGAACACTTAGAGGTCATTGTAGGGTTATTAATTGGCCTAATTTTAGTATTGTTGTGTCTCAGGGAATAAGAAGGCCTCTCAGGTGAGGAGAAAAGACGGGGAAATGGCTGATGGGTGGAGGAGTCAGAACACACACATAACAGTTATCAATTAAGTTCAGCTTTTTATATGGGTGTGGTCCGTGGTGTCCCAAAACAATTACAACAGTAACATCAAAGATCACATCCCAGATCACCATAGCATACATAACAACGAGGAAAAAGTTTGCAATATTACAAGAACCACCAAAACGTGGCACAGAGACACTAAGTGAGCACATGGTGTTGGAAAAACAGCGCTAATCAACTTCCTTAATGCAGGGTTGCCACAAACTTTAAATTTGTATTTTTTTTTTAAAGTCAAATGAAGTATGCCTGTACTGTGATTTGTCCATCTGGCATCTCTTGGACAGATAAGAGAAATGTACCCCAAGTCTAAAACAAAGATAAAAACTTACATTCTTTGGATTCTGGTTGAGACACCAGAATACCATTCTCTTTCCATGTTGAGGTACATATCAATTTTTAAAACAATGAGTGGCAATATCATGAACCTGGATTTTCAACTAAAACAATGATTCAACACATTGTAAAGACCCTAAATAAAAGGTAAAAACTTCTGAAAACTCTTGTATTATCCTGCATAATATCCTTCCCAGAATAAACACTATTTTCAAATACAATGTCAGCAAGATCTCTACTAATTGTGAAGATGAGCTCTAATCATTAAAACTTCATTTTCCATAGTCAAAAACGTTGAAAGAAACCATTAAAATGAATTTTAATTTGTCAGATAAGGAGAATTATGGTACAAAGATGCTTTAAGTACCTAATAAAATTACACCAAACATACTGGAAAGCAGTATCGTGTACCTGGGGGTGCGAACTTGAGAAAAATTTATATGGCGTGAGAAAAACAAGTGATTACCCACGCTAAGGATGAGGAATGAACATATGTCCTAAAGCTCCAGAAGAGTTACTTGAACTTTTTCAGCCATACCTAACTGCTGCCACCTCGGCAGGCTGTCCACAGTACAGAAACCTTCAGATAACCAAGGCTTTTCCTGCTTTAATCATAGGGAAGAGGTTGGAGGACAGCAGGGGGACTAGAAACCTAAAAGCAGGAAGGAGAATTCACCCAAAGGTGGTGGTTGGGGAGAACACCACAAAAACTGGGGACTCAGTGCAAAGACGATCAGGCCTCTGTTTTAATAGGGGAACAGATCAACAAAAGCAGGAAAGGGACCATGGAGGTGGTGAATACAGATCCGTCTGTGGCTGACTGCCATGGTTACTATTTTGAGACCGTCATTACAGCAGTTACTACTGTTACTGCTTAAGACCATCATCACAAGATTGAATGAAGAGACGAATGTAGAAATGAAAACTTAAGACAAAAGAAACTGTTTTAAAGGAAGGGGAACCGGGGAAGAAGAAGAGAGCTCCCTGCTTCTAATGTGCAAAGGCAGCCCCCGAGCTTCTACTGCCCTTCGTATTTATTGGGTAGCAAGAGCAGTGAGGAGGTAACGAGTGGTCAGCTGCTTAATTGATCACAGGTTCACATGATTGTTAACAGGCTTCAGATGTGCCTAATCACAAGAAACACTTGTGCCTGGGTTGTGACTGCCCTCAGCATTCCTTCTGGGTGGCAGACGCAGTTTGTCATTTTGCCAACATCCTGCTTTCATGAGAACAGTTTGCTGTTTACTCATATAGCCTCCAGTAGTACAGTGAGTTGATCACGACCCCTCATTCTTTCGGCCTGTAACAACCATCAACTGCACAACCTTGTGGACAGAAACCATTTTCAATCTATGGACGATGTTAGAGGAGGAACTTTCACCCAATTATATTAAAACATTTATGTGGCCCATCCACTTATTACTTAACTTTGGTAGAACACTGAACCAAAGGGCCCACTCAGCTCCTTTCTGACTAATGCAATCCCATCCCAATAATAACTTCCCAAAAGTCTGTGTTGTGTGGCTTAGAGAGAATGTGAGCTTAGACTGCCAGGGTTCACTTCCCGGTTTTGCCACTTACTATTCCTGCGACCTTGGATAAAGTACATACCCTTACTGTGTCTCACTGTACTTGCCTAAAACATGAGGATAACACTCCTAGAAAGCTGGAAAGGTTAAATTAAATAACTTAGCATTGCAGTGCTAGCAAACACATTGAGATACACACAAGAAAATTGGCAATAAATGTTACTCTTCATTTTGAATGGCTTGGTAACATTGTTAGTGATGACTTGGGTTTGGGAGAGGCTTGAGGAAAGGTGTCTAAAGTCAGAGAATCATGGGTGCATTTTCACTGGATAAGGAATTTTCTAAATACTTCAATACTCACTGACCAGATTCACAGGGCTTATTTACTATTCCTCTAGGAGAAAAAGAATTAGAGTCACTCTTGAAACCAGAGTGTCATTTGAACTCAACATAGAACTGATCTGCTAACAAAGTACAGACCAAAATAAGCACTGTCTGCCAGGCTTGGCAAGACAGATACTGTACTTGAAAAGCAGACCTGGCACTTTCTGAAAAGATAGTGAAGAACACGCTAGAGCAATAAATGACATGGAGCCAATGCAAGAGATGTAGGTAACGAGCATTCAACAGGACCTGCCAGCAGGCTTCTCCCCCAGGTAGATGATACACATGGCTCTTTCGGGTCCCTGCTCACGTAGCATCTAATCGGAGGCCTCCCTATCCAAAAGAGCATCACCCACCCCCACCCACCATACACATACCATCATTTTCTCTCCTCTTATTGAGTCATTTTTCTTCATAGAACCCATCACCACTTGACATAAAATATATTTGTTATTAACTATCTTGCATCGATGAATTGTCAGCTCTATGGAACCAGAGGAATTTTTGTCTGCTTTGCTCTCTGCTATATCCCCAGAACCTATTAAAATGGAGCTTGCCACATAGTAGGTTCTAAATAAATATTTACGAAATGAACAACTACTAGTGCAAAAATAACACTAAAAAATAAAAAGACATTTGGCAAAAGTCTTAAACTGTTAGAAACAAGGGTATTAAATTACATTAAAATATTGTTAAAGTAATACCTTTTAAAGCTTTACAAAAGTCCAAAAAAGTTATTTGAAAGTATTCTAAATTACAGGTGAGACTAAGAAATTAGAAAATAGTTATTCTTGAATTCAGCAAAATTTACAGAACTTACAGAGGTACGTTTTTGAAAAAATATGGTTTAGAATTTTTATTTCAGTTGCTGATTGTCAACTGAAATCAGCAAACCCTTCTCTCTCCTTTAAATGTCCACAGATAAAGAAAGTTACTAACAGCATAATAGAAATACATTAAAGTCAATATTCCAGGTTACTTAAAATATGTACCATGCACATATAGGATTTTATTGCTATTACTAATTTTAGAGTAAATGAATGATGAGAAAGTACAAGGCATAAAGACTTATACCAATACTCTGTTTTGCTATGTGGATAAACTTTAAGAGAAAAAAATTTCTCAAAAGAAAAATGATTTTCTCTGGATAATGAGGGGATCCAAAAAGTACATTATATAAAATAGGCTATGGGAAATGTTTTAACTGCAGAGTGGGTGTTCACAGTGGCAAGTTAGCAGGTATTTTTACCATATTCTGTACCACAGAGAAAATGAGAAAGAAAGACAATTTAAAACAGTTGTTATGCCTTTATCTTTACACTGTAGCATATTCAAATGAAAAAGACATTCACCCACAACTGACAAGCTAGGTTTAAGCCTTATAATGCCCATAATTTTATACTGTAACAACTGCATGCTTTAGTCATGAACATAATACACTTTGACTTAAGGGATTAAAAATATAAATAAGATCCACAAATATAAAACATAATTTAAGAGGCCTAACCAATATTCGTTGCTTTCTGCTTTTTAGGTAGAAGCAGCAAAACCGACGGGAAGTTGTGGGAGGAACATAAAAATGAATTTAAATTACAAGAGAAAAAAATTATTAGATGTTTACACAGATCTTTTTGAAAAGTTATTGCTTGATGACTTAAAGACTGGAGTTTTTCATCATTTAAGTTTAATGAAATTAAAATTTCAACAAGATCAGGCATTCTCTAAACTCAGAATGCCTTTTGAGTAATTTAGTAAAAAAAATTACATTCTTAAAAAAGGTAACACAGCCTTCTGTGAAGGTTTTCTGAGCTGGCCAACATATGCTGGGACCTTTAGTTTTGTAACGAAAAGGGCTTTGGTGATTTTGCTCTTTGGTGAGTACTTCTAATAGACTCTTGCATAAAGTGCACAAAATAATGAGATGTGCCAGAATTAAGTCTGACCCAGTACATTTGTCTTTAGAAATGAAACATTTTCTTTAGAAATGAAAATTTAGAAAATTTCATTTCTAAAGAAAATTGATATAAACATCCCAATGTCATTTTGCCAAAGCCAAGACTCCAGAATTGTTTTGTGCCTCTCAAATAGAATCCAAATGAAAAGCCTTGGTTTTCAAGAAAAGACTTTTTAAACAAGGACTATTCACAATCGTGCACACCGTCCCACAAAGCTCTGTGGCTGTTGGGAAAGTAACTGCTGCGCGACTTTCCCCAGGGCTCCTTGCTCTTGCCCACCACAGCCTGGTGATCCATCCTCACCCAAGCTTTCATGTTTGTATCCTCTTGTTGTTCATTTCATCTGAATGGAGAAGATGAAAAATACAACTCAGTCTGTACTTACTTGATGTTAAACAAACAAACAAACAAACAAACAAAAACCTGACCCAAAATTCGTCAAGAAAAAGCAAATCCTTGTTCTGCACTGATATCCTAAGTCAGAAACTTCTGATGAACATTCAAACGCAAAACTAAAAATTCCAGGAGACAAGCTCACAGTATATTAGAGGGCACCTATATAGCATTTCTTCTGATGCTAAGGTCTCCTACGGTCCCACAGTCCCCATGCCCTGGCTACTTCCTTAACACTGCCATCCCCAAATGTCACAACCACAACCTCTAGAACCTGGTTTCTTCTTCTCTGTGTACCTCTTTCCTTGGTCTGGAGGAGCTAGACTGCAATATTACAATACCATAGGATTTAATAAACATGCCATGGATATGCAGAAGTAAAAGCTCAACCAGCTCTGTTCTTTTTTTAAATTTCCCACTCATTAGCTAGGCTGATTCAACAAAACGGATGAAGATTCAAACCAGCCTCTGCTCAAAAGATGACAGACAGACCTAAGCTTAGGCGCACTAAATTACCAGACTTCTATCTCTGATATACACAATCTGCCAAATTTGAAGGCAAATATACAGGCAAGACAAATCTGCTCCCCCCACCCCTCATGACTTGTTTTGGAGTCAGGATCTCGCTCTGTTGCCCAGGTTGGAGTGCAGCGACATAATGGCTCACTGCAGCCTTGACCTTCTGGGCTCAGCTGATCCTCCCCACTCAGCTTCCTGAGTAGCTGGGACCATAGGCACACACCATCATGCCTGGCAATTTTTTTTATTTTTCGTAGAGACAAGGTCTTGCTTTGTTGCCCAGGCTAGTCTCAAACTTCTGGGCTCAGCGAGCCTCCTGCCTCGGCCTCCCAAAGTGCTGGGATTATAGGCATGAGCACCGTACCTGGCAGAAAAATTCCATTTTATGAAATAAAATGATATACATGAGAGAGATCTGAAAAACCTGAAAGATTATGTAAGCTTAATTGTAGGTTTAATTATTGTATCTATATTATAAAAACAGCCAATAATTCCATTCCTTCTGGCAAAATTCAATATAACATTTCAATGTAACAAAATAGTGGCCGGGCACAGAGACTCATGCCTGTAATCCCAGCACTTTGGGAGGCCAAAGTGGGCAGATTGCTTGAGCTCAAAAGTTTGAGACCAAATTGGGCAATACGGCAAAACCCCGTCTCTACAAAAAACACAAAAATTAGCCCGGTGTGATGGCACGTGCATGTAGTCTCAGGTACTCAGGAGGCTGAAGTGGGAAGACTGCTTGAGGCCGGGAGGCAGAGGTTGTAGTGAACAGAGATCGTGCCACTGTACTTCAGCCTGAGTGACTGTGCGAGACCTATCTCCAAAAAACAAAAACAAAAGAACAAAAACAAAACAAGATAAATACTTCAAATAGAATTCAACCTGTGTTTCCAGATTCAATCCCTCTACTCTCCCTACGGCTTTCTCCCTGCAACAAGCTACCTCAAACAGCTGTATAATTATCAGCCTCCTAGAGACTGGTGCTGATAACTGATGTTTATCCTAATTTAGTATGTACATATAAATTAACACATAATATTTTACTTAATCTCCACACCCCCAAGGAAGTACGATATGAAGGCCACTTTACAGATGAGGGATCTGAGGGTCAAACAGGTCACATGGTTTATCTAAGAATAAATAGCCGATACCTAGGAGGTCTAATATATGAATCCATATCCACGTGGCTGTATGTGGGAGGTCCACCCCAACACAAACCAATTGCAGGAACCTAAACAGACAAAAACCCACTCACTTGACTAGAACTTATTTGATGAGATAATCGTAACTAGGTAAACACTGCCACCATTCCCTTTCCCAACTACGTAAAAACGATTTTCAAGCCTCTAGGTTTCTGTTTCATTGCTTGAAAAAAGTGTAATTTTATACTAGATGAATGCTAAAGTTTCAAGGAGCAGTATATTTTTGTGTGTCTATAAAATATTCCATGTCATTGACATACAGGTTGTTGTATCAATATCAGTTTTAATGATATAGGCTTAAAACATCAGCAGTCTTGTTTTATTGTCTGGCAAGGCTTGAAGCACAGAATTTCATCATAATCACAGCTTCCATTTGGCCATTTCCAGAGGAATATTCATTCAAAACTATCTTTTGCATAATTACTCTTAAATAGCTAGAGTCTAACTGATATTTCCATAAATTTAGTTACTTTATATAACTTGAGCCTCTATTCAGACTAAAATATACTTTTGTCTTTCTGGCATTGATCTTTTGGGAAATGAGTTCAGGGTCAAATCCAAATGATATATAATATAATTTTTTAATGTACCCAACAGCAGAAATGGCAGTCGCTGTCTTTAATTACACACTATTGAATTTTAACAAATAGTTCTAGGGACGACTGCCAAATTTCCACAATTTAGAGTAACTACACCATGAGAGAATAGACAGTTCACAATTTATTACGGGTTATTTTTCTTGAACTACAGAAGTGCTCATTGTAGTTCTAGTTACATTTTCATTTTAATGAAAATGAAGATAAACAGACAAGCAGACAAATCTTCTCAACACGTGGATTGCTTGTCCAAGGAGACAACCCCTCAGTCAGTGCTGCTCCGCTCTCACTTCTATTTCTGCTGCCCAAGTCACATCACAGATGGTCCATCAAGGCAAGGTAGAAACTACATTATGATTAAGTTCTAGAAATTCTAATATTAGGAGGTAACAAGCAAGGAGGAGTGATGGATGTTAGAGGTAAACTGTGTCTGCTTCAGTGACTGTGTGTGTCACAGGTACCCATCATGCATAATTATCTGCACACACTGTAGGTGCTCAACATCCCCTCATCATCTACAACTCATCACAAGTATTATAAACAAAACATGGCTATCATCAAGAGAGGCATAAAGCATTATGGATGTATTTGTCAATTATACAAAACAAACAAAACTAAAGTTGGGGAAAAAAAAGTAAAACTAAGGGGATGCCCAACACAGGCAAAGCAATGTACAGAGAGAAAGCAAACATGGAGATCTAGGAAGGAATGTGGTGGCAGGAGACGGACAAGAATCTGCCATCGAGGAAGGTTACAAGTAGCGCTGGCTTGAGGGTAGTTAATTGAGTGGTACACGTACTAAAGTTTATTAATTACTAAAGTGGTTCAAATAGTTCTAGGATAGGAGAAACATTTCTGACCTGAAACTAGAGAGTTGAAACAAGAGCACACTCGGTCTTAGAATGGAAAGTGACAGTAAACTCGTGTGACTAAACCTAAACTTGCAGGAAGTTGTGCCCCGGGATTCCACAGGTATAATCCACATAGCAGGCTAAGTGTGCTGGGCTGCTGTAGACACCATGGTTCAAGGCTACTTAAGAGCTAGTAGTTGCCATCACAGAAAGTGTCATCACCTTTACCTGGGCTGATTTGGCTTGGCTTGGCTTGTAACTTCAATTTCTGGTTATATTTCCCCACAATATAGGGCCAGCTTCTTTTCTCTGCATCCCCTCAGAGTAGTAAGACCCAATTCACAGATCCCTTACAATTTCCTTACTTTCAGCACCTCTCCTATTAATTTAGCCTATAGACTAAGCCGTACTAATTAACTGTATCTAATCATGCCCTGTAATAAAGCTGGCTCAACTTCTCTTTAAACAAGATTCACTATTAAATAAACAATGGGTGCTTAGCTTGTGGAAGAAAACCAAGTATGAATGTTGCTGAGGGAAACTTAGTTGAGAATCTGTTACTTGAGTCTAGTGGTTCTAAACAAAAAATGTCAGGCCCACCTCCACCAAAAATCTTTTTAAAGAGGGAGAGGGCTGGATGCGGTGGCTCATGCCTGTAATCTCAGCACTTAGGGAGGCCGAGGCAGGTAGATCACTTGAGGTCAGCTCAATACCAGCCTGGCCGACAGGGTGAAACCCCATCTCTACAAATTAGCCAGTCATCGTGGTACACGCTTGTAATCCCAGCTACTCGGGAGGCTGAGGCAGCAGAATCCTGAACTCAGGAGGTGGAGGTTGCAATGAGCCGAGATCGTACCACTGCACTCCAGCCTGGGTGACAGAGCCAGACCCCGTCTCAAAAAAATAATAATAATAAAAAAAAATAAAACTATAGAGGAGGAGGATGGAAAGGGGAGTGGAACTACATGGGACCGAAAGTGAAAATTTAAGAGTCCACCACTGGTGACACAGAAGGAGAGGCCGTTGGTGAGTAGGAAGACAGAGGCCTGGGTGCACCAGCTAGGAATCCTGGGTCAAGTTACTCAATGTCTTTCAGCCTCAACAAATCAATTGGTTGCCTGGTGAAGAAATACCTTCCCCTAATGGTTTGTTCTAGGGACAGACTACAGTATTATGTTAACTCATTTCAAGCACTGCCTAGCTTATAATAATCCCTCAATAAATGGTGAATTTTCTTTTTTTTTTTTTGAGACGGAGTCTCGCTGTGTCACCCAGGCTGGAGTACAGTGGCGTGATCTTGGCTCACTGAAACCTTTGCCTCCCAGGTTCAAGTGATTCTCCTGCCTCAGCCTCCCAAATAGCTGGGACTACAGGCACGTGCCGATGGTGGATTTTAATGATGGTGGTGATGGTACTGACACTAATATTCTTTCCCAACAATCTTGGAACAAGGATGTACACAATGCACAGTACTCATGGGCACTCTGTCACTCAAAACCAGGTTTTGGGATAATATATGAAGTTGGGTATTCTACTTAGGTTAAGGATTGTGGATAAAATTGATATCATCATCATCATCATTATTCACCCTCTCTCCAGTCATGTAAAAGTAATGGATAAGAATATCACTTAGACAATAATTTGATTTATTTCAAGTTTGCTTGAGGAGTAGTAATTACACTGATGTTTAATTTTACATAAATAAGATATGCTGTTGCATTAACAGCAGAAATTATCATGACTGGAGCAAAAGGACCTTCACCTAAATCTCAGAAAACCTGCAGAATAAGGTCTAACTGGAGACAAGCTGCCCACTAAGCAACCTGGAAGATGCATCTCTAGGTTACATGGCCATGTTTGACCTGCTGAAAATGCCTTCATTGTTCATTCAACAAATATTTACCAAGCACTGGTCTAGGTACTAGGGATACAGCAGGGAACAGACAAGGTCCCTGCTTTTATAGAGTTTATGCAAACACTACAAGTCACAAGGGGACAGTGTGGTGATCGTGCCATTCTCTCTGAACTCCAGTTCCAAACGTTTTCTGAAGACAGATTAAATTGCAGAGCATGTGATTACTGACCATCATCAAACTTATTCTCCAGATACAAAAGCGCACTTTCTACCCTATGTAAGTAAACCTTACCGCTTCCTCACAAAATAATAGCAAGTCCTATAGATTCTTTCTAGAGGGTCACAGAAACCTTGAGGCTCTGATGGAACAGAAGATGTTGATATCTCTTTCACATGCTCCTTCAGCACCATATCTTGGCAACCCTTGCGGGAAGATTTGTAAAGATCCACCGGGGTAATCTTTCCAATTTAATTACCTTCTTACTTCATTTCATAAAAGGGAAGAATATTCTGGTTTAGACCTTCCCTTGGTGGCATTCTGCTGAAACCTGTGCCTGGTTCTTCAGGCAAGTATGTACAACTCTTGGGTTAACGGGTACAGTGCTGAATCTTGACATGGGAAGATCAAGGAGAAACCCCACTACCCACTGCTCCCAATTCTGAGGAGGCTGGAATAACGCAAGATTGAGCCAATGGACACCCAAATACAAAATGAGATACCTACTATGGGCTACAGTTTCTCAAAGACTCTTGGAGAGGGTGAGGATGAGGAAGAGAATTCAGAGTGAGAAAGAACACCCCACCCCAGCGCACTGCACCTTTAGGACCCTGAGACAGCCTCTTCTCACTGGCCTATGCTTCTGGCACACGGTGCAAAGGGCGGCAATCCCAGGGTGCTTTCAGGTCCTCAGATGCCCTCAGATTAGGAATTCCATCAGTGAAATTCTATGGCTACTATACCTTTACATCTCAGGATGCAAGCTAAGAAGGACTAAAAAAATGTAGGTACTAGCTTTATTTAGGGCACAGAAATCTCAGGTGATAAACTGGGATAAATTCACAGATACATCTCAGAAGAACGATTCCACGGTTCGGGTATAATGCTGAAACATATTATGCAGTCTCCTCATCCTGGAGGCTATAAGTGTACATCACTTTTGAGGAGGCCTGTAGAAAAGAAATCTGTTCAGCTTCGTGAAACCTAACATTCCTCAAAATTATTTGGCTATGGGACCCACCCCATTTCTGGACAAACACATCAATTTTTAAAAATTTATCCAACGCTTAATATGTGCCAGCCACTATCACAGTGATCAAAGGGGAGTGAGTTCTGGTCTTCAAAGGAATTACCTATTTAATGTTTATTTTCAGAAAGAACTACTTGAGGCAACCAATGTATTGGGGTCTTTATCTGATAATTTAACCTGATGGATCTCTCCAACCTACTAACTTTCCCTCCAAATCCCACGATCTTTAGATCTGGAAGGGACAAAGGCAGTGCAAAGGTAGTGTTCTTCACAAAACACAGCCTCCATGGGCCCATTGCACCATTGTGTCAACTGAAAGCTCTGTGCCAGATACCAATGGGCTTTTGTGCCATTTGTATGCATCATTTTATCTTTGAATAGGGCCTGGCTCACTGTAGGAGATTAATAAATGTGTTTTTGAATGAGTGGTGAACGCCAAGGACTCCCTCTAGCTCCCAAAATTCTGATAAGAATGAACAAAGTTAAAATCCTATCTTAGTCTACACAGACAAATTGGATTTGGGTTCCCTTCATTAAATGCCGACCTTACTGTGCAAACCTGCTTTATATGCCAAATTCAGATGTGGGCACTTATTTGATGATGTTATGAGCTAATATTATTTGCAAACGTTTTAATGACCAAATATATCTTTTTAACTGAAGCTAATGTGTTGAAACGTAATCCCTTACAGAGGCACAGCTGTCTCATGGTCTGAACATAAAACTGGGATTGAAGAGCACTTTCTAACACAAGCATTGCAATTTCCTTTAAAAAATTTAATATTCATGTACTTTAATTTTTCAGTCAGTAAAATAGGGAAATATGCATTGGCTGGTCTGCCTAAATGAAGTACATTTGAAATGTATAAATAAACAAGATGTCAAGAAGCAAAACAATCACTAACTTTGAAATTGGTTGTGAAGGAAATTCAAAGGATTTAGCCAATTTCAATCTCATACGCAGGAAACATAATGATTTCCTGGCTGTAATATTCTTATCAATAGAAAGAAAGAAGCTCAAAGAAAGTAAAGTGAGTAAATAATTGTTTTTCAAATAAAACAGCCTGCTGAGCCTTCCCAAAATGTACAGAATCTTTAAAAGTGAATTAATTTTCCCTGGATTTCACAATGCTTTATTTCTTACCTTGTCTTTACACAGTCAAGTGGCATATCATTTTTTAAAACCATCAGGGTAAACAGATTCTAATTATTTTATTGTGTAGCCTTTCAAAAGGTAAAGGAAATGTGGAGAGTTGAGAAACTATGCAACCATATTGTTGGCATCTCAGCACTTATGATCATTACAAGCACTCACAAAAAAGCAATGCTGGGCTTTAAAGCTGAACTGTATATTATCTCTTTCTCAGAGCCCTGGGGCTATCACTGCAAAGCACAGTAGTCCATTCTCAGCTCTGAATAAAGAAAAGGAAGAGATCATTAAATTATAATTTCCATGCACAATTGGTACAAGTATTTCCTACCAACAGGACTAATATGAAAGCAAGATCCCAGAATAAAGCTGCTCAGCAGAGAGGATGGCAGTTTAGTGTCTTGTAAATTTGATTTCACTGAAAGCCCTGACACATCATAATAGTGAAATCCTATTTACTGTAGCAAGCAGGATGGATAATGCTATTTAATACCACTGTACTGTGTGCCATCAACTCACAGCTTTGTACTCTATGTTCTCATCTTACCTTAAGGTTAATACTTCTTGACAGCCTACATGGTAAATAGAGCCCCAAATTAAGTGCTGATCCCATGATTTGCAAATCTTTCCTCTAAAGTTAGACATAGAAAAACAGTCTCCGGTTAAGGGGATCATTTTACCTAGATGCACTTTTAACAGCTCACCCTAGAAAAAACGTAAGTCTCATATCCCTAAAGCCAAATTTAAAAAGCAGCTCAAGGCTAACTAAACCATATTTCCAATTCGAATTTCAGAGAGGTTAACAGAAAAGCCAATGCATTTTGAGGATTTGTTGAATAATGAATTAAGGATAAGACCGTCATATCTTCTATACTGTATTGATTTTTTTCCCCAGAGCACAAACTAGGAGGAAAAAAAATCTTGCTTGCTACTTTTGGAATATCTGCAATAATAAACTTCCTTTAGGAAAGCAGGGGAAGAGTGTAAAATAGTTCCATCTTTGCACCTAAGTTATAAATGTGTCAATTATGTTAACAAAAGATATATTGATACCGGGTCTTATTAATTTTTCTATCGAACAATTAACATCTAAGTGCATTTACTTAAACTATCATAACTTGTTGATGACAAAAAATTGAGAGTAACTCAATGTACACAATCCAAGCCACTTTAATAAAACCCCTGTTGCTTAAGACATTACAATTAAAAGTGGTATTAGCTTCTACTAACTTCAACATTCAAACCAGTGGACTACAGAACCTCATCTCTTGTTTCTGTAGCTCTCAGTAACTACAGAAACCACAGGGAACCTGCCCTGATCTCCACATGAATGAGGAAGCCAGAACAAAATTTCCCAGTGTCAAAGGAATAGTACATCTCTCTAGGTTGACAAGTGCAAACTAGTATAACCTACGTAGGCACATCTACCAGGAAGTTACATTTTTAACTATTGTGTTAAATTTACTCTATCACATGGCAGGGCCAAAATGAGTTATCCACATGACCTAAAATCATTGGCAACTGTTTAGAAAGCACGTCCCGGGGGGAAATGTCAAACGGTTTCTTAATCCCACAAACCAAGTTTAAGTAATCTATCTCCAAAAAAGGATTGTTTATATTTTAGTATCTCAGATGTTAGTAGTCTAATTGTGAATCCATCCTGTATTATTCCCTTGAAAAGGTTGATCCAGCTTCACTCACTGAAATATTTTACAATGATAGACTTCACCTGGTAGTAAAAAAACATAATAATTTCTTCCCGTAAGAAGCACACTGGGCTGACAATAACCTGTTCTACTGTCTTTTCTCATTATTATCATTGTTGGCATTATTTTTTCCCCAAGCTTCACACAGAGGAGCACAGAAGCAAAGGTACTAATTGAGAAAGAAGAAGTCATGCAATCAAAAGTCAGTTAATCACACAGATGAGCCCAACACTTTATGATGCAATAAAAGATATGTCATCTGCCATAAGTGAGAGGCTTTTAAAAATTGCTCATTTGATGTAAGCATGACCTTAGAATTTAATTAGCAACTCTCTCCACAGGTGACAAACTAGTAATATACTTCTCTTCTTAGTGGCAATTTATTTTTCACCATTCTCTTTGTATTATTCTCTTTTGCTCAGCTTATATAATTCTCTCCCCATCTTAATTCAGTGGGATTTCCTGCAGTCTGTATGCAAATTGCTGCTGAAATCCAGAGGTGTCTGAAAACTGAAAGCAATCCATGCCATGCTGGCATTTATGATTCACCAGATAAGGGATACAGGGGTGTCTAAGACAAAGTTTCTGCCTTTGTGGAACTTCTACTGGATGACTGGGAAGGCAGTCATGAACAAGTTAACAAGTAATGAGTAAACTAATTATAGATCTGGAAGGGTGCTTTCAAATAAATAAATAGGTTGATATGACAGAGACAGGGTTCAGAAGTCTAGTTTCTGATAGTCATTAGGAAAACCTAAAACTTGTAAGGGAGTCAGAGACAGCTATTCAGAGGTGGGAAAGAACATCCCAGGGAACAACAAAGGCAAAGATCCTGACATGGGAGAGAATTTTGAAGGATGGTATACACTTAGCAGATCTTCAACATAGTAAGCATATGATGAATAATAGATAATATGTTTATAGACAAGGAGGCATCTATTGGACTATATGCCATGAAAAACTAGCCTAATAAAATAAGTCTTCCATTTTTTTACATACAGCACATAGAACAATATTTTAAGTGGCCAATCTTACAAACATATCTTCATATTTAGGAATGCAAATAAATTGTAAATGCAGTGGGGGAGGTACAGAGAGGAGTTCTCAAAGCAAAAATGCATGCCACATCACTGGGTTATTCAACATTGTATTATACCTAGCTAAACTTTCTGATTTCCCTCAGCTCCTCAAGCCAAGAGGGCTTCAGGCTGAGCCAAACCCCATCATTCTCAGGAAAGCCAAGAGCGAAGTGGATTCCATAGAGCAAATCAATTCAAATTCATAATTGAGAAGTTATACATGCAGAACACATTATTGAACAGCTCAAGTCTTCAACATGTCCTGGGGAGACAAGGCCCTTCATCCTGGAAGACCCCTGGGAGACTGTGGGTTCTGCCCTCTCTGACACGATCACCATGGTCCCTCCCCTCACTTCCCTCCCACAGGACCAACAGACTCCTGAAAAACACACATTCTCCCGAAGAACACGCAACGATCCAGACTCCGATGAAATAACTATCAAAACACTGTGTCAAAAGTTAAAAAAAAAAAGTTTGCTTTCTTTCCAGAAGATGGAAAGAGATGAAAAGATGGAAAGCAGCATTATCAAAGTATGAGCAAGTGAATGAAGACCTCAAGAAGAAACTTTTAAGCTGCTTTAATGACTACAAATTTCTTATTTCAACGTGAAAGAAGCACAACTAGATATTAAAATAACTCTTAGGGGTATCATGCTGTAATTGCTAGGTAATAAGACCTTATTCATTCCTTGTTGGTCAAATTTTCCCAGGAAATGCCAAATTCCGGGGAGAAAATTATTCATTTTTGAATGCTTAACACTTTTAGGTTATGAGGTAGCATTAATCAAATTATAACGTCAGGACCTAAAAAGTTGTATTAGAAACTGGAAAGAGCTAACTTGAATGACCCAAAGAACTAACACTACAATCAGAGGATTTACATACAGAATGAACATCTTCAACTTAGTACTAGACAGCAGCTAAATGCTTAAGCATGGAACATGGCTCAAATCCAGATCTATCATATTTTGGCTGTATGTTTTTAGGTGAATTACTTTAAGCCTTCACCTAAGCAATAGGGTGCACAGCCACACAGGGTTGTTGGTGAGTATAAAATGAGACAATCCATGCAAAGTGCCAATCACAATGTAAATGCTCAATAAATGTTATCATCAGCTATGTTAATGAGGATGCTATAAACAATAACAAAGTATTCAAAGTTAAACTTGACTTTCTCCCAGGATAGAATTAAATTATGAATTTAAATGGTTAGTGAAAAAGATATTAAAACATTTGTGTGTATTTTAAAACCATACACTAATTGCATAAACACGACTTCACAGCATAAGCTTAGAAAATCTAGAATTCATTGACTGTGCTACTTGTAGAAAATACAGAAATATGCAAGTTATGGAACCTCAAAAACCAAAGAAAAACACAGAAAATACAGAAATAAGAAAATGAGCTCTCTGTCCTCAGGACTGTACAAGATAAACACACACAACTAATCACAAATATTATAAACAAAATGTGGCTATCGTAAAGAGGTATAAAACACTATGGACATATTTGTCAATTATACAACAAACAAAAATAAAGTTGGGAAAAAAATTAAAAATAAAGTTGGGAAGACAAAAAACAAACAGAATTCCTTGAGAGACTTGGAGACTACTTCTTAGAAACACTTAAGAACCTTCTCTTTGAAAGCTGTTCTCAGCTTCCTCTCATCAAATCACCAACCAGGAATTAACACTATCTATGTCTCTTATACTAATACTCAGGAATTAATACTCTCTAAGTATCTTTCAATTAGGCAAAATGCCTGAATGTGATATCTCTAATGTTCACAGAGATGCCACTGATAACTTAGCAACATTTGGCTATGAAATAAGGACTTAAAAAATCTTTTCAAATGGCTTTGACCTTCTCTCTCAGTAAAGTGTCGCTGCTTTTGAAAACTGGTTCTAAAGAGGGTGAAATCAGTGTCCAGTTAAATTACACTTATTACTCCTAACAAGTTAGTGAAAGAAGAAAATTATCTCAGACTCCTGGGTGCAGTGGCCAATATAAATACCTGGGTGGAGGGGGTTCCATTCACACATGGGAATTATCTAATTAACATAGTTTATTAAAATAGATCCAAGAAGCAAATCAAGCTATATTACAGAACTAAATGTACTTCACATGTTTAGTGCACTTTGATTCATACTCTCAAAAGAAATTTGCATCAAGCCAATAAAAATGAATAGTTCAAGTCATCAAAAAGTGATAACGTGTACAATTGCTGTGTTAGTTAATCTAGTTGCTGTGCAGATGGTAAGGTTATCTTAGGAATCTCCCTCAGAATGATTCTGCAAAAGACTCATTGATGCTACACCCCTCTCCATTAATGATACACCATCTGGTATCTACTTTATAGTTTCATCACTTCATTTGGTTAAAAGAGGAAAGATATGTGCTTATGTACACTTTTAAACCACAGGCAACCTGGATTTCCTAGTAAGTTAGATGATTCTGCAAGTTATATTAATACTAGAATCATTATTTCTTACAATACGAATTAATGGATTCAGCATTTTTACACTGTCTAATACAAAAGTGTATGCAGAATTCCTAATAGAAACAGTTAGACATTGTAATTTTCACTGCCATCGTAATACAAAAGAAAATCCCTTTACAATCTTTTGTATTATGCCTAGAAAATGCTTCATCATTAGAGACCTAAATGTCTCCCACATATTCCTGGAAGAAATCCAAAGTGACAAAATTCAACTTGGGTACTTTGAGAATGACAGTGACAAACAAAAACAGGACTGTACAGAAATGGGCAAAAGACACAAGGAAGTTGAATGATATTAATTTTATGATTATCATTATCTTATACACAATGGAAAGTAAGCAGATATTCTTTCATGGCAACAGCTGATATTTGTTAAGCTCTTTCCAGCTTTCAAGGGGCTTGTACACACTCATCTGATCTACCCGCCATCACCATGAAGATGAGCAAGGAACAGAGTATATCCCCATTTTCCAGATAAAGAACCAGACACCACAAGATGACAAAAGCATGCCTTCTGACTCCTTGTCTAACATTCTTTCTATCACATATTACTTACTGTGGAGTTATTAAGTAACAGTAGTGTATATGTTCCACCTTAGCATTCTAAGCTTACTGGTGCATCTCAGATTTCAGTTTCAACTGCAGGCTAACTACTTTCCAGCCTGATCTTCAAAAAGGAAAACAATATATTCTGCGTATATATAATCTGATTTTATCATATCGTGTCTATCTAATCTTCTACCACTTGTTCTACTTCATGCCAAAATGCCTAACAGTTTATTTGTTGAGAAGTTGTTGAGCAGGTAAGTTCAATCTGCCAGAAACAAATCCTCTCAGACACTTGTACCAATCAAATTGGTGAGTCTATGAGAAATGGGAGAATATTTGTCAGTGCCTTTTCTTGAACCTGACAATAATTAAAGTCAAGTTTATAAGGTACCTAACATAGTAAAACCTGACGGCAAAGAAAACTGTCATTGGGTGAGGAAAAGCAGGTGCCAGGTACATCATCTCAAAAACTTTCACTTGCACTCATTTAACGTTTACTAACTCTGATATGGTTTGGCTCTGTGTCCCCACCCAAATCTCATCTCGAATTGTAATGCCCACATGCTGAGGTAGGGACCTGGTGGGAGGTAACTGGATCATGGGTGTGGTTTCCCCAGGCCGTTCTTGTGGAAAGTGAGAGAGTTCTCAGATCTGATGGTTTAAAAGTAGTTTCCCCTGCACATGCTCTCTCTCCTGCCACTGTGTGAAAAAGGTGCCTGCTTCCCTTTCACCTTCTGCCATAATTGGAAGTTTCCTGAGGCCTCCCTAGCCACGGAGAACTGTGAGTCAATTAAACTTCTTCCCTTCATAAATTACCCAGTCTCAAACAGCTCATTATAGCAGTGAGAAAACAGACTAACACAAACTCTAAGCCATGTACAATGCTCTAGGTATAGAAGTAAAACAATTAGTGGGTGAATGGTTACTCTGTGCTACACACTATTACAGGTGCTTTTTGAGTATTGGCTCATTTAACAAATTAGTGAGGTAAGCACTATTAAATCATCACTTAATATATGAAACAACTGAGAGGTAAAATAAGATGCTCCACATTACACAGCAGGGAAATGCCAGGTCAGAAATTTGAATCCAAGGCATCTGACATCAGAGGCTTATGCTTTAAATCCGAGTTCTGCCCACTACAACCAGGGGGCCAAATCAGGCCCAGTCCCTGTTTTTGGTTTTACATTTTTAAATGGTTGAAAAAAAATTTAAGCAAAATTTTGTGATGTGTGAAAACCATACGAACTTCATACTTTAGGGTCCCTCAATTAGAACAGAGCCACACTCATTCATTTACAGTTGGCTTTCTCTGATTCCACATTACAAAGGCAGAGTTGGGTAGCTGCACAGAAATCAAATGTGGTGTGCAAAGCCTAAAATATTTACTATCTGGCCCTTTACAGAAAAAATTCCTGACATTCTCTAAACCATTCAATTTTATGCCTATTCAACATCTCTACTTCAATGTCTGAAGTGTCCCAAGCTTAACATATCCGTAATGAAACTCCTGATTTCCTCTACCACCAACATCCCAATCCATATCTTAAGAATCTTCCCCTGTGAAAAAAACCTTCTAGTTATAAAAGCCATAAACCTAGAGTTTGAGTCTTTTCTTTCTTCACTCATGTTCAAAGCCATCAGCAAATCTGGTCAGCTCTACCTTTAAAATACTGAACCACATTTCATTACTTCCCCTGCCGGCACTCAGACCCACACCAGTCATCCCTTTTCCGAATTACTGCCATATTTCTTACTAATTCTCTGTTGCTTCAACTCTTGCCCAAGACAGCATCCAGAGGGCTTGTCTGTTCCCAAATCCCCCAGCCTTCCCAAACACGCCAAGTTCATGCCTGCTTCGTGGTTTTGGCAATGGTTTGCTTCCCTATTACCATAGGCCTCTTCCCAAATGTCACCTCAACAGAGAGATCTTCCCTCTCTACCCAACTCCATGCCTAAACCCCAGCCCTGGGATTTTTCCCATTTTAGTCCTCTCGAAATTATCATAACCTGCCATACAATATGTATTCTGGTTTTAAATTGAATTTAAGCTCCAGGAAGACAGATGTTTACCTCATTTTCTTCACTAGTACAAAGCTGCTGGCACAAGACCAGGGCCAAACATATATTAGGTGCTTAAGTAAATATCTGCTAAATGAATGAGAAAATGCTCTCTACATTCAAGAGGTACTCAGTTCGGTAACATACGGAGACAGCAAACACATTTAACATACACATAACTGTACTGAGTGAGGGTTAATATTGTATTTCTTATTTTTTCCTATTTTCTTATCAAGTAACATTTTCAACAAATAAAATTTTGAGAGTTTCATTCAAAAGAAAAAGAGAGCTCACTCTGCAACCTCATGGTCTATTAATCTAGATAACCAATTAATCTAAATAACCAACCTACTTTATTGAAGAGGGCACTGACAAGGTGCTCAAACTCTCATTCTTAAACTCACTGCCTTCTTTTGTCCATCTCTGTCCAATGCTAGACCCATGCTGACTTGACACCCTATCTCTTTTTCCTTCTAACTCATGTTTAACTTCTACTATTCAGCTCCTATCCACCTCTCCTGAAGGAGACATTCATTTCTTAACTACAAATGCAGTGAAACTGAGTTTTCAGAAAGAAGATATACCCTGCCAGGCGCCAGTGGCTTATGCCTGTAATCCCAGCACTTTGGGAGGCTAAGGCAGGCAGATCACTTGAGGCCAGGAGTTCGAGACCAGCGTGGACAACATGGTGAAACCCTATCTCTAATAAAAATACAAAACTTAGCCAGGCATGGTGGTGCACGCCCGTAATCCCAGCTCTCAGGAGGCGAAGGCATGAGAGCTGCTTGAACCCGGTAGGCAGAGGTTGCAGCGAACCAAGATCACACCACTGCACTCCAGTCTAGGTGATAGAGTGAGATTCCATCTCAAAAAGAAAATAGCAAAAAAATAAAAGATAAACGAAAATAAATATATCCTTTAAAACGCTACCATTTTTAAGAGTGTACTAAAGTTTAGTCAACGTTTGGGGGAGATAAGAGTAGCAGTGTACTGTGTGACCTGGAGGCAATGTAGATTCTAAACATATAAAAAAGTATCTGCATTTGGTAGGTCCCAAAGTGGTAAAATGCATCAGTGAACAAATAATGCAACCATTCCAAAGTGACCAAAGAAAAAATGACATTGTTACAGAGGATGAACTACCTACCTGCCTGCTTTGCTTCTTCACTTCCTGGTCACTTTACAACCAGGAAAAGCAGTTGAAGTTCTAATTAACTAATTTTTAAATAAATATACAAGAAAGCAGCAGATGTGGTAATAGAATCAATGACAAAAATAGTCATACCCTCTCCTCCAGTCTAGCCAGCTGTTCTTTGTAGAATGCATCCTGCTTCTTTAGCACTCGGTCTTTCTCTTCCAGCTGCCTAGCCTAAAAAAAGAAATGAGGAATATACTATATCAAGAAAAAGCAGCAACAGCAAAGCAAAAGTCAAGAATAAATTGCATTAGAAATAAGAATACAAATCTGAAGATTTTTGCAATCTATTAGGTCTCTGCCATAGAAAAACATTAAGATGATGATTGCTGTATTTAAATGTAAAGAATAAGTCCGCATTGTATTTTTCACTGTAACAGCTGTGTCCTATTTTGTCCAGATATATTTGGAAATGTCAGAATACAGCACAAAACAGACTCTTATTTAACTTGCCTATCGAAGAGTAATTTCAAGGATTAATATTTTGTACAACAAAACTTTAATTTTATCCTGGGCATAAGATACATGGCTCTTAACCTTTTTTGAACAAAAAAGTAATGCCTAAATAACATTTTGCACATAAATCTTGTTTAAGAACAGTTAATTACCTGCAAATAAATACATACATTGTTCTACTTCCCTTTATGTAAAGAATTGTTATGGAAGAACGGAAACAAAAACTACTATATTTATTTATTTCAATAATTCAAAATAATAATAATAAATAACAATAATTTAAAGTAATTTAAAAAACTTTAGTTATTGCACTTTCAATTCATAAGATTTTTTAAAATAAAATCAAAACAAGTAAAATATTTTTGGTTCTTTAAAAAATGATGAAGATGGCTACTTATGGATATTTTTCAAGATTTGTGTAAAAAAATGTATTTCTTAAATTAAGGTTGGTATCTTGAATATTATGTTTAATTGGCCTTTATCTCTGAGGGATGAGACTTTCCTATATCACTCTGAGTTAGATTTTGTTTTCAACATATTTTTTGCTCAGTGAATGCTGAATATATGCCTGACTACAACTTATAAGAAAGTGTGTGTGTGTATATATGTATCTATATATATTATATACAGATATATAGGTATATATGTGCGTGTATCTTTTAATTTATATAAACAAAGTATATATATTACTTTTAATATGTAAAGTGTGTATATATATATTTTTTAATTGTATGCATCCAGCCATCCATTAACAAGTATATATTTAGGCATTCCCATCCTTGTGCTACTTCACCAAAATTCTTTCGTTAAATGACCAAGTATTGCCTATTTCAGATGTCAAGGTGCCTGTCTACTCAACTATCTGGTTAGTTTAGGTGAAGTACTTGCACATTTATAGGTTGCTGTTTTGCTACTTACTTTGTCTTCAATATCCTGCGGCATGTTAAAAATAAAATAAACAGTTATTTAACAACGTAAGTACTGTTTTTTCCTAATTTCACACACACACAAAATCTGACGGATAATATTTAAAATGCAAGTCAAAGAAGGTAATGGGGAAAAAATAAAAAGGAAATGCTTAACTTGAGACACATTTTAATGTCACTATACTGTTACAGTTTGAATAGAAGATTCAATAAAAAGTACATGCTGCTTGGAAGCATAAGAATAAATAAAAACAAATACAATGTTAAGATTAGATTAAAGTACACTCATATACAAGTATATAATCTATGGCTCCCTGGTACAGCACAGTAAAAATTTTATTAGACTGTTAGGAATATGAAACAAAAAGCAAACGAATTTCAAATCTAATATACATGACTACATAATCTAAAGAGAAAAGACCTCTCTAAATTCAACATAAAAACCCAAAATATAAATAAAGAAAATGAAAAAGAATAGACTCATAAGAAACTCCATAAAACAAAAGCACTATAAAATCCAAAGAAGCAGCAAGTAACAAAAAGAGGAAAAGAAATCCAACATATAACTGGGAGAGTTAACGTTATTAACGTACAGAGAACTTAAAAAAGAAAAGCCTCATCCCCCACTCCTCTCCCTGCCAAAAAAAAAAAAAAAAAAAAGAAATATACACAAACAATATAAACTAGAAATGAACACACAAAAAAATATGAATAATAAACACATGAAAAAAATCCAACCCCACAGCAAATCAGATAGTACAAATTAAGGTAATACGGTGTCTAATATTATTCATTCGCCAACTAACAAAAATGTAAAATAAAAATACTCAATATTGGCAAGGATATAAGAAAACAGGCTCTCCTATACACTGCTGGTCAGAATATAAATTGGTATACCCATTTTATAAATCAATCAGATAAAATTAACAAGTCTTTAAAATGCACATATGCACTGAGACCTAAAAACACTACTTACGGTACTTTTCTTAAGTACTATATGCAAAGATGTTCATGATAGGGCTTTTTAGACTTCATTACAAGGCTGTTTAGAATTGCAGCGAAACAAAAACAAACCAATGGCTAAATGAAATATGTTCTCAAAGTATACCACGTAAAAAAGAAAAAAGCTATATAAACCAACAGGCAGTATAACCTCTTTTTTTGTAGGGAAGACGAAGAGAAAAAACAAAAACAAAAGACCCCCAAAAAAAACAGAAGGGTATTTTACAAAATGTCAACAGAGGTTACAGCAGAATGGTAAACTTATGGGTGGTATCTATTTTCTTATTTTTGCTTCTTCATATGTTCAGAATGAAAAACCAACATACTTAATAGTCAAGGGGCAAAAGGAAGAAATTTTTTAAGGTGAGGAAATGAATGGGTTTCTTGATTGTGGTGGTGGTTACATAATTATATGCACTTGTCAAAACTCATAGAATTGTATATCAGAAAGAATGAATTTAACTACATAAATTTTAAAAATGAATATAAATTAAGCATACTAAAATTTATAATAATAACTATAAATGTGCGAATGTGTGTATAAATCATTATTATCATTAATTTTCTTATGTGGCCAGTTTGACTTCCAGGCATTCAATCCTAGCAAATATTAAAACAAAAGAGTATTTACATCTAAGAAAATGCAACGAGCATTATTAAAAGCAACAACTAAGAGTGAACAATAAAGGTTTGGGTAAATAAGAATCTGGCAATAGGATACTGATTATAAAGATTTTGAATCAGCCATATAATCAAACAGTAAGAGTCCTTGAAAGCTGATATCTTAATAAAAAATTAAGTTTTTAAAACTCAGAATGTTAAGTGAGAAAAAAACATGTCATAAAATAGGGTGTGCCCTAAGTTCCTAATTTTGCATGAGAAATGGGGGAGGGAGGAGCAGAAGGGAGGGAGGGAGAAGGTGGAGTACTTGTTTATATTGACATGGAAAAAAGTGTAAAGTATGGTAAGATGTTATAGTAGTTATGACATATGCAGTGGGATATATTATTTGGACTGTTTCTTATTTCCTATAATGAACAGTTATTATTTCTGTAATCAGAAAAAAAATCTTTTAAATATCAATATTACTCATGTTTACACTTGACTATGAGATGGAAATATAGCACTGAGGACATCTAAAAGAGTGACCTATTAAATAATTATATTAACAATTCAAAAAATTTGTTTTAACAACTTGAACAGTTATAGATAGCATGGAAATTGTATTGCCTACTAAATCCTGAATGTATCAGCACCTGGTTTTCTCCCCCATTCAATATATGGCATTATCTACACTGGATATTAAAACACTCAGACTAGGTAATGTTCCTTTTGTTCACACAGTGAGATTTTTTAAAATGCAAAGAAATCATAATGGACATTCCATTATCATTATTTAGAAAACACTACACTTGAGCCTACTGAGGACACTGCATCAATCAACAAATTTAATTTTGAAAAGCTGATTACAACCTAAATAAAGGATGTACAGATATATGCTCACTTTTCTAAGACATGATCCTTGAAAAAGTTTAAAATAACATGTCCAAAGTTCAGATGTGTACACTAAAGACCAAAGAAGGGAATATTTCCTAAGACCCAACACCACCAAATTATAGGCCAGCAGCACACATCTTTCCCTGGACTGCAAACAGAATCAATAGTTTGAGATCCACTGGGAAGAATAACAAAGTAAGAAACATGGCCACAACACTTTAATAGCACATTGCTTTGAAACAGTTAATATGATGCTAGGAGGAAAAGTCACACGATATGAATCCTGAAACTTAAATAAGCCTAGAATACATTGACTAAGCTAATAGCTGCTGAGGATGGGGAGTCACATTCAACTTTAAAAAAGTAGTAAACCTACTGCAAGGAAATAAAACTCCGTAGAGCTCTCTAACAGACAATCATTGTAAATGAACAAATAAAAACAAAGAGGATTACAACATTATTTATTGATATAGAATCTATCTTGGGAAAAAAATAATATAAAACATTTTTCCCCATCTGCTATTTGCTATTCCTAGAAGAAATAAGTATAGAATAGTTTTCAGATCTTGCCAGATTTGGGATAATGTGACTGGACTTGAAAATGTGACACAATGTACATAAGTGGATCATTATGGAAAACTAGAGTATCCCATAATGCCAGAACACAAAAAAAATATGGAAATCAAGTTTAAGGAACCCAACACAAACATTTTGATGTTTTAACTTGGTGTTGATAGCTAGGTTAAAAGTGAAGTACGTATGTTTACTTCCTTAAAGACTTGTCTCTTTTCAGAATGGACTTGAAGGTGCTTTACAACAAGGGGTATAATAAAGTTTATACAAAAGAAAACTGGGATTATGAATATAACATACTGCGCTGATAGGAACTTTACCTTCCCATGAATAGTCCAGGCTAAATCTTCATAGCACAAACTTTTTGGCATTACTACACCCTTTTAACCCTGGTTGCTCCTGGGGACTCAGGTGTGGCACCAACTGCACGGCACTGGGAACTCGGTGACATCATAATCACTTAGCACAGATAATGTCCTGTTTATGTTGTTAGAGCATTGTTGTCTTTTCTAAATCCTAGTAATCTCTGGCTTCGTAGTGTTATCTCATGGAAACTTGAATAGGTACCTGCTTTGTTTTTTACACTGAGCTATTAAAAATTGGATACAGACATTTCAGGGAACTTTGTCATTTAAAATATACAAGCTTTCCCGTAGCATAGAACCTTGCCTTAACATGCCTTGTGCTTGATATACAAAGTAACATTTCATTATCGATGTCGATCAGGGCTCTTTTATTCTAAATATTTTAACAATCTGAAGCATACATATAAAGAACTGAGAAAGATTAATCTTTCACTATGATATGGATAATCTACGGTAGGCAAAATCTATTTTACAACTCACATAGGCAGATGAGCAAATAACAGTAGGAAAAAGACCTTTATTTATTGTCAAAACTACATATGAGGTGCAATATATACGAACCTAATAAAATTATATGCTGACATAAAACAGAAAAAGAATTGAAATATCAAAGGAGGCTGAACCATAAACTTGTAAGGTAATATTGCATTTAGAAGCTGTAAAACATGATCGCTGTGAATATCAATTAGCCATAACAGAATAATTAAAGTAGCCATGTATTCAATTAATTGAATTCTAGACTTTCGTTAGGAGAAATTACATAGGGTTCACTGAGTCTTTACCAAGTGGCATTAATAAACAAAGAATTATACTTTCAGCACTGTTTTCCAAACCATACCAGAGGGTGACCTTCAGTAGGGTAACTCATCTAGGTGAACTTAAAGGATGTCCAACCTATTATATTTTTCAATGAGGCATAAGCATCAGCTATAAGCAGACCCCAGCTTGAAATGTTAAACTGCACTGATGTCCACTAACGCTATAACACCTAATGGAAGGTGAACATAGACCAGAGAGATGAAAGACAAAAGTCCATTCTTCCAATATACTTCCTTATCTGAAGTCTGGAACTCAAACCCAAGCACCCAGGATTAGATCAGGGCAGCTGGTGTCATTGTTTGTTTTGTCTTCCCCTTCTCAGAGTTTCAAGAGCCCTGATCGACATTTTAAACTTTTTCATACTAATAACATACTGAAAACAGTCAACTGATTATGTCCTTTGCCACACACGGATATGATATGGTTTGGCTCTGTGTCCCCACCCAAATCTTATCTTGATCTGTAATCCCCATAATCCTCACATGTGGAGGGACGGCCCAAATGGGAGGTGACTGGATCATGGGGGAGGATCCCCCTGCTATTCTTGTGATAGCGAGTGGGTGCTCACAAGATCTGATGGTTTTATAAGTGTTTAATGGTTCCTCCTTCACACGCTCTTTCACTCTCCGGCTGCCTTGTGAAAACGGTTCCTGCTTTCCCTTTGCCTTCCACCATGATTGTAAGTTTCCTGAGGCCTTCCCAGGAAGCACAACTGTGAACTTATTTCATTTTCACACTGCTATAAAGATATAGCAGTGTGGTACCAAGGTAGTGGAGCACTGCTATAAAGATATAGAAAATGTGGAAGCAAGTTTGGAACTGGGTAATGGACAGAGGTTGGGACAATTTGGTGATCTCAGAAGATGACAGGAAGATATGGGAAAGTTTGGAACTTCTGAGAGACTTGTTGAACAGTTTTGACCAAAATGCTGATAGTGATATGGACCATGAAATCCAGGCTGAGGTGGTCTCAAGATAGAGATGAGGAACGTACTGGGAACTGGAGCAAAGGTGACACTTGCTATGGTTTAGCAAAGACACTGGTGGCATTTTGCCCCTGCCCTAGAGAACTGTGAAACTTTGAACTTGAGAGAGATGATGTGAAATGGGAACTTATGTTTAAAAGGGAAGCATGGCATAAAAGGTTGGAAAATTGGCAGCCTGATCATGCAGTAGAAAATAAAAACCTATTTTTCTGGGGAGAAATTCAAGCCAGTTGAAAAGATTTGTAAGAGTAACAAGGAGCTGAATGTTAATCACCAAGGCAATGGGCAAAATGTCTCCAGGGCATGTCAGAGGCCTTCACAGCAGCCCCTCCCATCATAGGCCCAGAGGCCAAGGAGGGAAAAACGGTTGCGTGGACCAGACCCAGGGCCTTGTTGCTGTGTGCAGCCTCAGGACTTGGTTCCCTGAGTCCCAGCAGCTCCAGCTCTAGTCATGGCTAAAAGGGGCCAAGGTACAGCTCAGGCCATTGCTTCAGAGGGTGCAAGCCCCAAGCCTTAGTGGCTTGCATGTGATGTTGGGCCTGCAAGTGCACAGAGGTCAATAACTGAGGTTTGAGAACCTCCACCTAGATTTCAGAGGATGTATGGAAAAGCCTGGATATCCAGGCAGAAGTCTGCTGCAGGGGCAAAGCCCTCATGGAGAACCTCTGCTCGGACAGTGCAGAAGGAAAATGCAGGGTTGGAGGCCCCATGCAGAGTCCCTACTGGGGCACTGCCTAGTGAACCTGTGAGAAGAGGGCCACCGTCCTCTAGACCCCAGAATGGTAGATCCACTGACAGCTTGCACAGTATACCTGGAAACGCCACAGGCACTCAATGCCAGTCCATGACAGCAGCATGGGGGCAGTACCCTGCAAAAACACAGAGGTGAAGCTATCTAAGGCCATGGGAGCCCATCTCTTGCATGGCATGAGACATGAGACCTAGACATGAGACACGAGACATGAGACATGGAGTCAAAGGAGATTTTTTTAGAGCTTTAAGACTTCATGGCTGCCCTGATGGATTTTGGACTTGCATAGGACCTGCAGCCCCTTTATTTTGGCCAATTTCTCCTATATGGAATGAGAGCACTTACCCAATGCCAGTACCCCCACTGTATCTTGGCGGTAACTAACTTGCTTTTGATTTTACAGGCTCCTACACAGAAGAGATTTTCCTTGCCTCAAATGAGACTTTGGACTTGGACTTTTGGGTTAATGCTGGAATGAGCTAAGACTCTTGGGGACTGTGGGGAAGGCCTGATTAATTTTGAAATGTAAAAAGAACCTTAGATTTGGCAGGGGCCAGGGTGGAATGATATGGTTTGGCTCTGTGTCCCTACCCAAATTTCATCTCAAACTGTAAATCCATAATCCCCGCATGTCGAGGGACAGACCTGGTAGGAAGTGACTGGATCAAGGGGCCGGTTTCCCCTGAGCAGTTCCGGTGATCATGAGCGATGGCTTTCTAAGGGTCTGAAGGTTTCTCTTTCACAGGCTCTTACTCTCTCCTACCACCTTGTAAAAAAAGGTGCTTGCTTCCCCTTTGCCTTCTGCCATGATTGTAAGATTCCTGAGGCCTCCTCAGCCATGTGAGACTGTAAGTCAATTAAACCTCGTTATAAACTACCCAGTCTCAGGTATTTCTTTATGGCAGTGTGAAAATGGACTAATGCAAAGGTATATCTACTATTCTCTTAAATAAAAATGGAGAGCCAAAAATGAATGATTTTTGAAATTAAACAGTAAAGATGACATTGAATAAAGAGAGGAGGTTGTTGGAGTACACAAATTTTGAATAGAAAGTGATCTGGTGGTGTTTTGCTTTAAATTATCCCAGAAGTTCTCTTATAACTTTTATGTATATCATAGTGTCTAACAAAAGAAGCAAAATGCAGTGCCGGATGAAATTAGAACCAGTTTTATAAACTTTCTTCTACAGCTTGAGAGAGAAGGGACAATTGTTAACTATGTATTTACTCCTCCAGTTTTCTAGTTTTATTTCATAATTTGGAAGTTATTTGCACTATGACAGAGTAAGAAACTCAGTGAGGAGACAGAATACTTGGGTGCCCATGTCCACTCTGTGGAATCACCACATCACCATGCACTGACCCAGCCCAGCACCCATGTTCCAAAACCATCTTGGACATTACTTCCAGAGTCTTTGCCAAGTCACACCCTAGCTGCTTCTCCTACTTTTGCAGCTAATAAAACCTTTCAGTATGTTTCCTATGGCACTTGTTTTTTTATTTTACCTTGTATGATACATGCTTACTTACCCACTGCTCCTCTCCTTAACTGTAAACTCTCTGAGACAAGAGAAGGGCTTTCCTCCTCTCTGTCTATATCTTTGGCTCAACCTAGATCTGTACTTTCCATAAGGAAACAGTCAGTACACAGCAGCTGTATCAAATGAACTGCACTGAGTGCAAGAGTTTGTACGAAGTAAGTAGGTACAGCTTCTGGGAAGGAAATCTGTCCTAATGTCCACGATTTAGTTCAAACTACTACATGATATACAGTGTGATTTTATGTGTACATTATTATGTAAGTTCTGAATTAAGTGCTGCCAGCAAGTTACTGAGGAATGCACAATCCAGGAGCAATCAACAAGTATTCTTATTAGAAGCTCGAAAAGTAGAGGAGCGCTTCAGTCACCCATGCCTTAATCAACAGTGATGTTTTGCTAATTAGCAAAATGACTGCTGGAAATGGGATTTTATTGGTGAAAATGGTCCATTAACCAGCATGATAAATGTTAGATATGAGTTCTTATTAGTAAAATGAGAGCTATCACAAAGATATCAGAATTAGCTGCCATATTATAAAGACACTCCTACATCTGCTGCATGAACAGGTTAAAGAAATCCAATGAGGCCTCTAGCTTTTACTGTAGGAATGGTGCCTCGGAGTTGATCCCTAAAAAGCTCTGTATTCAGCCATGTGTTTAAGACAGAGATTCTTATCTTTGGCACTATCAACAATTTGGACCAGATAATTCTTTGTTATGGAGACAGGTCTTACATACTGTAGAACGTTTAGCAGGACTCATGGCCTCTAATCCATACAGCCCAGCAGCACTACCCCAGCTCTGAGTTGTGACAAACAAAATGTCTCCAGACATTGCCAAAAGTTGCCTAGGAGGCAAAATCGCCTCTGTGGAGAACCACAGGTTTAAGAGGTGATATAGTTAGGCTGTGTACCCACCCAAATCTCATATTGAACTGCAGCTCCCCTAATTCCCACGTGTCATGGGAGGGACCCAGTGGGAAGTAACTGAATCATGGGGGCGGACTTTTCCTGTGCTGTTCTCATGATAGTGAGTAAGTCTCATGAGATCTGATGGTTGTATAAAGGGGAATTCCTCTGCACAAGCTCTTTGCCTGCCACTATGTAAGATGTGACTTTGCTCTTCCTTTGCCTTCTGCCATGATTGTGAGGCTTCACCAGCTACGTGGAACTGTGAGTCCATTAAACCTCTTTTTCTTTATAAATTACCCACTCTCTGGTATATCTTTATTAGCAGCATAAGAACAGACTACTACTACAAGAGGATTGTTGTTTGTCATCTGTCTCAGGTGAAACTTTCTTGCAAAGAAAGTACTTAAAAGAACAGAAAACGGCAACTTCGTTGAGTTTTACAAAACAGGTAGTATGAATCATTTTGTACTGGCTTTCTAATAAAGTTTTATTCAATAAATGTCTGTACATATTGTAGAATTGGGGTTGGGTCTTCTTGTGCTATCTATCATCTGGTGGTAGGGTTGAATTGCAAAGGCATAAAGCACAAAAGCAATGAGAGTGGCTCACATCTTTGTAATGTAATGAATCATTTCCCAGTGAGAAAATATATAAAATATGTACAAAAGCTCTTTCTTTCCTACAGCTTCTGGTAAAACCAGAATCAAAGCTTCTATCACATATAAGACTTTGAATCCATTTAACTTATGTTCAGATCAGGCAGGGCTGAGATTCCGTTGACATGAACTGGTTCTAGTTGTTTAACATTTGTTCTGCTTGGGCAGTGACTATGCCATACCTGTTGTCAAATATTTTATATATAATTCCTGAGAACAAGGCATATTGTGATTCCATTATAACTTACAAGTTTCATGTTACAAAGTAACATGACATTTCAACATGAAAGGTGCTGAAACATATCACCACATCAGTTCAGTGGCATATGCTCTGTGCTCTCCGCCCAACATCCATTTAAGACAAGAACACTGATCACAATCCCCAACCCATAAGAAACGTTAAATAAATGCTGAATCAAAAATGAAATGAACTGCTAGGGTTCAGAGTTCTAACACAAGCAGTCTTATCTTCTCTAATGACAATAGCTTCAGCTACTACATGCTTATGAAAGACACAAGTGAATATAAACAGCTAACAAGCCTAAAAGACCATGGTGAAGCAAATTCAGCAACTGAACATAAAATACAGCTCCAAAAAGCTAAATTCTATAAAATAAATTAAGGACTCTATGTCACAGCATCATTAGCAAGCTTAAAAACTTTAAAGCTAAGAATTAGCACTGAAAGATGAAAAAGTGGTAAAAGAGGCCATATTCTATAAAACCATGTGATTATATGGACTTAGAGAAGGAACGGGCTTTTACTATCAAAGGCAGCTGCAGCACAGATTGGTGTTATCAACTACTGAATGCTACCATCACTCGTAAAAGCAGGGTGGTCTCAACTCTAAACTACAGCTGTTGTGAGTACAGAGTGGGAATAAATACTAAGCATTTTGAGTTATATAACTTAAGGTGCAATTATACTAAAATATCTCTATCTTCTTATTCCACATTGTGGGAAATAAAACTTCCATTTCCAGGCACTTACATATAATCTTGTTTTACCATGGAGATTAAAAATCTCAGAAGCACTCTGACATAGAGACACTAGTTAAACTGCGCTATCTGCACCAAGGTATTTGGTGTCAGTGAACTGACAAATAAATTGGACAACAACATGGAGACAATTACCGCACAACTTCTGAATTCCCTTTCTTTGTACTAACTTGTATTTGTTCAATTTAAATTTAGACTTAATGTTCACACTATTGGGACCAATTGGCCACTCAACCTCTTTTCTTGCAATCTGTTTCACATTCAGAGCTGAAGAAAACATCCAGAGATCACTCAGTTCATTTTCTAGGAAGTAAGTGAGGCTCCAAGCTCTTTGTCGGTGAAGGGAATTCTTGAAGGTCAGAAAGAGAATTGGTTCTGGGACTCCTGTCTCTTGACAACAGTGTACTTCCCATCGCTCTGACTTTATTTCTCCACATGTTGACTTCAAGTTAAGAGAAGAAAATGTAAAAAATGACTAATCAAACATTTGTAGCAATTTTCAGCCCTACTCAACATAAAGATTCATTTTTAAAGATTTTCTGCAACCGTTATTGCACACTACACTAAAAATAACTTCAAATCAACCTGTATACTATGTCGGTTCAGGTCTTCTGGGATGCAGATGCTGAGACATAAAGTACAGGAGACTGATTATGGGGACATATGTGGGAAGGGTGGAAGAGAGAAGGAGCAGAAGAAAGCAGGAGAGCCTCAGACCCTGCTGAAGGTCTGATACCAGCAACAGCAGGGAAGGAATGAAGATCATACACAGCTCTGGGAAAATCTTAGCCAGGCTGACGGGGAGCCCCAGAGCATGTGGTGGATCCCAAAGGTGCAGCAGCTTGATGCTGTCAGCTAACTGCACCACACCCTTTGAAGCAGGTTCTCTTAAAGATACAGCTAAAGGGCACACTCCTATGGCCGCCACATAATCAGATTTGTTAACTAACACAAAACAAAATGATGACAACAAACACCAACTTCCACTTCAAACAGAATGTAAACCAGCAGGGAATGAGGTTTACATGTGTTTGTATATATGAGTTCCCTTTAGAATTGCTTCACTTAGCAGGCCAGGCTGAGTAAATTCAATTGAACTTATGGAATACTATTTGATCCGTAAGTTCTATCAAGTAGAGAAAGCAACAAAATAGGCATCAATTAAAGCTTCCATTCCATCTTGGCTGCTAACTCATGGTCTACAACAAATCACCTCACCTTTCTGAATCTGTCTCTTATCTGTACAATTCAGAGGACAGGCTAAATAATATCTAAGACCCCTCTAACATCCACATTTCATGCATTACATTTACCACAACATTTCCTCTATTATTCATTTTGAATCTACTAAGCAGCTAGGCCAGAGGAAATTCAATAAATGTGTATGTTCTTCTGCCAAACTGCTAGGAAGCTAGGGGCACATATTAAACAACATTTGGAAATAACCATGTATATATGACACCTGGTTGCCAGGGGCAGACACTGTGTGGCAGCAGCAATGTTCCTTCTCTGCCTGACTTGGCACCGGCAGTGGGTTTGCAACTACCAGAACAGAGCCTTTGCCTTAGCAATATTCGCTGGGCTGCCTCCTGAACCTCATACCACCTGGCAAACTCAAATAGGTAAGACTGGGGCTGCAAGGGGCCACTTTTCTAAAACAACTTCAACTCATTGCTGCTAACCAACTCACACTCATTCTTATCTTCTACATAAAAACGAGGAAGGCCAGAAAATAATCAGGCATGTTCATCCTGTTTACGTTTCTTTACAGAGGCTGGTATAATTACATCATACAGACATTTAACTTACGCAAACTCAACTGCCCAGGGTGATGGAGGGAGAGAGAATAATTTCAGTAGTACCCAGAGCTCCACTTACTCCACAAGAAAGCCTGAGACTGGAGGCATACATCAGCTCTCCTCTCGATCTGTCTCATCTCCCACACGCCCTCACAGAGTGAGCATCTCTTCCCAGTGAATGGAACTCTAGGGGTTGAACTTACACAGGTTTCATTCACAACCCTTTAAATGAAAGCCAGCACTTTCATCTAGTGCTCAACTGAAGAAAACTACTGATCCAGAATAGAAAAAAAACTAGCAGTACTGAACTCCTAAGAATAATTTTGAACAAAAGAAATGTTTACCTTATATGCTGATTTTAAAACTAAATCCTTAAGATGCAGCTCTACTATATTCTAAGAAAAATAGAATTTGGAGGCTAGGCATGGTGGCTTATGCCTCTAATCACAGTATTTTGGAAGGCTGAGTCGGGTAGATCACCTGAGATCAGGAGTTCAAGACCAGGCTGACCAATATGGTGAAACCTCATCTCTACTAAAAATACAAAAATTAGTTGAGTATGGTGGTGGCACCTGTAGTCCCAGCTACTCAGGAGGCTGAGGCAGGAGAGTTGCTTGAATCGGGGAGGCGGATGTTGCAGTGAGCCAAGACAGCGCCACTGAACTCCAGCCTGGGCAACAGGGCAAGACTCCCTCTCAAAAAACAAAAAAGAGAGACAGAGAAAGAGAAAAGAAAAGAAAAGAAAAGAAAAGAAAAGAAAAGAAAAGAAAAGAAAAGAAAAGAAAAGAAAAATAGAATTTGGAAAAGCACTTAAGGAATAAAAATTTCTTTCTAAAGAAATCGTCCACAATGGGTCACTGGTAATGAAAGTACAACAGAACACTCAGCCCTTTACAACATCCCAGTTTTCCCCAAACTGGGTAGTGAGGGGTTTCTTGAAAACCTTCAGCCTCTGTACAAAGCCTCTGGCTTATCTAACCAAGGAAAAGAAGTTAAGAGGTAAGATCATGGGAACAACAAATGATAACCTGAGGCCTAAACAGGTAAGAAGGGAAAGAAGCCTTAGAAGGTAGCAATGGAAAGAAGAGAATGCACTCAAAGCACGAGTCATTCTCATCCAAATAGAAAGCAACAGCACACACAAGATAGGATGGAAATCAGCCACCTCAGTGCTGGGATCCAGGTGACTGAAGAGAGACATGCCATCATCTTCCCATTAAAGAAGCCACCCTGAGGCAAAGGCAAAGGCCACAGGAGGGAGGCAGAGGGTCCTCTTGTCTGACTCAGTCCTCAGGCCTGGCTGGTTTAGATTTAGCTTTGTTCACATCCCTATTTGTGAACAATACTCTGGTATGGGAAGACCAAAATGAGGCAGAGATCTCCGCAATCTCAAATTCTAGAAACTCTTGGCATACCAGTTTTGCTGTCAAGGAACTCAGGAATAGACATGATCAGCATTGTCAACTTACAAATTTTAACATCCTTTGTCACCTTTAAAGATCTGTAACTACATAATCACACTAGAAAGCCTCACTGCACAGCAATGTGAAGCAAGTACAATCGTCTCTCAGTATCTGCAGGGGATTGGTTCCACAACTCCCCAAGACCCAAATCCACAAACGCTCAAGTCCCTGATATAAAATGGCATGGTATTTGCATATAAACTATGTACCTCCTTCCATACATGTTAAAGCATCTCCAGATTACTTATAATTCCTAATACAATGTAAATGCTATGTAATTATTACCCTGTATTGATTTTTATTTGTATTCTTTTTAGTTGTTACATTAAGGTTGTTTTTTCTGAATATTTTCAATCCTTGGTTGGTTGAATCTGCAGATGCAGAACCCGTGGACACAAAGGGCCAACTGTAGTACAGTTTCTACACGAAACTTTTTATTTTATTTTTTAATCTTACGGTTAAGGAAACAAGTTGCAGACAATAGATTAGCCTGAAATCCACAAGCTGGAAGAGCTGTGTCATGAACACATAATTTCTGACTCTTCCCAGGAGAGCTCACCAGGTAGATCCATCTCTAGGTTCGAACCCAACAACAAAAAGCAACCTCATAATTCTGATTTGGTCTTGTGTTCTGGGAAGTCAGAATATTATTAACTACCTGGCAAGGGTATCTGGCCTGCTTATGGCTATAGTTATTGTTTTAATTACATGTTGCCTTCTGACTTAAAAATCATCTTACTGTGAGTAGGATTTTCATTAATCCATCATTTGATCAGATGCTAGAAAGCTCTTCACAAGTGTTCGAACTGAGGAACTAAGTGATCAGATTCCAGACCAGAGAAAAGTGATTCCCACCCTTAAGCCTTTTAAACCACATGTAAGTATACCACATGTGAGTGTATCACATGTGAGTGTATCACATGTAAAATCATCTTAATGACAAACATGAATGACTTCTGATGCCATATTTCTCAGCTATCAAAAATACCTGGACAAAGGACAGGCATGGTGGCTCATGCCTATACTGCCAGCATTTTGGGAGGCTGAGGTGGGGGGATCATTTGAGGTCAGGAGTTCAAGACCATCCCGGGAAACATGAGACCTCATCTCTACAAAAGATTAAAAAAAAAAAAAAAAAAAAATCAGCCAGGCATGGTGGCATGTGCCTGTAGTCCCAGTGACTCAGGAGGCTGAGGCAGGAGGATCACTTGAGCCCAGGAGGTCAAGGCTGCAGTGAGTTATGATCATGCCACTGTACTCCAAGCCTGGGCAACACAGCAAGACTTTGTGTCCAGAAAAAAACACCCACAACTTTTTTTTCACTTTTTTTTTCAAACGAATCATACATATTTAAGGCAGAGGCAGGAATATACCTTCGAAACCAAGGCCCTTAGAAGTCAAAGACACTTTTAGGATCATAAAGCTAACTAGTCATGAGTTAAGAATAGAATACAGATTATTCTGACTCACTTTTTAAAGTTGGCATACTAAGCAATATCTCAATATTCTTAAAAACTTACCTGTAAATGACACATGAAAAAAATGCTCATCATCATCGACAAATGCAAATCAAACCCACAATGAGATACCATCTCACATCAGTTAGAATGGCAATCATTAAAAAGTCAGGAAACAACAGGTGCTGGAGAGGATGTGGAGAAACAGGAGCGCTTTATACTGTTGGTGGGAATGTAAACTAATTCAACCATTGTGGAAGACAGCATGGCGATTCCTCAAGGATCCAGAACTGGAAATACCATTTGACCCAGCGATCCCATTACTGGGGATATACCCAAAGGATTATAAATCATGCTGCTATAAAGACACATGCACACGTATGTTTATTGTGGCACTATTTACAATAGCAAAAACTTGGAACCAACCCAAATGTTCATCAATGATAGACTGGATTAAGAAATGTGGCACATATATACCATGGAATACTATGCAGCTGTAAGAAAGGATGAGTTCATGTCCTTTGCCGGGACATGGATGAAGCTGGAAACCATCATTCTCAGCAAACTATCTATCACAAGGATAGAAAACCAACCACCGCATGTTCTCACTCATAGGTGGGAACTGAACAATGAGAACACTTGGACACAGAGCAGGGAACATCACACAAGGGGGCCTGTCATGGGATGGGGGCAGGGGGAGGGATAGCATTAGAAGAAATACCTAATGTAAATGATGAGTTAATGGGTGCAGCAAACCAACATGGCACATGTATACCTATGTAACAAACCTGCATGTTGTGCACATGTACCCTAGAACTTAAAGTATAATAATAATTTTAAAAAGCCATAAAAAGGAATGAGATCATGTCCTCTGCAGGGACACGGATAGAGCTGGATGCCGTTAACCTCAGCAAACTAATGCAGAAACAGAAACTGAAATACCCCATATTCTCACTTATAAGTGGGAGCTTAACAGTGAGAACACATGGACACAATGGGGGAAACAACACACACTGGGGTCTGTTGCGGGGCTGTGGGGAGGGAGAGCATCAGGAAGACTGGCTAATAGATGCTGGGCTTAATACCTAGGTGATGGGATGATCTGTGTAACAAACCTGCACATCCTGCACATGCACCCCGGAAATTAAAAGTTGCGGGAAAAAAATGCCTAATTAAAGTAAAAAAAAAAAAAAACTTGCCTGTAAATAAGAATCCAGAAATAGAAATCCTTAATACATTATTCCAAACATAACATCACCAACCACCCCACTCCTGCCACCACATACACACAGACGTATTTAAAAGCATGCATTAACCATCCATTTGGATGGACTGATCATCTGCAGAGCTTCTAAGATGCAATTCCCTTCCAGAGGCACTTACTGATCGAGATGAGTACTGGTACTACAGAGTGGACCAAAGGATATTGCCACAAATCAAAATAGCTGCATGAAAATACATTCACTGAAAGTAACAGACATATATATTAAGCATAAATAACCAAGACACACAACTCAATTAATATGGTAAGAGAAATATTTCACTGAAAGGGCTGGCTTGATCCTTTAGACATTTACCATACTATGCAAAGAGAGCGAATGTTAACTGCACTGGGCACAAAAATTATAACTATGTGAGGTAAAGCATTTGGTAATTAGCTGGATTTAAAACTTCCACAACATATGATATATACTTCAAAACATCACATTGTACATGATAAATACATACAATGTTATCTGTCAGTTTAAGAAAATTTTTAATTTAAAAAATTTACAATATTAGCCAGCTGTCAATTTTTTTTAATGTTAAATGTTTTGTGATCCTTGCCATTTGTCACTTTGCACAAAATATTCTAGGCTACAATAAGGAATTAGTGCTTTTTCTAACTGAACAAAAAAGCCTGTTTGCTTTGAAAACTGCATACCACCTGCTATTAATCTGAAACTGAAAACAAGCAGTGTAATGACAGCTAGCAAGTTAACACCCCCCTCCACCTCTTTCCTGAAAGATGAGCATGAGTGCCATTTCATAATCTTTTCAAAATTCTTTTCTAAAAAGTTCTAAGAAACAAATTTATATTTTACTACTAATAATGACATATGAGATTACTAAAACCAAACACAGTGCCCCTGCAGTGTGACAAGCCTGGTTTAAGCGCTGAAGGAATTCCCTCCCCAACCCCCCGCCCCATCTTTTTCCTTTTTTCTTTTTGTCTGGTGTCAGATGAATACGGCAGTAATGATGACACGATCAAGGAAGAGCTGACAACCAGCTGGAATATTTGTAAAAAAAAAAAAGACTGCCTAGCAGGTCTTTGCAGCAAGCTATCTTTTGTCCTCCTGTAGCTTTCTGTCACCTGAGGTAGCCTGCATCCTCCGGAGATGAAATGCAACATAAAACTATTAATTGATCTACTGTCCAAATAGTTCCTGTAACACTTTGGAGAACTTCTGCAATTTGGTGGGTAGAATGGCCAGGCCACCAACTTACTCAGCTCTAAACACAAAGTCTGATCTAAGCAGAATACACAACTCATGATCACCCATAAATGACTCTGGGGCATTCTAAATGTGTCTCTTCCTGCTAGAGGAAATAAATCATACCCTATATACATGTTAACATGTTAAGTTAAATGCTAAAATAATTTACTCATCTGAAGAACAAACTAAACTTAATATATCTATTCATTTATTCAATAAGCACTCAATGAAAACCTATTTTGTACAAGACCCTCAGACACTGAACTAGACAGGGTAGACTACAATAAATAACTTGTCTATTGCATCTCACTCAATGACCATAAACCACAATCCTAAAGCTCCCATTTACACACAGAGCTATAAAACTACCAAGAATCCATTCCTATCTACAGATGCCACGTTTTTCAAGAACTTATAAATTGGGGTAGAGGGCAGGGCACGGCTTGTAAACACAAGCAACCATAATAGAAGATAATATACGATAAGGACAGTATATGCTGCCAGGAAAATGCAGGATTTCATCAACTGGACTAGAACTTGAAAGCCAGATGAGTAGGATTTAGATGGGGAGAGATAGGGTCAAAGGCCATCGCAAGAAAGGGCACAAGAAACTGAGACACAGAGGAGGGAAGAAAGGAGGCCTCAGCAAGTCTATCAGTTGAAGAGGGAATTACAGTAAGAGGGCCAGAAAATAAGTGGGAACTAGTCTGTAGGAAGACTTAACTGGCTAAGAGGCCTGGACTTCATCCTGTAGGCCATGGGGGGGCCTCTAAAGGTTTTTGAGCACAATGAAAACAGTATTTTAGGAAGATTAATCTTGGTATGTAGGATGGATTAGAAAGAGGGGAGAATGCCAGTAGGGAAACCATTAAAGGGCCTGTTGAAAGGATCCAAGTGTGAGATAACAGGACCTGCACGTGCTGAATGACAGCTATGTTTCTACCAGCACTTTCTAAATATCTTCTAAAGGAGAGGTATAAATTCTAGTGAGAAGGCAGTGAACTGCAGAACTGAGAAAACAAACCATGGTCAAAAACCCAGGGAAATGTACAAGAATTAACATAACACATACCATGACTACGCCACAGAAAATCTCCAAATAGAATCACCACTGAAACTAGGCAATTTGAAGGTAGGCCACAGATATATTCAAGAGATCAGACATGCTATTCTAAAATAAAATTAATTAATTAAGAAGGAAAAGATAATTAACGAAAGAGAAGGAAATTTGGGACATATGATCATGAGGCATGAGGAACTGTTTGTTTTAACCATCAGTTTCGGTCTGCAGTTCAGAATCTGGTGTTTAAGAGAATCATGCTGCCACGGTGCAGGAAAACATAACTGGGAGTTTTCCTGTGTCCAACTTGACAAAAGTTCCAATGTCCTTCCATCAAAACTTCAAATTTGCTACAGTCTAACACCAAATTTTAAGTTCTTTACCCTAAATAAAAGGCCACTATATAAAGTCTCCAACCTTAGAAAAATCATGCTGGCTCTAAATTTTTAAATGTCCTAATTTTAACATTTGTTCAGATATTTCACTGAGATGCTGTTTAGTATGCCATCTTCAAAACATGAGTTAAAGTTACCCTGCACTTTCATCTTAAAGGTATCCTTTCACATCTGAGACCCTTGCTTTCTAAGGCATGGTCTAAAGGTTAAAACTCTAGACTCTCCTCTGATAAAGACACCATCCTTTCTAACATACCCGAAGAAGAAGGTCAGAAGCATAAGCCCTTGTAAGTACTGGGTCCAGGCCAGGCAGGTTCGTTTAGGATCCTGTGGACGCTTGAACAAAATGGAAGACAGATGCAAAGGAATAGATCCCTAAACTCAGGAGTCTGGGGAAAGCTGCTTCTAAATAACAAAGACTAATAATAACTAATAGTTGTGAACTTTAGAATGTTATAAAGTTATCTCATATTCATTATATCATTTAATTCTCAAAATAATGCTAGGTCTTAATTAAATTATCAAAGCTACGTCTAAGGATATGGTTTGGCTGTGTCCCCCTACAAATCTCATCTTGAATAGTAGTTCCCATAATCTCCACATGTCGTGAGAGGGATCTGGTGAGAGGTAAATGAATCATGGGGGCAGTTATCCCCACGCTGTTCTCATGATAATGAGTTCTCATGAGAACCGATGGTTTTATAAGGGGCTTTTCCCCATTTGCTTGGTACTTTTCCTTCCTGATGCACTATGAAGAAGGACATGATTGCTTCCTCTTCCACCATGATTTTAAGTTTCCTGAGGCCTCCCAGCCCTCCAGAACTGTGAGTCAATTAAACCTCTTTCCTTTATAAATTGCCCAAGACCGGGTGCGCTGGTTCACGCCTGTCCCTGCACTTTGGGAGGCTGAGGCAGGCAGATCACTTGACGTCAGGAGCTCGAGACCAGTCTGGCCAACGTGGTGAAACCCCGTCTCTTCTAAAAACACAAAAATTAGCCAGGTATGATGGTGCACACCTGTCGTTCCAGCTACGTGGGAGGCTGAGGCAGGAGAATCACTTGAACCCAGGAAGTGGAGGTTGCAGTGAGCCAAGATCATGCCACTGCACTCCCGCCTAGGTGACAGAGCGAGCCTCCATCTCAAAAACAAAACAAAACAAATATCAGTAACAAAAAAACAAGTCTCAAGCAGTTCTTTATAGCAGCATGAGAAGAGACTAATACACCTACAATACTGTATAGCAGAGGAATGGTAAAATAAACAAATCCTGCCAAATTATCACTCCCAACTTCACAGTGGAGCGTAATGAGGGTCAAAGAAGTGAAAGGGATTGGCACAGTTACACAGCCAATAAGTGGTCAAGATGATGTTGTATTTATTTTTTAATCAACTACTCTCTCATTATTAACACAACTACCTTTATCTTCTTCTTTACAAAGCCATACCAGGCTCTATTGACAATTTTATTTCAGAAACTTCATGGCACTTGCAACCTACAACACACAATTCATTCAGCAATGGTTACAGAAAAACTCCTATGCATGAGGCATTGTAGCTATTGCTTAGAGGCTGGAACAAGAATGAGAAAATAATCAGGTATGAGCTTTCCCATGAAAAACTGGTACCAAGCACATACACTTGACCCTTGAACAACATGGATTTGAACTGAGCAAGTGCACTTACAATGACTTATAATGCAGACTTTTTTCAACTCAAAGCAGATCCAAAATATAGTAGTCACAAGATACAAAACCTAAGTATAAACTTTCTACCCACAAGTTCTGTAGGGCCAACTGCGGGACTTAAATATGCACAGAACTGGGTATATAAGGGCGGCCCTGGAACCCATCTACTGTGTATACCTAGGGACAATTGTATTTATACCGGTAAAACTCACCATGGGCAGGGGGTATTTCTTTTTATTACTGCATGGTCGGAGTCCAGAATAGTGCCTGCAAGTCCATAAGAAGTGACCTCCACATGCTTGGTGCATGCATTGGAGAGCAGAAAGAGTTGCCATGGCTCCTATAGTTGCCTGTATTGTTCAGGCTCCTGACAGACACAAGTAGGTTTAACTAAATGCATACTCTTTATTCTTTAACTTTCTTAGAGTAATAAACGATTGGGAATTCAAGCAGATTTCTGACAGAGAATGGCGAACAGAACAAAGTATATTTCTGCAGTTTCCCTTTGTATATCTGTCTCTCCGTTTAATATTGAACATTTCTATGTGTCATTTTCTCCATCTCTCTTGTGCCAAGAGATAGCTCTAAGCAGGCAGCTTAACTATTTCCGTTTCTCTTCATCCAAGCTGACCCCCTCTAACTTTCTCAAACTGAACACAGCAGCACACTACAGATCAGCAAAGGGCTAGCAATTATATGCTTCTAAAACATGGCAGACAGAGGCAAGGATGTCACTGCTCCTGGCTCCCATGCTCATAGCAGACGTTGCTCAGCCAGCACTGTCTTTCCTGACCCCACTGAGTCTGAGTAAGGCTACATAACCTTTCCCAACACAGCTCATTACGTAAGCATTACCAATCAACGGGAGCTGGCTGACAGTTTGCCACAGTACTATCCTGGCTGTCAGACATGCTGTGGGTAAAACAGTAACACAAGGAGAAGAAAAACTAACAGAAAACCAAGAGGAGTAATTAAGGGCATAAAAGGAGCATAATTAAGGGCAGCAGATACAATAACAGATTAGGTTCAAAAAGAAGCATGGCCCATTCTCAGCCATGAAGAATAAGGGTTAAAAGGGCAAGAAGAGATGGGAGTTCCACAAACACAGCCCAGTAGACTCACAAGGCATGCCCAGTGTCTAAATGAACACATCAACACTAAAGCAAGGACAGACAGTAGTCCACTCTGTTGGAATTAACAACTAATAGGAACAATATGGGAAGGGGTCCTAGCCAAGGAAGTAGCCATGAGATGACTGGCCACCCCCATCTACAAAGAGCTAGAGGCAACCCCAGAACATCATTAACTACCTGTCAATGTTATCTTCAGGCACAGAGCAGCAAAGACCTTTCAGATCACACGGGAAGGACAAGGACTATTCATAGGTTATCTCACTATTCCCAGCAACCACCAGAATGCAAATGGGTCAAGGCAGACACAAGACGCTAACAATGGACCTATAAAAAGGCCCAAGGGATTAGAATTCTTTTTCTTTCTTCCATAAAAGTCCTGTGAGAAAGCAGAAGTTTGTTGTAGAAGTGCACAAGTGGTGATCTGGGAAAATACAAGTTACCTTGGGTCATCCCAACTTCAGCCTGACTTGTATCTTCCAGACAAACCTTTGCTCTGCTCCCTATCGGTTTAGTGTCTTTTGTAATAGCTTCACAGCAACTGCCTTGTGGCTCTCCATAACCCTTCTTTTATAATCTGTCCCCATGTTTATTGCCCAAAGCAAGTTAAAAGTTTAAAACTTTGCTATCCAGTAGAACACCTTTGGTATGAATGAGATCATTAAATATAAACCAAATCAGAGCTAAATAATTGAATACACATGCAATGTAGGTTAATAATGGAACATGAACATGTCCGCCTATGTCCCTTCTATGCCCTCTTATTCCCTCAATTGCTACTAAGTTTTCCATCTTTAGGTTCCCTTATCTTTGCAAACACAACAAACGTGAATTACATCAGCCAAATCAGCCAAACCACAAAGCTGCCCTATTCATAATTCTTCACCCTCTGTAAGCAACTACTCACAACGTCCTATCCATTAATACGTAACGTATCACCTTCAGGACTTTGGTTATATAGGCCACCATTTAAGACCTACTGCTATTCACTTGGTATTTTTCTTTAAATTAGCTCTATTTCAAAAGTTGAATAATTATAAGAGAAGTCTTTATATAACTACCATAATTAGAAAATCAGATTCAACTGTCTAAGTGGAAAATAATAGGGAAAATATAATGGAAACTATTTCTGGTTAGAAACTGTTGCCTGGCCCAAGGTTCTGATCTGAGACATCCTCCCTTCTCTGCGATAAGAAGATAGACAAACTGCTAGTGGTTAAAGGTAAAATGACGCCGGCAGTGAAGCATGGGAGTAAATTACACGTTAGCCCATAGCCAGAGCTCCTTCCCGGCTTGAAATGTTGGCTCTCCCACCTACTAGCCATGTGATATTGGGCAAGTTACCCTAACCTCTCTGTGTGTCAGTTTCCTCATCTAGAAGACGGGATTTTTTTTTTTTTTTTTTTTTTTTTTTGAGACAAAGTCTCACTCTGTTACCCAGGCTGGAGCGCAGCAGCATGATCTCGGCCCATTGCAGCGTCCACCTCCTGGGTTCAAGTGATTCTTCTGCCTCAGCCTCCCAGGTAGCTGGGACTACAGGCATGCGCCACCACAACGGCTAATTTTTATATTTTTAGTAGAGACAGAGTTTCACCAAGTTAGCCAGGCTGGTCTCAAACTCCCAACCTCAAGTGATCCACCCTCCTCAGCCTTCCAAAGTAGCTGGGGTTACAGGCATGAGCCACTGCACCCGGCCAAAGATGGGATTATTAATAGTACCTCCCTCATAAAGATGTTATGAGGTCAAATGGGTTAATATGTAAAGTGCTTAAATTTTCTATATGTTTGTTAAATAAAAACTGTAACTGCCGGCCGGGCGCGGTGGCTCAAGCCTGTAATCCCAGCACTTTGGGAGGCCGAGACGGACAGATCACGAGGTCAGGAGATCGAGACCATCCTGGCTAACACGGTGAAACCCCGTCTCTACTAAAAAATACAAAAAACTAGCCAGGCGAGGTGGCGGGCGCCTGTAGTCCCAGCTACTCGGGAGGCTGAGGCAGGAGAATGGCATAAACCCAGGAGGCGGAGCTTGCAGTGAGCTGAGATCCGGCCACTGCACTCCAGCCTGGGCGACGGAGCCAGACTCCGTCTCAAAAAAAAAAAAAAAAAAAAAAAAAAACTGTAACTGCCATAATGACAATATTTGGTTCTGCTCAACAGCCCATATGCACTGTGCCAGCTAGAACATCACAACAAATGGCACTGTCTAGCACGCGATGAAAAATCCAGAACATCAATAAATCAAAACCCCAGCTGTGTCAAGGACACATGCTGAAGGAGGCCAGAGAAAAAGAATGTTGAGATTCCAAAGTGAAGGGAATCCACCTTGCATTTCCCCTGCTTCAATTAAACCAAAAATTTGGCTATCCCCCAAGTTCAACAACCTCTGGAAACTGTGCTAGGTATTATCAACGATGAATCAAACTCCGAAAAAGGATCTCAAAGTCAATGGGGAGACAAATAATTTTTTAAAATCACAATATAATATGATGATAAGGGAGGCATGGAACTTTAGAGAAGAGGGAAATTATGCCTCTGGAGTCAGAAAAGGCTTCCTGAAGGGAGGTAAATTTAGAGATGAATCCAGGAGTCTGGGTAGGAATTCATCCATCAGGCAAAATAACAGGCCCTCCAGGCAGAGGGAATAGAATGCACAAAGCCCTAAAGGTGGAAGCGCAGGCAGCACTCAGGCTCTGGCCACACACAAGAGTACCTGAACAGTCTTCTTTACATTGGCTGTGCCAAGAAAAATCTCACCAAATAGCCAAATCCTGCAACAGGGAGGTCTACCAATTCTGAAGCCATGATTTCTTACCACGTCATGTCCAGGATGAACAAGTGTGGAGAATGAATGATATCGGAATCTGCACAGAGAGGCACCACAGTGGGCTGAGGCCAGGTTACTAGTAGCAGAGGGAAGGAAAGAAAGGCTTTTAAGATAGACTAAACAGACTGACAATAACATGACACTGACGTGACCCACTGGGAAGCAACTATACTGAGACAGCACACTGCTGGGCAGCAAATCCAGTCAATGGGTGCTTTATTTCAAGGGCCACTTATCAACAGAAAAAGGCTCTATAAATTTTTTTTTTGGCGGGGGAGGGGGCGGATGGAGTCTTGCTCTATTGCCTAGGCTCCCAGACTGGAGTGCAATGGCACGATCTTGGCTCATTGCAACCTCTGCCTCTTGGGTTCAAGCAATTCTCCTGTCTCAGCCTCCCGAGTAGCTGGGATTACAGGTGCCCGCCACCACGCCCAGCTAGTGTGTGTGTGTGTGTGTGTGTGTGTGTGTGTGTGTGTGTATTTTTCATAGAGACAGGGTTTCACCATGTTGGCCAGGCTGGTCTCAAACTCCTGACCTCGTGATCTGCCCACCTTGGCCTCCCAAAGTGCTGGCATTACAGGCGTGAGACACCACGCCCAGCCTAAGGCTCTATAACTTCTGATTAGTTTAGCACACAGCATCCACCTTTGCCAAAGAAAAGGAGTTGTGCTTGTCAGTTTATTTCATCAGTGATCTCTACCGATGCCTCAAAGTTCCAGAAATGACATTACAACCTCAATTATCTAAGCCTAAGCATACAACTGTGTTCAGCCAAGGTGGCCCATAATTAGTACTATTATGTACATCATTAATAGAAAATATATTTTTTCCACAGAATGAGGAAAACAAGTATTGAACTTAAAAAGTATGATCTAGTTTATTTGTTGTGGTAGACAACTCCTAAAATTCAAAGAAATATAAAAACAGTTATCTTTTCCAGACAACAGTCTTCAAATGTTCTCAAGCATTAAACCTGAAAGCTGGAACAAGGTGTGCCACTCTGGCAGACCCAGCGTGCCTTACATGACAGGAGCAGCCGGGGTGGGGGGAGGGGGGTGTGTGCCTGACAGCCTGACAGAGATGTGTGTGCGCATGTGGTTCAGTGGAAGGACAGGGACTCTGAAATGACAGATAATCAGATTAACAAAACACACCAACTTGGAAATGATGAGGAAGAAAGTTTCACTGGGAAAGCGAAAATAGAGAATAATAATATAAATTCAACAAAGAGGCCAGGCGTGGTGGCTCATGCCTGTAATCCCAGCACTTCGGGAGGTTGAGGCGGGCAGATTACCTGAGGTCAGGAGTTTGAGACCAGCCTGGCCAGCATGGTGAAACCCTGCCTCTATCAAAAATACAAAAATTAGCTGGGTGTGTTGGTACGTGCCTGTAGTCCCAGCTACTTAGGAGGCTGAGGCAGGAGAGGTTGCAGTCGGCCAAGATCATGCCACTGCACCCCAGCCTGGGCAATAGAGCAGAACTCCATCTCAAAAAAAATAACAAAATAAATTCAACAAAGAAACACTCTGCAATCCTATCTACCTCAACAAGTTCTCAAGGGCATCCACTGCAAGAGAGCAGCAAGGATTTTGAGCTACGGTAAGGAGGAACAGATTTTGGGGAAACATGGGGTCAGGGACAGGGCAACTGGGACAAACCTCAAAACAGACTGTGCCCAGTTAAGGGGGCAGAAACACAGGCTGGGAACCATAAGAAAGTTCTGGAAGTGCCATGTGGAGGGCGGATGAGGACGATTTTTCTCACTCCTGCATGGTTCCCTCTGGTCTCTCCTTTTGAGCTGTTCCCCATATCCATCCCCTTCCTTATCTATCCTTCCACTTACCAGAAACCTTTTCCCACTCTCTTGTCTCTTTTTTTCTTTGCTCATTTCTTCTTCTACAATTTTATTTCCTCACTCTTTGTTCTTGCCCTTAGTGAGCTAAAACGTATATGATGCATTAGAATTGTTTTGTTTTGAAGTTCAAAACAGTCAATTGAGTATTTCAAATTTCTGACTCCAAAAATCCCTAAGCACTAATCCCACCCCGACTATTTTACTTGTGCTCTGATTTCTTTTCTTCTCAAGATAATTCATAGTACTTAAGAGAGATTTCCTATCCCTGACTTAGCAGATACATTCTTCATTCTTTTAATCTTTGCTCCTGTTGCCACCTAGCCAATCCTTGAACTTCTTCGTTAATTTTTAACTTTGTGAACTCAGGGATCAATGGGTACTAAGGACATGATATAGTTGGTACTTTGTGGTGAGATTTTTTTTTTTTTTTTTAAATCAAACTTTCTGGTTTTTTTTTCTTTGTAAAGCAAAATGAGCATTGTTGTTCTGGGATCACACACTGCAGAATCAACACATATGGGTGACAGTTCAGCAAACGACTATGCCTCCCCACTGAAGGTAGATTTCCAAGTTTCTTGTGTCTAGTGATGTTTTTCTAATTATTTCCCAATGATCTGGTTAAACAACCCTTCTCATCTCTGAATTCCATTTTGATTTTTTATATCCCCACTACTAATTTTAAATCCATTCTGTGTAGTTCCACTCTTTGTCCTAATTCGTTTACTATTGTCTGGGTCTACCATGAAAGTGCTCTTTCAGAAAATTAGAAATATAACTAAATCACTCAGTAGGAAATATTACAAACTGATATAAGTGAAATCTTCTTGAGAAGCTCTTTTTACCTAAATACTTTGTTTCACATCACCATCCTGTTTTTGCTCTAGAATGTAAAGAACATGGTAGAAAATTACAGTAGTTACCCCTTTATCCGAGGGTCAACCATAGTCTGAAAATAAGTGAGTACTGTACAATAAGATATTGAGTGAGAGAGATGACATTCACATAACTTTTATTACAGTATATTGTTATAATTGTTCTAATTTATCATTAGTTATTGCTATTAATCTCTTACTATGCCTTTTTTTAAAAGACAAGGTCTGACTCTATCACTCAGGTTGGAGTGCAGTGGTGCAATCATGGCTTACTGTAGCCTCAACCACCTGGGCTTCAAGTGATCCTCCCACCTCAGCCTCCTGAGTAGCTGGGACCACCAGTGTGCACTACCATGCCCAGCTAATTTTATTTTTGGTAGAGATGGGGTCTCTCTATATTGCCCAGGCTGGTCTCATATGCCTGGGACTCAAGCAGTCCTCCCACCTCAGCCTCCCAAAGTACTGGGATTATAGGTGTGAACCACCATGCCTGGCTACTCTCCCTAATCTATAAATTAAAATTTATCATAGTATGTATGTATGGAGAAAAAATTACATATATAGGGTTTGGTACCATCTGCATTTCAGGCATCCACAGGAGGGTCTTGGAAGGAATCCTCAGTGGGTAAGGGAAGATTACTGTATTTATAATAAAGTCTGAGTGCATGCAAATGCTACAGACTAAATCCAAGCTTATGACTGCATTGTTGTTTTTAAAAATTACAACCATTGGATACAATGTACAATGGTAGAACTTTGTACCTTGCTGGCTAGTTTATTATTCTGAATCTGGACAGAATCTAAAACTGTTCTGTACAACCCTATGGAAAAGATTAACCAACAGACTTTCCAGCTAAGGGGGAACTAGTTCCCATCTTTAAACTAAATCCCTTCTGCTGAAATTGAATTCTTAAAAAAAAAAAAAAAAAAAAAATTAATCCCACACTCAGACATAAGTAGAAAAGAGCCAGTCGTAATCCTCTATATCATACTTCTACACATAGTAGGAAAAAGTAATCCCTCAACCTTCTCCTCTTTTAACTACATATCTGTATTATACAGCCAAACATTTCTTTATTCAACTTTTCAACTGCAATATGGATCTTTCCTATATACTTAAACTCTAAACTCTTGTGGTTCATTTAAATTTTTGAACCTTAGTTTTCTTCATCTAAAAAAATGGAGCTAAAAATACCTGCCCAATTGCTCATCTTTTGAGCATCAAATTATATACCTAAAAGCATTTTTAAGAGGTAAAAACAATATACCCATTCCAAGCAGGTATGTGAGCAAACAAAAGAGAAAAGATCAGAATGCAGAAAAGAAAAGATATAGGGACAACATGGTGAAGATTTTAGTCATTTTGTCTATATTCTCTGCATTAAACTAGAGCTCATTCATTCTGTGACAACCCCCAGGTTTGATTCTAATAAAGACTGGCTTAGCAATTCATACTGAGTTAAGATCTCACCTACCACTGTATTAAAAAGAAATCTATAGCATTGAAAAGTCTTGAGTTGGCTGCTGGCAGGGGGATTATATAATTAGGGAGAGAAGGAAACTGTATCTCAGATGTAGCATTTACTTGCTTTAGGACCTTGGGAAGACTTCATGGGATACCCAAGCTTTAGATTCCCTATCAGTAAAATGAAGCTAACCATTGGACCCTCCTCAATGGGCCACTCGGAGAATTAAATAAGAGAGTTTGGGTAAAGCTCTGGCACAGTGCATGACGTATTTGTGAAACACTCAGACGCAATCAAGACTAGTAAGTGAAAAACAATTAAAAAGATACGTATGTACTTCACAATAAAGTTGTAATAAAATATCTAAGTAACAAATTATTTCCCAATTGTCTCATATGAGAATCAGCCCTTTTCCACCAGTACGGTTCTGCTGAGTTCTCCGGAATCCTTCATTAACAGATTATCTACATTTTCAACTGTTTTCTTTAAAGGTCAGTAAGAACTAAAAGACTTAAAAGACTCAATCTGAGTGCAGAACCCTTCCAGATTTCCCCTTAATCCTCCACTCCCCTTGCCTATACCTAATTCAAGAGCAAGTTTTTAAGTAAATCACCTTTACAAGTCTTCCCAAAGCAGTCCGCTTATTTTTCATAGAAACAGCTACAGCTGACTTGACATTTAATAAAATTATGTAATAGAAACCACTGGCAAATAGGTGAATAAGCAAGCACAACTCACTCTTAGTAAGGAGCTGACTTAACAGATAAGAAACACACAGGAGTGTCAGAAAGTCTACCAGTGATGAGCATCAATGTGCCATGGACATTGCAAAGCAAGTCTTATGAGGGAATGGGAAGCTGTTTTCTCCACAAGGTGGATTCTGTGAAGGTCAGATAAGAGTCTGTACTGTATCTGAATCATCATCATCATTCATTTTACTCTAATCCTATATGGTTGGGTTTATTCTTAGAAGACCCCACGTAAATTGTCTGCCTTTCCTTGACCAAATAGTAACCTACGACGAGTTGATCCAACTGCCTTACCAAAATACTATAAAATATACTTTCAACTTGGCTAAATCCAGTCAAATGTTTTCAACATCTGTAGTAATTCTAGCTTGCAAGGGATAGAGACAGGAAAAGATCTAAGAATATGAAACACAAGGCATACTGCTGTTGGGCTCAGTTTAGTCACACGCCTCTATAAACAACAAATGTGAATCTTTTGTGCACACTAAGTTTTGAGTGGCCCATGCATACACTACTGGATGAGCAAAGATGTCTTGTCTTGCTTCAGCTTTGATGACTGTGTTCCTTGCACCCAAACCATTAACTCCAAATGACTAGCCCTCTAACATCACTTCTAAAAGACCATATAACTACAAGCTGGTGTGTGTTGGAAAGCTGTGAGGAGTCTGACAAAAAAATCTGATGCTAATAATAAAGTGCTTAAGATTCCCATGAATTTACAAGTTACACAATTCAAGGTTTTCCCTGGGGGAAAATGCTCTCACTTCTTGGGTTTCTGGGATGTTTTCTTAAGTGAGAGAAAAAGGGGTAGAGCCACAGCCAGCACACTGGGAACGCACATTGTCATCATGTCCTTCTCTATCCCTTTATCATAACATGAGTAGTCCAGGGAGCAGGGCTGTACAAATACACACACAAGGAATAAGAATTGTCACTCTAATGATGGCATCAACAAACTATGGCCCAAATGTTGTCTTTTGGAAATAAAGTTTTATTGGAATACAGCCCATCCATTCGTTATTCATTGTCTGTCGCTGCTTCCACGCTACAATGACAGAGATAAGCATTGCAAGAGAACCCATGGCAGGCAAAGCCTAAAATATTTACTACCTGGTCCTTCACAGAAAAAGTTAGCTGGCCCCTGCTCTAACAGAGAATATGGTGCTTAAACAAACAAATGAAAACTAGAAAACCTAGCCCTCCTAACACTTTGGGGAAGAAAATAAATAGCAAAACAAAGGAGATGCTTATCTGACATGCAAGTCCTCCCAAAAATCATAGAAAAAGATGATTTAAATACACTATTCATTCGCTGAATGACCAAACACACACAATGCAAATATTGCCTCAACTTGTTTTATTTATTGTTGTTTATTTGCTTACTCTGTCGTCATGAAAAAGCAAAAATAGTCATGAAGGTTCCAGATGCTGACAGAATGCTTTTTTGTGTTTTAGAAGCAAGTAAACAAATGGCCCATCCAATACAAGCTCAGGTGCTTGGTACTTCACTTAGAATCACAGGCTTGCTACGCCTCAAAATAAGAATGTAATCATTGTTCACTTAATTGTTGTATTGTTTATATGTATCTGTATTTTTTAAGTAGTCTCAGATCAAAGAAAAAACTACAGACTGCCTTAAAAAAAACATCTGGCCTTATAATTTGTAATGAAAACAGCAAACCTTACCTCCTGAGACAGCTCAGCTTCTTTGTTGATAATTGTAAACATCACTTATTTTCTGTCCACTTACCTACAGTACTGGCTGGGGAAGTAGTACAGTAACGGGCATTGCTTTGAGTAAAATGGCAATTGATAGAGGTTATTTTCCAGCTATCATGCCCCATTTCCTCAAGATAAATCACCACCAGGAAGAAGCAAAACCCATGGAATATCATTAAGTATAGAACAAGAGAAGGAAAATACTGATATATGTAAACTGAACAATACTTTAGCTCTTTTATTATATTTGAGTAAATTTTGACTACAATTTAAAAAAGATTCGAGGGTCTATATATACATTCAGCAAAAAGTTAAACTGCACTCATAATGATACTATAATTTTATAAATTTCTCTCTACCAAAGAATTCAAACCAATTATATATTCTTGAAATATACTTACACCACTACTTTCCTCCAGGCTCTGAAATTTCATTTAGGAAATGTAATAAAAGCAAGAAAATTCTGGGACAAGTTTCAGTATTCACCCCTTGAAACAGTTCTTTCTCAAAGCAATAAGATTAATAATCTGCAAGTCTCTGCATATTAGGCTCATCCTAAAAGTAAACAGCAAATAAACCCAATATTTATTTGAAGGAAGTATCAAAAATCCCAATTTATAGGTAAATATACTGAAATAAAGAAGAGCTTGAGACCTTTATTAAATACAAAACAGAAATACATGACACCCACAACAACAACAACAACAATAAAACACAAAACAGGATCAAGTCATCTTCTGAGGACTAAATTCTAAGGCAAGTGTTTGGAATTCTGAATGTATTTTTCCATTAGAAAATGGTCCTAAGGCAGCCTACAAAGCCTGAAGGGCACTTCTTATCACCAAGTCTCAGAGGATGACGACACTGGGCTGGTGAGAAGTCTAATTTCCCTACAGAACTCACAATTTCCATAAACAAAGAATTTATACTTTCAGAGGACTTGAGAAATCCTTTATTTTATGCCACATCTCTATTCAGAGGAGGAAAGAAAGACTTAACAAGAGCAAATGACTACCCAAAGATCCACAGCTAGAAACAGTATACAAGAAGCGCAGAGAAGAGCTGCCTCACTTCTACAGCTTGTCCTTGATGTGATGGATAGCTGAGCTAGACTTGACCAGTTTTCTTAAGCTCACAAAGAGAAATGGACCGAGTAAAGGAAAAAAACTGTTCCCAGCTTGGTAGGCAGGAGGTAGGACATGGAAAAGGAGGTAATGGCTTCAGGTAAGCATGGGCGTGCCTGGGAAGTTGCCTGAAGCCTATGGGTAGACATGAAGACAAAGGGTGGGTACAGCACAAGTACTGGACCCTTAAGAAGGAAGAAGAGGATTGACCAAACCTCTCCTGCCTCAAAAATCTGTTCGTAGGCATTAAATGTGACTTGTCCCAAGCAAAATTACTAATCACCACTAATCTCTGTGCTCATTAATCATCAGTACTCAGTTCACCATCTCCAAATCCCAAACACGAAATAGAACACCAGAGTTTTAAAAACTGCCAACATCCCACTGCAATGCAACTCACTCATGTGAGTCTAAGCCAGGTCCATATCCCATATTCTGCCTACTCATTAAAAGAGGCCTCAATATTGTATCCGTTTCTCTTCCTCTCTATACTTTTTTTTTTTAAGCAAACTTACTAGCAGGTACTGTTGATATACTTAAACTTTGATCAAAATGTCCATTGTGACTCTGAAAGGCGTAAGTCATACTTCCCACTTGGGCAAGAAGCTATTCTGATTATTTGACTTCATAATCCAAGTGGGTTAACCAATTTTTGTAGAGTTTTATTCACTCTCAGGGTTTGGCCACAGTTAAGACTCCCAACTTTGTCTTAGATTTACTTACAAATAGCTACCCTGTATTTCAAGTATGGGGCAACCAACCAGCAAAGCAACTACTTCTTACTTTTCTAAATCACAACCGTTGGCCAATAATGAGGAAACACCATTCCAAATGACATTGATTCATCAAACCTATCCATCCAAGATTGTGCAGAGCATTAAAACTTACATGTAAAATCATCATGTGAAAAACTACTCATTCCCCAACATGCAGGATCTGAAAAATGGTCCAGAAGGAACACCAGAATGAAAGAGTCACTTAGAATAGGAATTCAAGATAACCAGAATATTGTCTTGCTCTAATAGGCACAAAGCATATACCTTTCAAATATGTATCACAAAAGATATTATTACAACAATGTCATAATAAACTTGACTGAAATTCCAACCAAAATTGATCCAAATTCAAATACACCAATAGACCCTTCTAATAATTTTTAAATTTAGATTCAAAAACCAATATTTACATGAATAGTCCTTTTTCAAAAGTTGGGTTGATATTTCAGTTGGTTTTAAATGTCTTTATGTTTCAGCACAGTTGGATAAAGTATGGCTGTCTATTTATAGACAGACAGATTTGTGTGACTGGACACTTCAAACTCGCCTTTCCATATGGATAAGAGATAAGATTAGACATAGATAAAAGTAAATATGCCAAATATTCAGAGGGAAGAAAATAAAAATAATTCCATTTATACAATGACCAGACTTTGGGGACTTACAACCAACTGGAATATAGTAGTTATGTTGAATAAGGTTGTTTTTTTTTTTTTTTTTAATTCATAGCAAGAGGGCTATCAGTTTATACATCTGAGCGTTTATATGAGGGTTCTAATGTACCTTCAGATCCTCAGCCATAAAATTACTCATAAAATAGGACAACAAATCAGAACCCAAGTTCTAAATCCAAATAAACATATTTTTTCAAATATGCCTTGTCAATGGGAAATAGACTTGAAAATAGACCCCACCACCAATCTGATTTCCCAGCAGCCAGAAATATTTTTGGCCTTTAGTCCCTAAAAACCTTGTGCCTATGTAAACACTCTGCTATCCTAACATTAAAAAGAAACAGATATATGGAAGTTCAACTTGATTTAGAGAAGGAATGAGAAAGATAAAGCACAAAAATTAACACACAGATGAATTGTTTAAATAATTTATTAGCTCTATGCAATAAGTGAATGGAGTCTTAGATTTTTAGAGAATATTACATTCCTTTGTAGACAACAGTAATAAACTATGCAATTCATCAGAACCATAAGAATAACATTCGGCTGATAAATCTTGGAGTAGACATTCAATTCAACTAGAAGAAAAATGGGACTTTGACCACAGCTGGAGAAATAAGGAATGGGAGGCAAAAGAAATTTTGGCATTTCCATGAGAGTAAGATCAGTCAGAAGGATAAGATTAGGTGACAATGATGAGACTAGGAATGAGAGAGGCCTGCATAGTGAAATATGAAATGCATCTTATGGAAATTTTGAAGACTAATAATGATCAAACAGTAGTGGTACAGTTTTGGCCTGACATCTCACACTAGTCTCACAATAATAGTATGACATACATACATACATAAATCACAGACTGAAGAACAAAGCAGGGTATAAAAGAAAGGTCAATTATTTTTAATTTATTAACATGTCAGTGTCTCACCATTAAAGTCCAATTCATTATTCTTGGTTTTAAGTATAGGTAAAAATTAATCTCTCCTCATCTTGCCCTACTACAACTTGAAATTGAGACTACAAACCACCAAGAGTTCATTTAAAAGGGTCTCACTGGTTCTGGTCATAGTAAAGAATTAAAATATTGTTTTTTAAACCTCTTTTTCTGTAAAGCCTAGCAACTACAGAACATCCATTCGAAATTGTTTATGATGCCAGAGTTCAAACTGCGGGGCAGGTATTCTCAGACGGGGATCTTTAAAGGACTCCCCACTTAGCTGAAATAGCAAGTAATATTTCAACACAAATACATTCCTTTAAGATGTGTATCTTTGGGACATGCATCAAAATGTATGAACACCAAATTTCCAGCTCTTTCTCTGTCTTAAAACACACACACACACATACAGCATTTGGCATGCAGTAACACCCAGCATCTGAGTGCCACATGCCTGGAGAGAGATCTAAGGCTGCAACAAATTCAACCAGATCCCATTTCTTTAAGGTCCAGAACTGAAAAGAACTGCTGAACACTGGGGGTGAACCTGTATCCCTTTGATCTCCATTGGAACAAAAAAGCAAAATGACATGCTCAAATGAAAAATCATTTATAATGGATGAAAGAAGGGCTATTCTTTCTTTGAATTCTATCTGTTTGGAGGAAATAGGTGGGGGAGCTTTGAGGAAAAAATAAATTCTCAAAACACAAAACAATCCTTATAAGATAATATCAATAATGGAGTAGGGGTGGGAGAAATAGTAGGAAAAGGATGTTGTCCCCATTAGAAAAGGGAGAGGTTCTTATTTAAAAAAAAAAAAAAAAAAAAGGCCGGGCGCGGTGGCTCAAGCCTGTAATCCCAGCACTTTGGGAGGCCGAGATGGGCGGATCACAAGGTCAGGAGATCGAGACCATCCTGGCTAACACGGTGAAACCCCGTCTCTACTAAGAAATACAAAAAATAGCCGGGCGAGGTGGCGGGCGCCTGTAGTCCCAGCTACTCGGGAGGCTGAGGCCGGAGAATGGCGTGAACCCGGGAGGCGGAGCTTGCAGTGACCTGAGATCCGGCCACTGCACTCCAGCCTGGGCTACAGAGCGAGACTCCGTCTTAAAAAAAAAAAAAAAAAAAGAGGAGACAGTTTCTCATATAAGTAACACTAATTTTAAAAGAACCTGATTATAGTGCAAAGCTGCAAGTACAAGCCACTGATACATCATGCATTAACCCGGTACTACTGTGACTCCAGAATTTATTTCAAAATGACAGGAGTTTCACTACCACTTTCCAGCAACGTTTACTACTTTTTAAGATGTAAATGTTGGGAGTAAAAATTTGTCTAGGTGCCAATTTCAATGTTAAAATTGCACTTAATTAAATGCCTTATTTACACGGGACATGGTTCCCCACCCCATCCCAAGTTACACCTTCAGGACAGTAATGTAAGGTTTTTATTTAGTTTGTCTTACTTACATTTAGTAATTTAATATTTGTGCAGACTCAGATCTGTACGATGTTCAGCAAGCGTTCATCACAGACGTATATACCCCAGCTATAATACAAGTGTATATCCCAGCTAGAAAAACAGAGGAATACCACATCGTACTTGTCCTCTAAGAGCCTGCTGTCCACTGGAGAAGTGGAGCACAAACACAGAGCACCAACAAACTTCATAACGAAAACGTTTCCAAAAGATGAGCCTCACAAACGAGTTGGGGATGGGGGAAAATGCAAATGTATATTCACAAGGAAAGGTATTAAAGCATGGAGGGATGGTAGCCTAAAAGACCACAGTAGGTTCAGCACCTACCAATGGTTCAGGGAGGTGAAGTCCAAGCTACACTTAGAAAAATGGTCAGAGATGAAGCAGCAAAAGCAAGCAAGGCAGACTATGAGGATGAGCCATCTACCACTCTGAAGTGCCAGATTTAGCTGAAGATCACGGCAAGCTACCACGGGGTTTCCTGCGTAGGAATCAGATACGCCATCCCAGAGGCAATGTGGAACACAGAGGCAAGTAGAGTAGTTGGGATATGCTTGAAGCAGTATAGGCCAAATGAAGGCCAGAACAATGTCCGAGACAGCAAGTTTGGAATCCCAACTTATAAGTTACTGGTATCAGTAGAGTTTGGAAAGGGGTAGAGGGGTAGCAAGGAGGATAGCTAGATTTCAGACAGAGATGGCAGTCTCAATCACTGAGAAAGAGAACACCAGTTTCTGAAGAAGCTGACAGTGGGAAGGAAGACTAGTTCAGAGTTACGTGCTGAAAAGTACAGCATAAGAATATAGATCCTGGAGCTGCTGGTTTATATCTGATGGCTGAGATCTGATGGCCTGCTGGGTGTGGACAAGACTGCACATGGAGAGTTTAGACACTGAAAAGGAAGTATGCTATCCGTAAAAGGAATTTGTGAGGCGCAAATGAGATAATGTACATCATTGCATACTGTAAGCCGTGCTTTTGATATACAGTCTTCCCCTGGTATCTGCAGAGGATTGGTTCCAGGACCCCCTTTAGATACCAAAGTCCACAGATGGTCAAGTCCCTCATACGAAACGGCATCATATTCGTAAACAACCTATGCACATATTCCCATATACTTTAAATCATTTCTAGAGTACTTATACCTAATACAATGTAAATGCTATGTAAATAACTGTTAACACTGTATTGTTTTTAATGTGTATTTTTTGTTGTTGCATTGTTAGGTTTTTTCCCCAAATATTTTAAATCCATGTATGGGTGAATTTAAAAATACAAAACCCATGGATACAGAGGGGTAACTGTATAGGTATTTTCGTTTTAACAAAACATCAGAATCCATCCTGTTTATCAAGAATCTCTACTGAGATGCCTTTTTATGAGCAGCTCTCTATTATGGAATACAGCTATGATTAGAATTCAAAGTCCAAGGGAACTTTAGGAAGCATAGGCTATTGCAATTTCTTCATAAAGATTACATAGAAACCCATGCCCCCAGATTACAATCACAAACAGTTAAGAGCCCACTGTAACAAGTCCATAAAATACATATTAGCTCACTGCCCAAAATGCAGTATAGAAAGTGGTTTCACTGAAAACTATAAATTTTCTACAAACTACTCCTGCTTCTGGTTCCTTCCTTAGCTGTGCTTGTTAAGCACAAAGAAGCTAAATGAGAAAGTACCTTTTCTTTGAATATACACACCAAGTCTCTGGAACCTCTGCATGCATTCCTAATTTCTCAACAGCCATCAACCAGATCTGCTCCTCATCCAGAAAAGTAGACATCAAACAATCTAGCATATCTGTAAATGCAGGGACAGCAGGTAACTTGATAAAGTATGTAACAAACCTCAGACTCACCAAGTTTTCAACACTGTACCTCGCCCAGGCCTTTTATAATACTGTGCAACAGCTGCTGTTAAGTTAGATGGAAGCAACTGGTTAAAAACAGCTTGAATTTCTAAAGCATGTGTTATTTTTCAAAAAATGAAAGACACTGTTAAAATAGCTCTATTCCTTACATATCTATTAAACTGTTTAAAATTGACAATCTTTAATTTAAGCCTATTCTTGGAACTAGATGTCCATTTCCACTGTCAGAAAGTCAGAACAGATTTCACAAGCACTGGAGGTACACAATCTTAGGACTCATAAGTAGGTTTCAGCAAGAAAAAACTAACCTTACAGAAAACAAACCTGTCAGACATCTTTAAGACTTCCTTTTAATTTTTTAATTTTACCTGCAAAGTATCTCAACCTACTCCTAAAGACATCTTTACCCTGAAGGATCTCCTAACATATTCATTTATTCATACAAAAAAACCCTGATTTATATAGTTGTGAAATAGACCCCATAAGGCAACCCCAGCCTCCTTCTCTCATCATGACACAGAACCGGGCCAGGTTCCAGAAGAGAGTCCACTAAGCCCCAGCTAAAGAGTAGGCTGGGGACTCTAGTTGGAGGCTGGAGTCCACGTCTGATTCAGAGGGAATCCTATCTTCCTGGGCAGAATGAGGAAGAGGACAGGCCAGCCAAGACCTGTAACATGAAGAGAGTGACATCATGGATAAAGGATAAAAAGTGAAAAAATTCTATGAGGCCTGGGTGAATGCTGAAGTTAGGAAAGATGTGCCAGGAATGGGCCAATTAAGTCAGGGAAGCAATATCAATATCTGATTAGCAATGAAGATGCACTTCTCAGGTCACCGGAATAGAATTGCATCACAAGTGTCTTATCTGACTGTGTACACCTTGGGCTGTCTTAGCCTCCTACTCTAAAGAATAAACGGGGCCAGGCGTGGTGGCTCACGCCTGTAATCCCAGCACTTCGGGAGGCCAAGGTGGGTGGATCACCTGAGGTCAGGAGTTCGAGACCAGCCTGGTTAACATAGTGAAACCCCGTCTCTACTAAATATACAAAAATTAGCCAGGCATGGTGGTGCATGCCTGTAATCCCAGCTACTGGAGAGGCTGAAGCAGGAGAATCACTTGAACCTGGGAGACAGAGGTTGTAGTGAGCCAAGATCACGCCACTGCACTCCAGGCAGAGCAACAGAGCAAGACTCTGTCAAAAAAAAAAAAAAAAAAAGAATAAATGGACTCAGCATTAACAGAAGAACACAAAATATCAATAATTCCATTAATTGAGAAAATGGAGGCCATTCAGGAGGAATCCTCCCTCCCTTTTAAATTTGCTCAGGTCATCCTTGCTTTTCTCCGTCTCTTACCCTGAAGCAGGGTTATTCTTCGCTTTCCAAGGACTATTTCTATCCTTGAACCTATTCCCTCCCCAAATCCTGAGATTTTGCTACATCAACTTATTATCACCTCTTTCTTACATTTTTGATCCTTCTCTTGCCATTGGCTTCTTTCCCTCAACTCTCAAACATAATACCTTTAAAGAAAACCACCCAAAATAACTGCTACTTCTTCAAGGTACATAATCTTGATCACCTTTCTTTCAAAGCTTAAAATCTTCACAGAATAATAACTACCCTGGCTATTCCCTTTTTTCCTCTTTTTTAACCACCTGAAACCTGGGTCCTGATTTCAACACTATTTTTTATTATGTACATATTACAAAGGGATAGCAACTAATGGTTGAACAGGTTTCTCACTGAGGCTCATTTCACTGGCCGTCTCTGGAAACTTCACCTCTGACAGACCCCTCACTTCCTGACTCTCTCTCTCTTTTGTTGGCTGTTTGAACACTCATGGTTCATCCTCCCTCTGCCTTGCAGATGGCTCCTGCATAGTCTCCGATGCAACTCTTTCTCAACCTGCTGCTTTACAGGTTGGTATTCTCCAAAATTCCGCCTCTGTCTTCTTTCTTCTCTCCACACACTATTTCTTGGCAATCTCACCCATTCCCAGAGCTTCATCACTTTGAGAAGGATTCCCATAACTCTCTCTATTCCTGGCTGCTCTCCCCAGTTCCAAACATATGTTTCCAACTTATTTAATGAACACAGCTACAAGGATATCTTGAAGGGACCTCAAACACAGCAATATGAAACATAACTTGTCCTTAACCCAATCTAAAGCTGTCAATATCTTGCTAGTCACTGAGCTCCACACTGCAGTCATCTTTTACTTCTTGGCATACTCCATGACTAGGGCTATGGTGGGCCCAGAGAGACAGGAAGAGAAGAATTCATGAGTGGGCACAGGAAGCTTTCCCTTATGGTAAAGGGGTAGATGCTTGAGAGCTGATAGGCCTCTTTCCTCAGCTTAACATATGAAAGTCAGAGAACCTATGGTTCTGATTGCCATGAATATGGCATGTTGTTTCCTGCATGATGGCTGTAATGACAACAGAATTTTGGATTTACTCTGAGAAACTAAGGCAAGAGAAAGCCTCATCCAGTCACTTGGGTCCTAAACTCATTACATACCCTTGCAATTGCTTGTTTGTTGGTTCAATAATAAACCTAAATGACAGAAATCTTAAACAGAAATATGATTCTTATCAGTCTTCAAGCTGGAGTAAGCTTTATAGTGTTGCCTAACTTACTTCCTCCTTCTTAACCTCCCACTTTTTTTTTTTTTTTTTTTTTTTTTTTTGAGACGGAGTCTCGCTCTGTTGCCCAGGCTGGAGTGCAGTGGCGCGATCTCTGCTCATGCAACCTCCACCTCCCTGGTTCAAGCAATTCCCCTGCCTCAGCCTCCTGAGTACCTGGGATTACAGGGGCACGCCACCAAGTCTGGCTAATTTTTTTTTTGCGTTTTTAGTAGAGAGTGGCTTTCACCATGTTGGCCAGACTGGTCTCGAACTCCTGACCTCAGGCAATCCGCCCACCTCAGCCTCCCAAAGTGCTGGGATTACAGGCATGAGCCACTGCCTCCGGCCCCCACTCTAAATTTTATTCCAACCTTAGCAATGTCTCTCACATATAATCCATCATTTGAATTCCCATGAACAATCCCCAAATGCAGAGTGTTTCCACTTGTTTGGAAGGCTGTACCACATTTCTAACATATTTCACCCTTTCTTCTCCCCTACCCTTTTGCCCAGCAACACTTCCACCAGAGGCAGTTTAGCTGTTCTCTACCCTCCACTCCTATCCTGTTATCAGCCCTCCCTCACCCCAGCACCCTACGTTCTAGCAACATTAAGTTACTCAGCATCCTAAAGTTGAACCCATGTTCTCCCATCGCTATACCTTTTCGATCCAGCTGTTCTCTCAGGCTGAATGCCAGACACATTTCAAATCCCTATGCCCCTTGCAGCTCCGACACTCACTCTTCTAAGACACTGTACCAGGTTTTTTCCTCATTCACCCCATGGCCCAGTCCCATGTCCAGGGCTTGAATTACTCAGCCCTTTAGCACTTTGTGTTTCTATCTCTATGCAGGTATCAGTCTTCTAACTAGAATTTAAGACCCAAGAGAGTTCAAGTTTTGAGGTTGCTTTGTAACCCCAGAAGCACTAATACAGCACTCACCACATAGAGGGCAGCATACCATTGTGGGAAAATCCAGAAGTGGAGTAACAAGAGTGACAAGCAGGGATCAAGTCACGATCTACTCACGTATGTTGCGGCAGTGACTTCCATCTAGTTACTTAACTTTTTGATTCGCATTCCCCTCATCAATAAATGTTAAATAATTATTATTAACTTTGGATTTTTCTAAGGACCACATGAGATAACATATATAAAAGTTATTTGGAAAACCACTACAATGCAAACAAATATAAGACAGTATTATTATCAAGATATTTTGCATAATGTTTGTTGAAGACTGACCCAAACTTATCTTTCTACAGAAGAAAAATTGCTATAAATGATTAAGTACTTTTCTACAGGAACTAGAAGCAACAAAAACATGAAAGTGGTTTGCTCACTGGTAATAGCTGATCTCATTAAGGTCACCGTATTGTTTTCTTATACTAGAACATAAGGTGCTAATCAAAGTATTAAAACTAGACTTTAAAATGCAGTACTTTTTAGCCTTCCGTATAACTTTAGGCATTAATATGGGTAAACTAATCATTATATTAGATGATGATTACTCAGATGCCTAAATGCTAAGTTACATCTTCAATACAAATGTCAATTAAATGAAACAGCTCTTGAAAAAGAAGTTATATTGTTTTTCTTTCTGATTCAACATTAATATAACTATCTACACTCTCACTGACTATTGTAAATGATCTTGTAAATTTTAAGTTCTGTAGGAAGAATGGGTTCGATGCTGCCTCCCCTCCCCCCACCACTGACACACACATTTAACACCCTGTCTGCATTACTTCTGAAAAGAAGAAACCCACTGTGCAGCAGGCGGTGGGAAATATAATGCAGCTTTACACGGCATCATGAAAGCAAGAAAACAGCCAGCTGTGAGGCAGAAATAGCACAAAATTTTGAGTTGCAAACCCAAGGGACCTTCAGGTAACATTGAAAGTGCTCCTGAATGATGAATAGCTGATTTTTTTTTCAGACTCACGATGGACACTGCAGGATATATTTAACATATTAATTTTTAGTTTCAAAAGCAATAAACCTGTTGGTCAGACGGAAGCCTGACACTCACAGCAGCCGATCTATCAATCAATCCAACATGGCTGGGCTCTGCCAGTAGCCCCTGACACCAATTAGGAAACTAAAATAGTGAACTGCTGCTACCAGGTTATAGTTTTGCCAATTAGAGCACATCCTGGGTGAGAGGGACCAATGAATGCTAGCACTTAGGGTCAGGAGAGAGAGGTGAAAAGAGCCGCATGTAATGTGACATGAAAAAGAAAGATTGCAGGAGGGACACAGAAAAGAATCAAGACAGTGTGGAATCAAACAGCACATTTTATTGTTCACTTGTCAAACACATGCAGACACTAAGACAAAGCAAAAACAAGGCGCTTCCCTAGGTCTCTACCCTGGAAGGCACTGTTTATTGGCCTCCGCAACTTGTCAGCCAATCACTGCCATCCATGCATGCTGAGGCTGCTGTCTCCCACTGTTCCCCTTTAGTGAGGATTCACAAGTTAAGCCGCTGCACACAGGGCCTTCACGTCAGGGCCTTCACGTCAAAGGCAGACCACTGATAGACACATATCAAAGTGCTGGAAGGACAATATTTCAAATCAGGCTCATTATTAGCACATACACCTTTTTTGCTAAATTTTCTCGTTTTTACATCCTACAAAACTGTAGGGACCTCCTTTAAATTTTTTCACCTGAGCTTCTCTTCTAAACCATGACTCAGAGCCCTGACTTACCCAACGTCATAAAATCTAAGGATCTCAAAATCATTCCCTGTGCGGCCCTTCATCTAGCAACTATTTCCTGCCTCAGAATACCTTCTCTTAATTCCATTTGAAGGGCTCCCAGCTGATCTTGTCTGTTTTGTGTCATCTGAAAAAGCAAATGGCAAAAAGCAAGGCTGACACAAAAAGACTGTCCAGAGTATGAAGTTTTAAACAACAAGGGTCACTTTCAGATTCAGATGGAAAACCGAGGTCTTGACCAGTTTCATACATTTGTTAAGGAGAATCCATCCTGAGTTAGATGAAAACAACAGGCAAAAACATCCTGAACGTTAAACGGAACAGTTATTTTTCATCAAGGGCAAAATGCAATTTTCACTTATCAACTGAGTCACATTTGTTGTAACATATTTTCCACAGAATCTAATGGTAATCCCACTATAGTGACTCAAATTTAACTCTGGTTACTCTGCTCTGCTGCTGTCAATTCTGCCATAGGTTTATAAGAAGGGGCCACGTGATTTCTGATGGCGTGCTCAGCATGCCATACACATCAAGAGAAGTGTGTATTTCAGTGACGATGTGCAAAACAGCAGCCAGACGTTATCATAAGGCTCTTCTAAAATGTTCTATGGCCCTAATAACATAAAATAGATTTTCCCTCTAGAATCTCAGCTGCCTTTTGAAATCACTGGAGAGTTTTGAAAAATACTGGGTCCCAATTTGCAGAGATGTTGATTTCACTGGTTGGGAGTGATGTCTGAGAACCAAGATTTCTGCTAAAGACCTGATTTAGCCCACACCTGGGTACCCCTAATCCCATAAATGTACTCAATAACAAAACACACCATTAAAAAAACTAGATGTCACCTGATCCAATGATAGTACATAACAGAAAGGTTTATTACACACTCGGGCACAGGAAAGGTGAAAAGAATCCCTGGGCAAAGGGGCTCACTGGCAAAAGGGCTCTCATGTCTGGCAGAAGAAGAGACAATGTGCCAGGTCCTGGGGACACACATACAGGACCAGAGTGCGCCAGTGGGATTTCTTAATAATGATGGGTGGAGGACTAGTTTCAGGTAGCCCATCTGGGTTGTGGGTGGATGTCAAAGGCACAGAATAAGTTGCTTTGCCTTCAGCCTAAACTTAATGGGCACTGCAGAAGTAAATAAAGCTGGGGCACTTGATGATTTCCACCCTGGCAGATTAAAGGTCTAGCTAAATGCCATTTCACTGGGAGGGACTTACTGGACCTAACTCTCCCTCTCTACAGCAGCCAAGGCTGAGAACTACTACTCTAGAAGAGTACTTTCCAAACTCTGATTTGCCTAAGGATTCACCTGGTGATCTTGTTAAATTGCAGATTCTGCTTCAGTAGGTCCAAGATAGGCTGGAAAGTCCCACTTGTGATAAGTTTCCAGGTGATGCCAATGCCACTGCTCTACACACCGCATTTGGTTCTATTCCTTGAAACACCCTCTCACTCACAAATCAAAATCCTATCACGGTCCTGGGCTCACACATTGAGGATCTCTTTGGAGGATTTCTATATCCTAGAGAAATTCACAATCCATGGGGTGGGACACAGATAAGAGGAGAAATGCTGCAGTCCACAGTTCTCTATGACCTTACCTCACGTTGCTGTTCTTCATACGCTTACCTGATTCTGAAACCAAATATATAGTTACATACCTAGTTGCTTTCATATTTAACGACTGTCTTTCCCACTAGAATACACGCTCCAAGAGAGCAGTGGCCTGTGTATCACATTCCCCACTGTAACTCTAGAGCCTGAAACAGGGCCATGATGCAGTAGATACTCAACAAATGTTTGCTTCCTCAAAAAGGATTGAATGAGATGACACGGACACCTTATTTCAAGACAGTGCTAGGTGATGCCGCTCCTACACCACTAGTTCATTCTACGCAAAGACACATGGGGCAATAACCTTAGTCTAGCCTTTTAGCCAATACTTTGGTAGGTCTGACAAGGGGTACAAGATGATAAAGATGAGACTATTCTGCATCTTCTCAATTTCTATTTACAACACATTTCTTATACTATCTCCAGCACATCATGGAAAAGATACAAGTGGAGAAAGAACATTTTTGTACTTCAGTTTCCTTCAGTTGCCATAATGAACACGCCTGGCATAAAAGAGCTTTAGAAAAAAAAGGAGGCAGCCTCTAGTTCTGAGTATACTCGTGTAATCCAAACTCCACTGAAACCCCAAAGGACCATGATGAAATGGCAAAAGAGAAACTCTCACAGCCTCGGGAAAAGTATTAATCCTGCCTCAGAATCCAATCACTCACAAATGCCTACTGGCAAAACTATTCAAGGCTTCACAAAATTAGAAAACTAACAAAATTAGAAGTACAAGTACCTGAGGCAGCACATGAGCAAAACTAAAACCAATGGAACACAGATTTCACTCAGCCGCATGAACCCCACAAGGCCAACACTGACTCTCAGTGATTTTTCAAACTGGAGGTTACTACCTATTATTGGACTATTATATCATTTTAGCATATCATACTAGCATTTTTAATATGAAAACACAATAAAATAGAAACTTTAAGAAGGAAGAAAACAATAAATCACAAGTAGTATTACTTCATATGTAAGAATTAAAATCTGTGTGTACTCTGGGTCAGGATGTAAAATATATTCTTGTAGGCTGTAATTTTAAAAAATTTTATAAATATCCATCTATACCAAGAAGGGTCGTATTTCATATAGTGCCTATATCTGAACTGGTAATGTTCACAATTACACTAAGAGAACACATTTATACTAAAGAGGTGGTTTGGCATAGAAGCCTAGAGCATGAGTCTGGAGCCAAACTGGTGACTCTAGACAAATCACTTCACTTTTCTAAGTCTCCTTTCTATCATAGGGTGTTTAGTCCATTTCTGCTGCTGTAACAGAATACCAAAGACTGGGTAATTTGTAAAGAAAAGAAGTTTGTTTAGCTCATGGTTCTGGAGGTTGTAAAGTCCAAGGGCATAGCGCCAGCATCTGCTTGGCATTTGGTGAGGACTTTCTTGCTGCATCATCCCATGGCAGAAGGCAGAAGAGCATGTGAGCACACAAAACAGAGAGAGGATGGGGGCCAAACTTATCCTTTCATCAGGAGGCCATTGTCTGGACAACTGCTCACACCTGGGATAAGAGCAGTACTCCATTCATGAGTGCTCTGAGAGGCCCACTCTCGCAATGGCAATTAAATTTTGAGGTGAGTTTTAGAAGGGACATTCTAACCATTGCATAGGCACAAGAATACAACCACCTCATGCTTTAACAATTTAACAATTTAAGAATGTACATGGAGTTAGTATGGTGCCCGGTATGAGCAAGCGCCCAATAAATAACAGGCATTATTGTCCCCTCTTAAATGCAGGTCTGACATGCTTATTTTCCATTATGTCAACAATAAAGTACTAAAGAACAGGGGATAAGATCATTTTCAAGTGAGCAAAAGACTGTGGCTGCTACCAAAGTAAAAACTGCGGAATTCATCTAATTCTGGAAGAGTCCATTTGAAATCAAAAGCTTGCCATTACAAAAGGACAAAAAGGAAGAGCGGTGTACTCACAGAAATGCCACAAAGTTAAGACACAGCAAGGACAGGGAGCACAGGTCAATAAAGGCACAAATTAAATTTTCACACCAGCACACCTGAATGTCTTCCTACAACTTGCTCTTCTTTAAGCTGCCTTTTCTATCAGGCCCATAAAAGTACATAGGACCTTAAGCTTGCCCTGTTTCCCAATCTTATTCAAACTGTGAGAAACCACATGCTGTGTTCTTAAGAAACAATTATTAATTAGAAACTCTGGAAAGCTGGACAGCACTCATTATTATTAAACCTAATATCAAAAAAGGATGTGGATAATTACTATATTTGCTTCTCCAACTGGTCTTGATAAAACATGCTAAAGTTATTCTTGACACAAGTGTCACCAGTGGCAAAGGGCTCAATTTGCTGCCATCTCATCAATAGCACGCTTGAAGCCCCCATTGCTTGCAGTTAAACTAACAGTTTATATTAGGCTAAACACAGTTTGGTAGCCATTGTCAAGAAAACTGGAGTTGCTCAGGCATGGCAGAGTTACTGATGTTATTTGTTTGGAAGCCTTGTGATTTAGTGAATCACTAGCAATTGTTAAGCAAGTAATTAAACTATAAAGCCAAGACCTGTGATTTTCAGTCTTTTCAAAGCAATAATCATCAAAATTCCAAGTACCATTTAACTGATTCCCTTCTTAAACATGCTGGCAACATTTATGTTGTTGTCATTCATTCAGTTGTACAGTTTATAAAAACTAGATTATGGCCTTTATAGAAATTATATACCACTCAACTGCTTTGATAAATATGAGAGGTTTAAAGAAAAAATTCACAAAAAGTAGTGAATGAGAACTGGACATAGAAAGATTTGGATTTGCTCATGTATATGGCTATCTTAGGTTTAACAGCAACTCAAAAAGTCCTATTTTGGGGACTGAAATACTAAAATAACTGGACTACTGTTCTTATAACCTTTTCCAAACATAAGAATGCATTATATAAATTTCACAATTCCCCCAAGTGCCTTTAAAATTATAAGCAATTTAGTCTATGATTCATGTACCATACTGACTGCATACAATTTTTTAAACTTCACATCTCAATTATATCTTAATATTATGGGGGCTGGAATGCATTAAATAAATCATATTTCACAGACTCCTGGTAAAGTAATAATACTTATATGCATTTTAGAAGAAATTGGCCTGCATTATAAATGTATTCATAATGTCATTACCTGCCTTTCCTCACTGACTGAAATATTAGGCAGCAGTGCCTACTTCAAGCTACTAATGGAAGCTTTCAGAAAAGCTTACACTTAGGCTGTGGCTGGCAATTAGCAGTGCTAGTTAATATACTCCAACGTTTACAAACAGCAATTTACCCAATATATAAACCAGCTCTTGTAATTAGTGACACATTGTTACTGATTAAGATTTAATATGATGGCTGGTATTTCAGCCTGTGCTACATAAAGAGACTGAACTGATCTTTCATTTGTTAAAAGACATTTCCTTTTCACGGTACCTTATTACTGTAAGGTGTTTTACTTACAAACATACAGTCATTAAGAAAATTAATTCATTAAAAACCTGTATTACTTAAAAATTATACATGAAGTGTTTCTGTAAAATGGCAGGAATTTTTAAATCCCAGCAAATGCCTTCAACAACTTATGAAAATTTATGAGATTTTAGAGACCTGCCAAACACAGCTATTGTTCTAACTATTATATACTAAATAATTGTATCTTTCATTTATATCCCTTCCTAACAACTTACAAGGCACTTTCATCTACATTATACCATATAATGCTCAAAATCATGTTGTACAGTACATATTGTAGCTATGAATTATTCCCTATTTAACAGATGGAAATACTAGGGCTCATGGAGGTTAAATGACTTGGTCAAAGTAAGGCAAATGAGAATAAGGATTTGTACTCTAGTTTCTTGATTCCAGAGTCAATATTCTTTCTTCTGTACCCAAATGAAGACGTAATACATCTATTCCCATAGCTGGAGTGAAAATTTTAAGTAACTCACCAAGAAAAGACTGAAACAGTACACAACGTGGAAATGGGTGGTTCCAGAGTCACTTGAAATTTAATTTTGGAAATCAACACAGGCAGCCCAGGCAAGTTCTTATTTAATTCAATACACAGCTAAAGTATATCACCATCAAAACTCAGGAGTCCCAGGTAAACTAATTACTCCTTATAATATTGTCTAAGGAAAAATGCATTTCCGATGGAAATCGGAATGCAAGAAAGCTATCCCCACAAGCCACAGTCCAAACTGACAGCGCTCCTCCACTGGGCTCACACTTTAAACCTGCAGTGTGTCCCCCACACCGGCAGCAAGGAAATAGGAAAGGAGAAGGCTCCCAGGACGTTTAGATATCTGAGCCCGGGGGAGACGAGGAGAAGAGTGCCCCAAGAGGAGACGCGGCTGCGAGGTCTACAAAGCCCACTGACCCCAATGGGTGTGAGGCTGAATGCATGTTTGGCAGCAGGGAACAGTTGATAGCAGCAGGTAGTCTATCCTTGGTAAGTGTCATTCTTGATCTCACACAAGGAAACAGTACCTGCTAAGAAGGTGGAGAGAAAACAATAGCTGAATGTACTGGCCCTTAATGAAATCAGTATTCTTTAAAAGAATAAGACGGCTTTACACTTTTAAATACAGTTATGCCACATAAAACTGGTCTCAGTCAACGATGGGGCACATGTGTGACAGTGGTCCCAGATTACAACGGAGCTGAACATTTCCTATCACACAGTGACTCACAGCTGTTGCAGCATTGCAGCATAATATGTAAAATAAATTTAATTTAGCATAATGTAAGTATACAATGTTTACAAATTCTATAGTAGTAGTATACAACAATGTCCTAGGCCTTCATGTTTACTCATCACTCACTGACTCGCCCAGAGCAACCTCCAGTCCTGCAAGCTCCATTCATGGTAAGTGCCCTATACAAGTGTACCGTTTTTATCTTTTATGCTATATTTTTCCCGTACCTTTATAAATATGTTTAGATACACACATAGTTACCATTATGTTATAACTGTATTAAGTACAGGAATCTGCTACACAGGTTTGTAGCCTAGGAGCCACAGGCTATACTATTTAGCCTAGGTGTGTAGTAGCCGATACCACCTAGGGTTGTGTAAGTACACTCTCTACTATTCACACAATGATGCATTTTTCAGAATGTATCTTCTTCGCTATTTATGACTGTACCAAACAAGAGTTCAGTGACTCTCTAAACACTAAGGAGTCCTTTGAACAAACGAAAATTTGGAAAGGAAGAATGAAGAGGGTGTGTTCAAGTGTCAAAGTCAAGAGCCTGGGAAAGAAACTTCCAAGTTCATATAAACCAGGGGGGGAAATGCTGGAAAAACATTTAGGAACAAATGAGTATGTGCTATTCCCATTTATATTAATTGCCATCACAACTTCTTCTATGATTCAAACTGATTAATCCAAACTTGTTTTCCTCAGAGCCTATCAACTAATAAACAGTCCCTATGGACATATTCTTTTGAGTAAATCTATTAAACACAGAGCTCCATAAATGTATCACATGGAAAATTACCTCCTCTAAAGAGCTAGTATCTAAAAGGCATGAGTGATCGAAGGCAAAAACATGATACATTTGTCACTCCCATTAGCAATATTAGTGCTAATGAGAAAGTACATGAACAAGAACATACACCTCCTAATTTGAATGTGTGACAAATAAAGACTAGATTAGTCACAGCAACTCAGATGAAATTTTAGCACTTAAGGTTGAAATACTACATGAGGCGATGCTTATAGTGGTTTTGCAGCACAATTTCAGCTATTTAATTACAGTTTCCAAACCATTTAACACCTTTCAGCACACAGAAGCTAGATGTGTACGCATGTGTGCTAGTCAGACAGTTCAAGATTTTAGGTATAACTCAATTATCTGGCATCCCTGGGAAACAAGGTGTTCCATTTAAGTGCATTTTCTATATAACCGAGGCCTATCCCTTGATACACCGTGAATCCCTGATTAAATTTTGTGGCCATCTGGAAGGGAACTCTTTCCTCAGAGTATTTCATTCCCTGCATCCTTACAGACAATTGGATTGAAAGTGGTGGAGTGGCTCATGGGTTTGGTTTTGTTGTAGGAATAAACCATGGCCGTCCTTAGGAATATTCACCACTGGAGCACTTTAACAGAGTTTCTACTTTTTGTATTTTCTCTCTTCCTTCAACGTCTGGCTTTCAGCAGTCATTTCTTCCACTACTGCTGTGATGGCTTCTAACAGTCACAAGCCTCCATTATTCACTTCAGTCTAAGAGTCTATTCCATTGACTTGGGTGGAAATAAGTGAGCTTGTTAAGAAATACATCCTTGACAGGTGTCAATAAAGCTAGGCATGGGGCATCAGGTGGAAAGTACATGGCTTTCCTGAACAAGTTTTATTACCACACAGGAATGGATGAGTTAAGGTATTGTTCCACCTGCCCTGTCAGTATTCATTTTTAGTAGAAGAGTCCAGGGGAAACCTTAGACCTCGGACTCTGCATACAATATATAACCCAAGAAGCCACTTTCTCAGTGGTCAGTTTCCTCTTAAAATACTGTAAAACTGTTGCTTTCTGATCTTATATGTGCCTGTTTATATTCATTCTTACACAGTTCTACCCACTAAAGCATTATGATCTATGTGTTCAATTGTAACAAAAAGGTTACGATGGGGCAACAGTTCTTTGCATTCTCTCCTAAAATTTGGGACTATACCCAATGTTAAGAAATAGCTAAATATTGATGACAACAGTTCTTGGATTCATAGTTATCCCTGAAGAGAGTACTTAAAACAAGGCACTTGATATCTTACAGCTTCACGACAGGCTAGTTCCCTGCAAGGGTGCAGTTACTGCCTAGGCCCCGCATGGATGCTGTAATCCTCAGGCCATCCGCAGCTACGTGACACTGAGGTGCTCCCTACTTCTCAACAGATCCACACTTCAGCTCACAACAATGGCTTTCCTTGTCCTCTTCAAACCACCCCCACTGAGACCATCAGCCACCCGCCATAACAGCCATGCCTATACTGCAGGACTGTAAGGCTCTGCCCCACTATGTAGATTTGTAATGTGAAATTCTGACCCTTCAAACACCACCTCTTTATTTCTGATATTTCTATCCTCCTTTGCAGTCAATGTTTAATTCTCAAACCCTCCACGTTTACCAATTATTTGTCCACTTCCTGGTTATACTGGGTTCCTTACATTATTGGCAACACCAAAACTTAGGAACACAATACCGTTGGGTTTTAATACCATCATCTCCCCTGCTTCTCCAACTGCTCCTCTGCTAAGAGCCTGGGATGGCTGAGTGACTTGATAGGGCAGCAGTGCAGTCAGGGAGGCATGGAGCCATTTCTGAAAAGCACAGGACAGGATGGGAGATCACCAACAAGAGCTCTTGGGTTCAAGTCCACCTGTGGAATCTGTCTGTGAGTCTGCAGTCCTGATTAACACTGTCAAAAATAATCATAGCAATAGGAAAGTAACATAATAATCACAGTTTCAAAGCACTTTCACATACCTCTTCAAACTCTCAAAACAGTCCTCTGAAATAAGTACCTGTGCTCATTTGAAAGATGAGAAAACTGAGATACAAAGACTGGACTATGCCCAAAGGAATATATTCACAAAGTAGTAGAGCTAGAAAGCAAATCAATCTAAGTCACGTGACTTGCTGAACTATCCTTGCTGGGTCCCTATACAATTCTAGACCTATATTCATCGGCTGGAAACATTCAGGAGACACACACTTCTAATGAGAAAAAGAGGTGGAGACAGACAAGGGGCAGAAATCACAGGGGCAGGAGGAAAGGGGAATACTGTTACAGTCATTAGAAAAACTCTACAGTGACTAGTTTATCATCCTTGATACAGACAAGAACACGGGTTGATGTAATTATTGATGATATCTAACAGTTTAATGGAGTATAAAATATATTCTTTTTTTCATAGTAAAAGTTGTGGAGTTCTTAATGTTGTCATATCCACACTGAGCATGTATCCTACCCATCCAGACTTTTGACAGAAGCATCAATTTTCTAAATTGTTCTCTAACAACTACAAGTTAAGAAAGAAGAAAATTACTCATAGTGTTAATAATTGCAATTCTCTGAAGATTCTAAAAGAACCCACTGTAATTTCACATTATTGAATCCTGCGGCTTTATACATTGGAAGAATTTTCTGTTTCTCCTGTGTTTTTATATTAAAAGAAGATATCCATAAGAAATACACTGAAAAGCTAAAAGTAATATGATGGGATCTAGACTGGTATTACAGACATGAAGATGCTCTATGTTTTATAAACATGGAGAAAAACATGTAACACAAATGTCCTCTGAAAAAGCACACAAGTAATTATCTTTGTTCATAATGAAATGAGGAAGAGTTGGCTACAATAAATTCACAGGTGAATAAAATAATATGGTTCTTAATAAGAAAAGCCACATCCCATGTGCAGCCTACCACTAGGTATCTGGTTTGCTGCAAGAGGTCTCTATTGCTTACAACATGTCCAACCATGCACAAGTAATAAAGGGTCTGGTTGCAAACAGAGAGAAAGGAACCCAAGCAAACAATGAGAAGAAAAAAATAAAGGACAAAAAATAAGCATGAATAGATCATATTTTTTGTCTTAAGCATACTCTAATAAATAGACCTTTTAATGAATAAACTACCTATTATATCTAAATATTAGATATAATTTATACATACATTCCAGATACTGCATAAAGGTATCTAAATGCACAAAGAAGAACAAAGAGACTTGAGTATTTAAAATACTTAATGAAAAGAGACTAATGTTCATTTTCAAGAAGAGATAAATCATACTAGCAAAGAAATGTTGAAAATTAATGGTCATGACTGGGGAATTGCCTTGACAAATATTTTTTGAGTATAAATATACAATAAATAATAATGTTGTGCTGGTTCAAGAATTGGTAAATACACAAATTGGACAGAATTCAAAGACCAGAAACAGCCTTAATTCTACATGAGAACTTAATATAAAATAGCCAAGACAACTCTAAGGAGAATAGATAAATTACTTATTCAAAAAGCTAAACTGTTTAGAAAGACCTGGTGAGATACCACATGCCAAAATAAACACAAGACTGAATTAAAATTTCATGAGTAAAAAAATTAAAAACAAAAGTACAAATAAAGCAGTGACAATTTAAATAAATTTTAAAGGGAGACAAACCATTCTAAGCATATAGTTACTATAAAAGGAAAAGACTGATAGATTTGACTATCTAAAATAAAACTTACATATGCAAATGAGGGGGTCTGATAAAAAAATATGTTAAGACATTACTGAAAAGGAAAGTTACGAATGAGCAATTCAGGTTAGCCACGCATGTCTGGAGATGTCTATTTCACTATCTGTCTCTTCATCTAAGAACCACAGATAAAAATGAAATCTTCCTCACTTTCAAATTGATAAATAATAACAGAACTTAAAACACCCAATGTTAGTAAGTAGGCAAGTAATTCCCACCACATGCTGCTGGTAGGAATATAAATTGATACAAACTTTAAAGGGAGAAAATTTTCTCTGTGTGGGCATGAGCTCCTACTAGCATGCATGTACAGAAAGAAAACATTAAAATACACTTTTTAAACAGCAAATTTGCTTTTAGAAATTTATCAAAAACAGAAAATAAGTCATTAACATCAAGTCATTGATTGCGCCTTAGCAACTAATGTACAATTCTCAAACTCTCCCCTTTAACCAATCAATTGCCGACTTCTTGGTGACACAGGGTGCCTTACATTGCTGGCAACCCAAAAATTAGGAACCCAATACTGTTGGTTTTAATAGCATGATCTCCCTTGCTTCTCCAACTGCTCCTCTGCTAAGACTCTGGGATGGCTGAGTGATCTGACAGGGCAGGAGTGCAGATTGGCTAAGATTTAGCCAAGAAGTCATTCTTCTTGGCATTGTTGGGGATAGTAAAAAATTAAAAATTAAAAAAAAAGAAAAAAGAACACATCACAAATATCCAAAAATGGAGAAATGGTCAAATATCCAAAATATACATTAAAAGAATACCTAGAACATTAGTAATATGAAAAAATAGTCACAATACATTGCTGTAATAGAAATATTACATTTTTATTGCTATAAAAAATATTGTTGTAATAAAATAATTACATTGCTGTAAAAAAAATGTATAAATAGTAGTAAAATATGAGCCAAAATCTGTACCTCCTCCATCCTATCCATACACTCCCCAAAAGTATATATGGATGGTAAAACCAGGAATCAAACAGCAAATATTAACACTAATCATCAGGAGTGGTAGGATTATGGATGTTTTACGTTTTCAAATCTAGTGGTGCAAATTTTTGTACAATAAACATTTTGTACAATAAACATTTGCATTTATTTCAATATAACTGTCAATACGTTACAAAATTGTTATTCCAAAATGAAAGCCTACTCTAAACTCTCCTTGTTCTCATTACTAATGAGTATATAAACAACTTCTTTATTGACTTTATAGGCAGTTACCTAACTGAATTCTCTCAGCTTATAAAAGTTTGTCAGCTGGCTTTCTTCATTTTCCAGGTATACAATCTTAAAACAATGGAAATTTCACTTCCTCCTTTCCATGTTTTCCCTTCTACTTTTTTCTCTTGTCTAATGGCATTGGTTAGTACTTCCTGAAAAATACAAAGAATGCACATGTTCCTGACATTAATGAGAGTGCTTTTTTAAAACTGCCATTAAAAACCATGAAGACTTCTTGCGTTTCCACTGTTCTAAAAATTCGACTTTCAAAAAGGTTCCTCTTAAGCCAGCACTACCTAACATTAAAACAATTAATTAAATAAATGTGAAAATACTCAGAAATAATGCTTTTCAAGTAAGGCGTGGCATTCCAGAACTTTATTTTTATGGTAAATAAATATAAAAGAATAGATGAGATTTCTTTAATATTGTATGTATATTTATAAACGTACTCACACAAGTACCTATCACTGGGGTTGCCAAGCACCAGAATGAGTTCCTATTCTCTATTAAAAGTTAAAATGATTTAGATGTGATTAAATGATCTCAAACTTCTTTACAAGTGATAGGTAGGAAGCAAGAGAATGGAAAAGGGCAAAAGAGGGGTGTGAAGAAAACACATATGAGAGTAAGCTGATAAGGTAACATTACTATGACTTAGTGGTCATTTGCGCAACCCATTTAAGAACTCTCATCTTGCTTTAATAAAAGTTTTAAAAGAACTTATAAAAAGAAAAACTAAGATGCTTAGATAAATCTTGAAGCTCAACTAAAATGTAGGCATTGACACTAGGCACAGAAGAAGTGCTCACAAGATTTTCTCAAATAAATTTGAAAAGAAAAGGGTATAATGTGCTTTTTTTTCCTAAAGATTGTTCAATGCAATCTACATAAACACCAGTTAGCAATTATGCTCATGAACATTAGAAATTCTATGAAGCATAATCTTCAGAGGGCAGAGTTACGAAAGGTCAGATAAACATTTTTATTGAAAATGATAACCAGAACCATCTGTATGCACACTGTCCAAAAATTCATTCAATAATTATATAATGCATAAAATTAGACACATTCTTATTACATCAAACATAAAAAATCGTGCTGATGATTACTATATTTAGCCTTGATAAGATACTCTCATGTAACCATTAAGGAATAATTCAATTTAACTAAAAATTTACTTGGCCTTTATATATATATAATATATATGTTATATATAATATATATTATATTTTATATTTTATATATAAAACCAAAATATATATATTAATATACAATATATATTATGTGTGTGTATATATACACACACACATATACATATAGTGTACACACACATTTCTCACTGTTATACACACACACAGAAAGAGAAAGAAAGAGAACAGTGAGAAATTCAAAATTATTTTAATACCTCTGAAATGTACCTGACATGTAAAAATAAGCACCAAGCAGTGCCTGGTATATAGTAGGTGCTCAATAAATACTATAGAATAAAAATCAGCCAGTTTTAAACTACTAGGGCAGGAACATAACTGAGAGCTCTTCTATGGCGTTGCTCAGTTTGCTCAAGATCTGAGTTAAAACTGGAATTTCATGTCATTTGGAGCTCCACTCAGTAGGGAATGCCAAACATTAAACTTCTATTGTTATAGGTCATTAAGAATTAACTCCAAAAATTTCTATCCAAAAATGATGAGTCTCCTAATATTATAAAAATATATTCCATTCTTAATTAGAGTACAAATATATTCCAGTTTATAATTTTATAAATATGGAGTAAAACCTGGTATATATCAGACTGAGTTCCAAAGTGATAGATTCTATTTTTATGCAAACTTGCATCTTTATTACTGAGGTTATACCCTGAAATATGTGATAGTTTACCAAATGAATGGATGAATAAATAAATGAGCAAATTATATTATAATGTGTTTAATGTTTTTAATTAGAAGAAATATCTAAATTTTGTATTTATTCTTATTGTTTCTTAATGTTCAAATCCACAGTGACTTTTATACCACCCTAAAACATTTGCCAAGCTGCTGAGGTTCAACAGTTGTCTCTTCTACCAGAAAATACATATAAACCAACATACTTTTCTGCTAAATGGTTATAAACCTTTCCTCATTCTCAAAAAGTGGACTAATGAGTACTTATTTACAAGACAGATACTAGAAAATCTAATGAAGATTACTGCTTTTTATGGAAAATAAATGGTTATTTTTAAAGCCAGTAGACAATCGGGTATCTTAATAAAATAACTTTCTTATATATAGCTAATCACTACTGTTAATGCTTTAAATTTATTATGTATTATCATAGTTGAAGGCATAATTTTATTAAACAAAAATTGAATGAAATAAGCCATGTAGTACAAATAACCAGAAACAGGAGGCACTTTATCTCAATAGCTAAGCATACATATTTAGCTTTTGTACTAATTTCTTTTCCTTCCTTCCTTCCTTTCAAAACAAATTCACTAACATCTTCACTTTATTTTAAAACTTTACACATGAAGTTGGAGGAAAGAAAAAAAACTTCTGATGGCCAGTAAGCATGTAAAATAAAAAGTTTCTAAATTACAGCCTGAAAAAAATGAGATACCACACAAGTTCAAAGGAAATACAGAAATGAAAAACACTGTTTTTCTAAGTTTAAAATTCTCTTTTAATAAATATCAAGTTTTAAACTTAACAGACATTGAAAGACTCAAATGTTTAGTATAACTGCTGAATATCTCTTTTTAAAAGTTACACTTTGGAAGCAATATAAATTGATGGCACTACATATAACATTTGAAAATGTCACAATAAGTAATATCATTGCATATGATAGTACAGATCTAGACGATGATTATATTTAAAACAAGCATTAAAACCTTCCTGCCAATTTTCAAATGTTAAACTCCAAATTAAAAAAAAAAATCTATCAGGTAGTCAATTTATGTAATTAAACATTAAATGAAATTTGATTTCCTCCTATGTTGTGTCACTTTAATTACTGTATTTCAATATGACATACAGATATCATTTAAAACGCCAAAAGGATTATCAACATAAAATAAAAGTGTGACAAGGATCCCACAGTCAGTTGAAAGACACAGCCATTGGGGAAAAAAAAGGTAGGCACAAATACAAAAATAAATAAATAATATACAAAACTTGCAATGTCATTATAAAACAAGACTAGTTTTTTGTTTTGTTTCATTTTTAACAAATACACACAATAAACTGAGATTTCCTATTTCGGGATTTCCTTCTTTGCCTTCCAAAAACTCAAGAAAAATGGGCTCACTACTTTATAGTCACTCCCTATCTCTAACTCAAAATGTCACTACAGTTTTATTACCCACTGACCTTGACTCTAAATGACTGCTGTTTCCAAAAATCAAATTTATTCTCAGCTGATGAAGATTTATCACCTTGGAGGCTGGTCAAAGAGATGTGCTTTTTAGTGCAACTCCTGACAGACAGACAGAAAGAAAAGAAAGAGGGGAAGAAAATGGTGGAAGTGTGAGGGACGGAGAAGAAGAAGGGAGGGTAGGACCGAAACTTTGAGAAGGGCAGCTCTAGTAGAAAACGTAACAGCTTCCCAAGGAGATTCCTTTGGGAGAAGGAATATATAATGCATGATTTTGGTTTATTTTTAAAAAATTCATGTGAAATCGCAGTCAGTTCTGCAGGGATGTTTATTACCAACAATGATACCCAAACTCAAGAGGAAAGAGTTTCTATGGAAAATCAACTACTAGTGTTCAAATAACACGTGTCTACTGAACATACTATATCAATGGCTTTTTAAGATATTTTTTCCTCCATTACACACTGACAATTGACTTTTTCACAGCCAAAACTTTAAAATGGCAAAACAGATTTTGAAGACATTTTCTGTAATTAAAACGGCTGCTTAGATGCTGAGAGAGAAATTCTCAAGGATAATGCTGCTTTTCACTTTTCTCTTAAAAGATTCAAATGAAAGAGAAATGTGTTGAAATCAAGTAATTAGAATTCCATTTGGTCCGTCATCCCTTTTCAAAATTTATTTAAAGATTCTAGATTTTACTGACAACTCTTTAGCACCACAATAACTAGGAAAATAATAGTATTTGGTGCTTTCAAATGAATATATATAATCAAAACGTCAATGTGATTTACAATCGCAAAGGAGTTGTCAAGAAATGTTAAAATATCTAAATACTTTTGAAAATTGGCTTTGCATCAGAAAGCTCAAATATCATTTTTTTGAAGACCATATAACTGTGGTAGATATTAACTCTTCATATATCCATCTATAACAGGGCCTCTGAATTTTTGCATGGCTCGTATCATTCTAAGGAAAAACAAGATATGTCCTAGCTTCCCTTGATGCTGGATATGTACAGGCAACTAAGTTCTGACCAATAGAATGTGAAGGAAAGTGATAAGCACGCCTCCCAGGACTCATTAAAAGAGAAGGGACAAACACCTATTTCCTGCTCCCCTACTCAATCCCACTGCCTGGAACAAGAAGATACTGAGCTTTCTTGGGCCCTGTGGATGAGAAATGAACAAAGACACATACTAATGAAGTTTAAAATCACAAGTTCCATCTTCTAATGAGCCTATGTTTATTTGCCTAAGTAGCATAACAGTAATTGTTCCAGAATGCAAAAGTGTACAAGATGTACTCTGGCAACGGAAAAATGCTTTTCTTCAATTCAATGAACAGATTCTGAATTTTAAACAACCTAATAATTTTTAAAAGTAACACACACAGCAAAGAATAAATGACCTCATATAGTGTCAATATTTCAAACAAATAAAAGAAACCAATATTCAGACCCTAAAATTAATAAGACTTGTCTTAAGACTTGTGAAAATCAAATTATTTGCTTTCCAATCACCAAGAAAAAAAATACAGAATAAAAAAATACCATCTCTCCACAAAGGAGTTAGGAGTTCAGCATGAAAATTATAATATTGGTAAGGCTACAAAGATCATTCTAGAGTAGCACACAATGGCTACTCTAGACACAAAAAGCAGACACAAGTTAAAGCTCTGGCCCTTCCAATGGTCAGCTGTATGAACCTGACCACATCAACTTTCCTCCAGGAGGTTCTCAGCTGTGTTTAGGAATATGGGATACTTTGTGTCCTGCTCTCTTCATAATTCTGTTGTAAAACATTAAATATGAAAAAAATACATTAAGTAGATATTAAAAAACAGCATCCTTGGCAAATATAAGAAACTATTATTCAAATAAGTATGAGAAAAGTACACATTGATTTGCATGTTTCAAAAGTAAAGAGGTCATTTAGCTTTTTTAAAGAAATAAGTCATAGTGAAAAACTAACTATTGGATACTACATTCAATACTTGGGTGACGGGATCGACTACACGCTAAACCTCAGCATCATGCAAAATACCCACATAAGAAACATGTACAGTGTATCCCCAAATCCAAAATAAAAGTTGAAATTATAATTAATAAATAAATAAATCATAGTAAATGCATTATAAAAAATCTAAGAGAGACCTTTTCTCACTCATCCTTGACATTTTAGGAAAAAGATGTGGCTTAATTTGCTTCTCTGAAGATCTCCCCCTCACAACTAAATAAATAACGAGCCTAATATTCACCAGTACAAGTAAAAATGGCATATACCCTACAAAACATCTGTTATCTTATAAGATGCAAATCACATTGATTCCCTGATTGATCATAAGACAGAGTGTGTAAGACAGTCAACGAGCCGTCCACACACACCAGGAGGAAGACTGTTGTGGAGTTAAGGGTGCTGGTAAACAGCAATCTTAAAAAATTTTTTAAGGTTTTTTTCATTAACTATTTTAGAAAGCCTGAAAAAGTAATTCCAGGATAGCACATTAAGTGCTGTGAATTATGTTATACTCTATAGTATGTTGCTATGTGGTTTCTTGATTTTATCAAAATTACATCTGAGGGAATGAAAACCATTTGTCTACATTTAAAATTCCTCATCTCTACAACTCGATATTTTTCCTTGATGCATTCTAAATGCCCTAGTAGAAATTATTTTGAAAAGAAACCATTAAAGGTATGCTAATGACTCTGAATTGTGACAGATGCTGGGGAAACAGGCCTGTTGGCTGAGGCACAGCACCATTAACGATCTATCATAAAGTACTCTGGACCTGCTCATTCATTACTGCTGTGTTGCTCAAGGGGAGAGGAAAACAGCAAGAGTTTCTCTTTCTGAGGCAAAAATCATAAGCCACTCACTAATTCTAATGTCATGATCCCCACTGTTTGTCTGCATGATAATTAGGAAAATCAGAAGTAGTGAAATATTGTTTTAAGAACGTGATCAGAATTAAACTGCTGAAAAGGCCAAGGAGGAAACTCCACAATCAACTGGTGGGTCTCCAAAACTAGATACTAACTGTAGGCAAAAGAAATCCTATTTCCTAGGAATGAGTGAAGAAACAGAGCCCCTAGCTTTACAGGGAGGGGTGCAAGGAGAAGGGAAGTATTTAGAAAGAGGCAATAGAAACACATCATTGCCGGGCGTGGTGGCTCAAGCCTGTAATCCCAGCACTTTGGGAGGCCGAGACCGGCGGATCACAAGGTCAGGAGATCGAGACCATCCTGGCTAACACGGGGAAACCCCGTCTCTACTGAAAAATACAAAAAACTAGCCGGGTGAGGTGGTGGGCGCCTGTAGTCCCAGCTACTTGGGAGGCTGAGGCAGGAGAATGGCATAAACCCGGGAGGCAGAGCTTGCAGTGAGCTGAGATCCGGCCACTGCACTCCAGCCTGGGCGGCAGAGCGGGACTCCGTCTCAAAAAAAAAAAAAAAAAAGAAACACATCATTACTCTGAGAAACTTCTTTCTATAACCTGTTGGGAATATCTGTCAATCAACCATTTGGATGAGGTGTACCGATCCAGCCACTGTGGGAAACACATATACGAAGCCATGTAACTACACGTTGGTCAGTAACAGACTGCATATTGAATGGTGACTGTGCATGGTTATACCATATAGCCTAGGTATGTAGTAGGCTGTACCATCTATGTTTGTGTAAGTACATTATATGATGTTGACACAACAACAAAATTGCCTAATGATGTATTTCCCAGAACATATCCCTGTCGCTAAGCTGTATGACTGGATATCAAAAATACATTTATTACGAAATACAGAATTTGCAGTTTTAAAAAGTGCTTGCTTATATTAATACATTGCCTCATTTGATCCTACCAAGAAAGCTATGATGAAAATATCACCTTGATTTTAGAGTAGAGGAAACTGAAGCTCAGGTAAGTGAGGTGACTAGCTAAACATCACAAGCTCATTAGTTGAAGAGCCCCTAAATCACGTCCTTTGTCTCTAAAGCCAGTGCTCTCTTCTCTAAGACCTAATAGGAAGGAGGTGGCATCAAGGGAGAGGCCCAAGAGGAAAGATTAATAGAAATATTTTCCTTAAAAAAGTATGAAGAGCATGACTGCTACATATATGCTTAACACAGATTTCACTGTCATACAATGTGGAGGAAGCTTGAAAGTGCATATGGGCACAGAGGCTTTGGCACCAACCAATGAGTTTGCTAGCCTAAGACCAAAGCCGTCCCAATCACTGGGTTGTCAACCAGCAGCAAGAGGAGAGTGACACCTTGCCTCTTTCATGTCCTTGATCCATTTTTCACATCAAGGGTTAAGCATCAGAATGGTATATTTTAAAAATACCCATGCCCAGGTCCCACCCTGTAAGTCTGAATCCACTAGGGCATTTATACTCTCTAACAGTTTGGCAAGGGAACTTCAATGACCAGCCAGACTTGAGCCTCTCGATGCTGGAACTTCACAGCTCTTTCTTTTGCACCTGCATCCACAAATGATGGAGAAAATGAGGCTGGCACAAAATTCGCAACTTTAAAAGTTGGCTACAGATTTCACAAGAGCCAGTGAAGGACAAGAAGTGTATGAAAGAATCAAACAGTAAACAATCTTGTCTAAGGAGCTAATATCAAGCCTAAGGTATTTTAACCAAAGAAAGGAAAGTACTCAAGCCAGTCCTGAATAGAGAGATGAGAAGTTCACTTTCATACCAAATACTATAAATGTAGGCCATATAGAGTTTCCTGGTCATAGGTGTCTGATTAAAAGTGTATAATATTGTAGGCTCAAAAGTCTGTACTAACAACTTTCCACTGGAGTCCCAAATTATTGGCTGCAGTAAAACCAAATGCTCATTACCCACAAAAGGATTTTAAGTGTCCACCTTTCCAATGGGAGTTGGCCCCAAGGCACTAAAGAATTATGACAACAGGGGAGGTGGCAGTAAAATACTGCACTTTTCAAAAGACCTTTGAAGCGTTCTAAACCGTTCTAAAGAGGTCTCTTACAGCCATCTATAAAGTAGAAGTCAATGTATCCATTATTTACTTATTTCAGAACCATGTGGTAATAAACTCAATATTATATTCAATACCTCACTTCATTATGCCAATAGCTGCCTACTCTAGCCAGTGAAAGGACTGTTTAAATGGCAAGTCCTTCATTTATATGTAGAAGTCCATGAACTAATGTCATCCAGACTCTTCATCAAGGAAATTCCTCAGTGACAACTAGTCTATAAAATGAGCCTTATAGAGTCCTTCACTCTACATAACTTTCCGCGGCCTTACTAAGTGATTATAACCTTCTCCAATGCTGTGAATTTAATATACTGCCAGGAGGTACTGAGATGTAATGAAGACTGAAGGTGCCAGCCACAGCATGGAGAAACAGAGCCTGTCACCTGTCTACCTTTGGGGAGGCTCTATTTCTCCTTACAACGAGGCTCCTATGTCCACCCAGGAACCACAGCTCCACCACCTTCCACCACTGCCCTAAGGGACACCCTGACTTCATGCTCACATAACAGAACAGATCTGACCTTAGGTTGACCAAATGCAGCCCAGCATGGCACCAGATTGCTATTACACCAAGACTGGACTACTGGACAACTCAAAGGAGCCACTCCACAACTGAAACTCCCTGGCCCCAGCTCTGCCTATTCAAACTGATTCTCTTCTCTCCGCCAGCTATCCTGGAGGTTCTAGCAGGTCTGCTCAGCTTAGGACACGTATAGTGAACTGCATAAATTCCATTCAGGAAGCATTAGTGAGCTCCTTCCTGTTGCATGTAAATCCCAGTATGGAAATGCAAGTAAAAATAACTTCTGCCTCCCCCATCCCAATGATGGACTTCACATTTGAACATGGCCATACTTGGCCAGACTGTATTTTACTCAAACAGGAGTAAAGGTCATAAGTAGGGTGATCACATGTCTTGGTTTGCCTGGAGCATCCCAGTTTATGTGTGTTGTCCCCGTATAATTAACAGTGCCTCCTTTCACTTTCCCAGTTTGGATGACAAATTATCGGGTTGCCCTCACTATAAAAGAGTCATAAAAGAGTTTGGAAATACGGAGAAGACTGTGATCATTTCTGTGTTAGGAAATCAGGAAGGCTTTTTGAAGGAGATATTTATGCTATGGGATGAAATGAAAGGCAAAGTTTAAAAGAGGGCTGAGAGGTGTGGCAGAAAGCAGGGGAGGATGTCCCAGGCAGAGGGACAGGCAGGAAGAGGGTTAGGGAAGCAGCAGGCCTGCGCGTGCTTCCAAGGCACGTGGGGGTTTGTCTTGCTTTGGTGTATATGACAGACACTCTAAGCTTCTTGAGAGCAAGGACTATGCTCCATCTTGTGTCCCTATCTTCTGACACAGCACCTGGTGCAGAGGAGCACAAAACCCATGGGCTGCTATTCTACCGAATAGCATGGCAACATTTTGTTACCTATGTCCGATTACATGGCTCTGTTACAAGAGGAAGCCTATGGCCATGACACTAGACGTTTTGCTGGCCTGACAGTTTAGGAGAATGTGGAAGAGACTGCCAGAGCTGGCAGAATCCATGTCCTTTGTGGAGACAGGGTCAGGAATTATCCTCAGGCAACAATCCAGAGACAAATTTTGGAGGAGTGGTTGAGAGGTAAAGGCACGTGACAATGCCAACATGGGGCCACCACAGCCCTCACCTATGCTGTCTTCAGCATCTCAACAAAATACTGACTCTACGATGTTCAGAGACAAGGGGAGCCCACAGCAGCAGGCCCAATTCCTCAGAGGGTACAATCCCCAACATTCTCAAAATCCGGCCCAGAAAAGCCACCAGGACAGCAGCAGTCCCACTGAGGGGCTGAGTAGAGCAGAAATCTCCACTCTGTAGGCACTGGACATCCCTTGCCATCTGCCTGCACATCTAGACATCCATACAGCTGGCCCTGATGGAGGCTCACTGTGGTCCTACTTAGATAAAGCACAGGCCTGATCACAGACTGCATGTACCTCAAGCTCCATGCCCTTGTCCTCCACAAAATTCCTCAAAAGTGGAGGCCACACCATGTACTGCAGACATGGCTTTCCTCTCTGAGCAAAAACATCAAGGAACTGCAAAGTAGGAAGCCATCGAAAACGGTAACTGCAACTGAGGAAGAGTCAGCGCAGGCCCTTCTCTAAATGGCCCTTAGCCCAGGGAAGTCATAGGGTCCCAAACTATCACACTGTGTGGCTGGGCACATCACCAACAATATCAAGGTAGGAAGGAGGCTTTTTCCCTCAGAGGGTGTCGGGGTGTGTGTGTGTGCACACGCTTGTGTGTGGTGTGGGGTGGACTGGAAGACATTCCTCAATCAACTGTTGTTCTTCCCTACCTATGCAGAAAGACCTACAACCATGGTCGTGAACAAAGCAAACACCTCTACACTCTACAGCCATTGGTATGCATATTATCAACATGATTGCCTAGCTTTCTACATCGTTTGGAATGCAGGGCAAAAAGTACTTGTTAGTTCGTTTCATCAAGAAAGTGGAGACAATTGCTTTCACAGTTAATTTAATGTCCATCAACTAGACTATGATATCCACATGTTTGGTCAAACACCAGTCTAGCTGGGTTTTGTTTGTTTTTTGGAGTTTTCTTTTTTAAATGTGATTAACATTTAAATCTTCAGACTTTGAATAAAACATTACCTTTTATAATGTGAATGGGCCTGTTAAAGAAAAAACTGTTCATGATACTTGTTAAGAAGGCAGAGCAGACTTTATTCAAGAGGGCCCATGGCAATAGGTGTAGGAACTAATGCAATGAGGTCTTGCAGTGATGGGGAGAGATTGGCTCAATTCTGACTCTAACAAGGAAGAGCCGAGATTTATAACCAAGGAGCAGGGTGGGGGGTCAGCAAATAGAAAAGTACCAAGAGGAAACATCAAGGATAAGGAGGTGACTTAATAGGATCATTGCTGAAGCCAAGGCCAGGGTGATAATATCCAGGGTGGTCAGATAACAAGGGTGGGGGATTTTCCCAAAACTGACTTAGCAAGATTCTTGCTCAAAGTGGATTCTACAAGAATCTACAAGAAGGAAACCCAAGGTCAGTCTATTCAGAAAGGATTCAACAGAGCCTGACTAAAGTTTTGCTCGAAGGAGAGAATCTTTGTCAGGCTTCATCCAGTCAGTTGAATCCATAAGAGAGAAAGGCTGAGGTTCTCTAAGGAAGAGGATTCTGCCTCCAGATAGCATTCAGACTCAAGACTGCAACATTAAGGCTTCCCTGAATCTGAAGCCAGTTGGCCTGCCCTGAAGATTACAGACTTGAGAGTCCCAACAATCACATAAGCCAATTTCTTAAAATCAATTACGCATGGTGTATACCAATTCCTCTTACCGAAATGTAAGGTCTATTAAGGCAAAGATTTTTGATACATATATTTTGATGTATACATATAGACCACAATGCCTAGCATATAGTAGGTCCTATACAAATAACTCTTCAATCAATGGAAATGTTAGTCAAATACATACACAAACACACATCAGTACAGACATAAAGAAGACTGAGAAGAAAAAGTCCACTCTTGCTAAAACAATGGGCATTGGTTATGATAGGCAAGTCATGTTATAAATTGTAAAAGCTTTACTATAATTCCACATAAGTACAATATAATGTCATTACAATCATAGAATGAGGTCTATCAATGATCATCATTCTCTGTATTCAGTGACCATATTTCTGCCTCTTTGTTTCAAGTAAGAACACACAGAGGCTGGAGATATTTACTCACTGTCTCACTTATTATAATAGTGGTCTTGAAGATAACTGATAGTCTAGGTTTTTTCCTCATCATTCAAGAGAGATGATGGCATAAGACACCAGTTTCACTATCTAGGAAGTTATGACATTAATCTTTGCCCAGCCACTTAGGCTGAGGAGGTAGGTAAATGGTGGAAAGGGCTGCTAAGAAAACTGCAACATATTAGGCAGAAAATAGGAGATAATACAAAAACAAACATACATCTCCATGCCTCTTCCGATGAATGATTTACCCCAAATCTCCTCTGTGAGTCTGGCTTACCCAGCAGAGGGAAAGAGCTTCCCCACCCTCAGTGTAACTACGAATCCCAAGTCAGCCCAAATGCATAGAAAGATTCCTGCCTTCTTGTTCTCTGTGCAGCAATCCTGAGAGCCTCTCTGAAAAACCACCACAAAGACTGAAATACACCCTAGACAGGGAACCTGGAGACTTGGAGGCTGGTTCTGACTCTGTTGGTTTATTCCCAAAAGCCCTGGGCCTCTTTCTTCATGAAGAAAAGGTAGAGATTAGATAGGGTGATTACTAAGATCTCTTCAAGGTCTAACAAGAAGTACAGTGATTGTGCAAGGTAAGTTGACCCCGTCTACTCCAAGCAAGCCCAGCCTCCAAGAAAACAAAAGGAGGAGCTAGGGCCCTAAAATAGCAATAGCATGGTGGGGCCAAACTGGGAAATGGCTGTGCCACTCCAATCTGATGAGGGTCTCACCTCACTGGGCATCCCTGGGCACACACCCTCTGGGGCACACGCCTTCCCTCCATCCTCTCTCTCTCTCTCTCTCTCTCTCTTTCAGTCTCACTCTGTCACCCAGGCTGGAGTGCAGTGGTGTGATCTCATGTTGGTCAGGCTGTCTCAAGCTCCTGACCTCAGGTGATCCACCCACCTCAGCCTCCCAAAGTGCTAGGATTACAGACATGAATCACCATGCCCAGCCCTCAATTTTCTTTCTTCAATAAAGTTTTGAAAATGAAAAGCCCAGTTGGCACGTGGTACAGGAGCTATTACTAGAAACAACTTCAGGCCACCTATCAAAAGGTGAATAATTACTTTGGGTGAACTTAGTATTGCACGTTTGAAAGACTAGTTTGTCAACAGGCTGAGAAATTTACACAGACTTATGAATCAACCAATGGGCCAAATTATTGCTTTAAAATAAAAATTAAATCTGCCCAAAAGAACAGATATGTGGGACCTCCTGCTAAGACATGCTCTTTCTGCAGACCAAGTATCTGGGAAGCTAAATCGTAATAGGATGTCTATTTGATAAGCTTTACAGCCTGAATGTATGACAGGCATGAGGCTAAGAGGGCTTATTATACACATCTCCACAAAAGACAGAGGCCTACAAGGGCCAGAGTTGTTACACCAGGGCAGAGGAGAAGAATATAACCATTGCTTGTCTTTTACAATCTCTTCTTTCTTTCTATGCATTGTAATCTTTTCTAAATACAATTAATGGCTGAAAATGTATTTTGTAAATTAACACTTACTCATTTCAGAGACTTCAGCAAACACAGAAAAGCAGTATTAAAGTATAAGGAAAAAAATTCACACTTTGCTGTGATAATTAAAAAAAATACAAGTATGAGAAAAAAAAGAAAAAACAATCTTACTATGAAGCTTTCCATCCATAGAGATGTACAGCTATGAAAGAGTATCCTGACTTTTACTCCATTAAACATCATATTGTAAATATGTCTCGTGGTATTAAATACTCTGGAGATACATCTGTTACTTGGTTTTTATTTAGAACTTTAAAGACTGAAAAATAAAGATTGGCATATCCTTTCCTCAGATGTATTAATATAGTCCATCAGCAATGGGCCATTCTTGTTTTGAAGCCACTCGGTCCATTTCCAGCTTTATCCCAAGACCACTATTTCTCTCTCACTTCTAAGTTATTTAAGAGTAAGTGTCTTACTACAATCTGTGAGCACAGGTAAGTCCTCCCAAAATAATAGTGCCCTGGCCAGTGAGAAGCTTAGGTCTTATGAAATCTCCACAGTCACAAGGTAGCAAAATAACATCTGACAAACTGACAGGTATCACCATAACGGGGAGAGGAAGAGAACATGTGTCCTTCTAACCCAAGTATTAACCAGCATCTTTTTTGCCCGGGCAACATACATGTCTATCAATGGTGGTCTTGCCAAATTAAACACTTCCAGCACTTCCAGCACACTTGCCCTTAATTCTATCTTGAGAGAGAGGGAAATTAAGAATTTCAGGCCAAATAGAGAAGAAAGGGAGGGCCATGCCAAATGAGTGAAAAGTCTATTTTTGAAAAGGCATAACCTGGCAGTAGCCTCAAATCACATTATTCTGCCTATACCTGGGATGAGCTCTAATTCCCAAATGAGGCTATTCCAGAAACTTTCACCTGCAAAGTACGTATTACAAATCTAGAGAAACGGCCCCACAGCCATATATCAAACTGTGAGCACTCTAAGAGCATTCCCTTAATACACAGTTGTCTGTCACTTGCCTCTGTCCTATCTTCAGTGATGTGGGGACAAAAATGTTTTATGTACAGTTTCTAACGGATAGCAGACATTAACAGAAATGCATGGATGGGGCTAGGCACAGTGGCTCACGCCTGTAATCCCAGCACTTTGGGAGGCTGAGGCGGGTAGATCATTTGAGGTCTGGAGTTCAAGACCAGCCTGGCCAACATAGTGAAACTCTGTCTCCAATGAAAACACAAAAATTAGCAAGGCATGGTGGCAGGCGCCTGTAATCCTAGCTACTCAGGAGGCTGAGGCAGGAGAATCACTTGAACCCTGGAGACAGAGGTTGCAGTGAGCCGAGATCGTGCCATTGCACTCCAGCCTGGGCGACAGAGCAAAAACTCTGTCTCAAAAAAAAAAGAAGAAGAAAAAGAAAAAATAAATGTATGGATGGGTTTACAACTGGCATAGATCAATTTCTAGTTATTTTACAATTATTGATTAAGGAACTCAAACAACTTCTGCTATTTGCCAGACAAAAAGCTAAATATCCCCCTTCATAAATCTTGAGAAAAGGCCAAAGAAAAATGAAAATGGTATATTCTGGAAAGAGAACATGCCAAGAAAGATTATAACCAAATCAAAGCTGAGAACCAAGTAACAAATGTATCTCCAGAATAGAGCTTGAAAAACTTGCAGTCTTGGCAAGTCCCTCTCACTCGCAGCAGCAACCTTTGTTGCAATCAGAATTGACGGACGCTTTTTCACTTCAACTGAAAGATTTCTGTCAGGGTGAACATATTTTAATCCACCGCATGCATTTGTACCATGTCATTTACAACGACAAAACCTGACTACATCAAGAGCCTGCTTTTGTTGTGTCACTCTGTGTACATGTTCCTAAGGCTCACAAAAAAAAATTCAAAGAGAGGAGAGAGGAGAAGAGAAGACGGAGAAAGCAGTATTATCATACACACAGAGAGCATATGTATAGTTAGAGACGGAGCTTGGAAGTGGTGATGTGCAAGATGGAGAGACACAGTTAAAATATGCTGCATTCTAAAGGAGGATGTTATTTAGAACTTGTTCTTTTTGATGCCTCCAAGGTTGGAACGGAGTCACTCTCTCTATAATATATTGAGTTCATCAAGGAGGTAAAAAGTAATAATCAGTTTTAAGCACCAATACATTCTTCTATCACCTGTGCATGACAGGGAATGATGGGAAACTTTCTAATGATGCCACTGTCCATATGCTTAAAATTCAACATGGAGCAAGGAGGTGTTTAGAAAGGAAGAAAAACAATGTCAGAAATTAGCAAGGTGGAAGATCCAATGGTCACATTAAAAATTAACAAACAGGGCCAGGCATGGTGGCTCATGCCTGTAATCCTAGCACTTTGGGAGGCCGAGGCATGCAGAACACTGAGGTCAAGAGCTCAAGACCAGCCTGGCCAACATGGTGAAACCCTATCTCTACCAAAAATACAAAAAGATCGCCAGGTATGGTGGCATGCATCTGTAGTCCCAACTACTCAGGAGGCAGCACAAGAATTGCTTGAACACCGGAAGCGGAGGTAGCAGTGAGCCAATATGGTGCCACTGCACTCCAGCCTGTGTGACAGACTCTATCGCCAAAACAAAAAACCAAACAAAAAAAGGGGCTCAGGTGCAGCATCTCACACCTGTCATCCCAGCACTTTGGGAGGCCTAGAAAGGAGGCTCGATTGAGCCCACGAGTTTAAAATCAGCCTAGACAACATAGTGAGACCCCATCTCTACAAAAGATAAAAAATAAATTAGCCAGGTGTGGTAATACACACCTGTAATCCCAGCTGTTTGAGGGGCTGAAGCAGGAGGATCACTTGAGCCCAGGAGGTCGAGGCTACAATGAGCTATGATTGCACCACTGTACTCCAGCCTGGGTAACAGAGAAAGACCCTGTCTCACAAATATATTAACTTTCAATGAATTGAAGAAAGACATGGAAAACAAGCAAGCATTCAAAAAGATGAATCTTTGTTTAAGCTTAGAGATAGCAAAGGGGTTTCATCCACTATGATACAAAAATTTGGGTCACTTAATTATATTTTTCCCACCAGTTCTGTATTTTTCCCCAGTTTTACTGAGGTATAATTGACAAGTAAAAATTACGTATTTTTAGTTATGCAGCAAGATGACTTTATATACATATACAATATAAAATGACTACCACAATCAAGTTAATTAACACATCAATCATCTCACACCTGTGTGTGTGTACACACACGATGCATGCATGCAGTTAAGAACATTTAAGATCCATTCTCTTGGCAAATTTCAAGTATACAATAGAGTATTATTAAAAATACTGTAGAACTATAGTTACAATGCTGTACATTCGATCCACAGAACTTATTCATCTATCTTATAACTGAAACTTTGTACCCTTTAACCAAATCTCCCCACTTCTCCCGCCCCCAGCCTCTGGCAACCACCTTTCTATTCTTTGCTTCTAAGAGTTCAACTTTTCTAGTTTCCACATACAAGTTAGAACATAGTGTTTGTTTTTCTGTATCTCATTTATTTCACTTAGTATAATGCCCTCCAGGTTCACACTCAGGTTGTTGCCAATTTAAGTTTATTTTCCTAACAAAGCTCTGAGTTTTCATTCTCAACCAACAAACACTATTAGCAGAAAGATCCCATGCTCCCATTTCCAAGAAAAGGATCCCTCTCTCATGTTGACACTTCCAATTCAGTGACTGTCTAAAAGCATTTATGCCTGGCCTGTGACTAAACCACTTCTACTAATCAGAATAAGTATTCAATAACAAAAATCCAATTTAACCAAGAAAATAGAGGCTTTCAACTTTAACTGTTTTTCTTTTTCTAAAATGGACTTTTTTAATAACCAAAGAAAATTAAAATAAATGTGACTCTTAGAATTGGTAACCTATTCATAAAACAAAATTACTTTATAAAAACTCAATTTATACATATATAGAACTTAGCATTCTGTAAGAACTCCTATATTTAGATATTTATTCAAGGTAAGAGACTTGAAAGAAAACTACATTAACGACCTTGTCCTCATTTTAAAAAGACGGAAACAAAGGGCATAAAGAAAAGGAAGCAATTTGCCTAAAATTACATGGAGTCGTACCTGGAAGGGGAGGGTGGAGGGACAGAGAGAAGGCTATTTCAGATGATATTACTGTTCAAAAATTGTCAAAATATAGGAAGAGTTTATTCTCTAACAGTTTTTAATGATGCAACATGGATGCCTGCTGGACTTTGAAGATACAGGATCTATACAGATGCTGGTGAAAGCATTTTTAGTTCATGAAAAGAAAATTTCCAAAACAATGATTTTTCCTCAACTCACCCACAATACAGAATATTAAGCTATAGGTCTGAATGAAACTCTTCACCTCTTTTTTGCCCATTCCACTTTCTTCTTACTAAAACTCTAGCAATGACAGCAGTAATTCATAAATTGAAGTTAACAGTATTCATCTTAATACTGTTTGCAAATCATGTTTAAAATGGAATTTTAAGACACAACAATTACAATAGTTGCAATATATGATCCTAGAATACATCCTGTATCCAGAGGAACAGTTGCTATAAAGAACATTATTGAAATAATTGACAAAATTGAAATCTGGGCTAAATATTAAAATAGTCATCAATGTTAAATTTCTTGATTTTGACAACTATACTTGATTATGTAAGAAACACTGATTTTTAAGAGGCAAAAGTATTAAGAGGTAAATAAGCATGTCTTCTACCCATGCTCAAATGATCCCCTCCCCCATATATAATATATATATAAAATATATGTAGGCAGAAATAGAATGATAAAGTGAGGTAAATGTCTAAAAATAGATGAATCAGAGTTAAGCTCTTTGTTACTATTCTTACAACTTTACCACAAGCTAAAAATTTTTCGAAGTAAAAAGTTTAAGAAAGGAATTTTAAAATTCTAATTTCTTAGTGTCTCTACCTTTACCCTGTGCAACACAAATGATGATACACACACACACACACACACACATAATCTAGCAATGTTAATACTCCGTTGTTAGTTTTTGCAATAGTAGACATAAAGTAAGATCAGTTACCAGCTCTTTCCTATCATTCTATCAGAGCTATGAGAAAAGAGCTTATTTTTTGGAAATAAACTAATTTTTAATACATTAGTTCACCTGCTGTTGAGAGAATTATTCTTGGAATTGGAAAATATAATTGAAAACTACATTAACAATTATACAACTACATCCCCAATTTTTTGTTTCCTTTTTTGTTTGTTTGTTTAAACTTAACAAATATCCAAAATGGTCAATGGCATAGTTTTTCAAACTCTATTCAGAGCTTGGCTTTACAAACAAACTGTAGAATATCTTCCTTTAAATTTCTCATAAAACTCAATGAAAATACAAAAGTGATTGAATTCACTAATGAGTAGACACTGCTAATGTATATCACATTTATTCCTAAAAATACTCTATTGCAGCAAGCCTACCTCTACTCTCAACAAGCATTCTCCCAGATTAATGTGTCTTTATTATCCAAAATTGAATAACTGACAAAATAATTGACAAAAATAATTGGATCATCTCTTATCTCCCCAAAAATGAAGACTTTATGTTAGACATAAAAAAGAGAAGGCTGGGTGCAGTGGCTCACGCCTGTAATCCCAGCACTTTGGGAGGCCAAGGTGGGTGGATCACGAGGTCACGAGTTCAAGACTAGCCTGACCAACATGGTGAAACCCCATCTCTACTAAAAATACAAAAATTAGCCAGGCGTGGAGGTGCACACCTGTAATCCCAGTTACTCAGGAGGCTGAGGCAGGAGAATGACTTGAACCCGGGAGGCAGAAGGCTGCAGTGAGCCAAGACTACACCACTGCACTCCAGCCTGGACAACACAGTGAGACTCCGTCTCAAAAAAAAAAAAAAGAGAGAAAGTTTCTGCCTTTATATACTAGTATTCCTCTGAGGCCAAGGGAATGTATAATTGCTAGAAACCAGGTCCTTTTGTGTCTATATCAACCACTTCTCCCAAAGTGTAACAGGCCATAGAAAACTTTCTTTAAATAAGAACATTCAAAAATGACTTGATGAAAGTGTACAAATAGCACTTCCTTTGACTAGTATCTTTTGCAATACAGGGATTCACATAAGAGAATGTCTTTTAATACTGAAATTTACAGGTTGACATGCCAGAACTTTTTAAATGCAAAATGGTTTAGATGGAAATGGTAGTGCTAATATTTCTCACCCATGCTGGTAAACATATTATTCTCAATCCCTGATAGTATTATGATTGTGCATACACTATTTTACTAAGCAAGAACACACAAAGCCTATTCAAATAGTTAAGGCTGCCTGCCTCTATGCTAAGTAGGCTCATAATGCTATGGGTTTCGTGTGTGTGTGTGCCTGTGTGTGTGTTTTATTTCCTGTGAGTGTATCACATGCATGACAATTAGTTGCCTTTTCTACTTTTAGCTGCAGTGATTTCTGCTTTGTCCATGTACCTAAATGTCCACTCACCCTTTCTAATGTAATAAATCAAATCCATTACACGTTAAAAAAAAAACAACAACAAAACTAAACTTGCTAAATTGTGCCCAAAATAAGATCACCTCGGCAGAGAAGATCAGAGTTGTAACCCTGGCTCTATCTCTGTGCAACCTTTAGTTTCACAGTCTCTTTGAATGTTTCTTTTATCATTTCTAATAAGAATGAATGACAGATGTCTACCCATATCAAACACCCAAGGAGATACTAGAGTTGAAGGCTCTTAGTTAAATGAAAAAAAGAAAAAAAAAAACAACACTAAATCTAAAAGCAAATATGGTTTTTACTGTGATGCTGCTTATCAACAAAGCTCATAAGCTTCAAGACACTAGCTAGAATCACTTTGTGATGCCTTTGGGGTTCACAGCTATGGTTCCAGGCAATGAGTTAGCTGTGTTCCTGAGAGTCAAATATGTAACCTATGGATAGGTAAGATAGGATTTAAAATATGTGCATACACTGGGCTAAAGAAACTGTAAATGGATGAAGTTTAATTTCTAAGCAGAAAATGTATATGAGTAGGTTTTATCATCTCCAATAAAACTGGCCCATGACACTGACTGGTGTTCTTTCTTAACAAGAAAATATTAAACACAAGTCTGGAATTAAATTTACAGTCAGTGTTTGAAACAGGCAGCGGGTAAGTATGGAACTCTGTAACCATTTGTCATAAAAGATGGAAGAAGGGGGAAAAGCTAGCTAGAAAACTCTAAATGCTTTATCTAATCAACAAATTTCTATGACAATGAAGACATTTGATAAGTTTACCACAAGCAATCATAAATTATTGGTGCTGATCATTCCACTGTATTTTTTTGAAAATAGCATGGTGCTGTCTGTGTAAATCATATTCTGCCTGCAGCAATGTAGCTTACCTCGAATTATTTCAGAATCATCTAAAATGACTCATTTTTCTATTAAAATGATGAATGGACTAAATGAGGTATGTAATAAATACTGCAGGTTTGTAAACAGATTCCTGCTCTCGAGAGAATGGAAGCCTTTCTTCATTTGGTAATTCTGCCCTTTGGTATTTTCAAGAGAAGTCATCCTTAAACTACAGTTAGTAAAGAGAAGAGTACAGTGAGCAAGAAAATGTCCAATGTCTTTATGGTTAAGGGAATAGTTACAGGGTACATGAAGATAGCTGCTGCCTGCTCCCACCCCCAAATCAGGGCACAGGTCAGAGCATCAAGAAACACAGAAAAAGCATAACTCAGTGCCAATTAGGAATTACATCAAAGCAATAAAAGCAAGGATACACAAAAGGAATATAGAGCTGGGATATTCAACACTGTGAAAAATTTAATATGCAATAAAAATGAAGCAGGCCTCATTGCACATGGTACATCACATAGTATATCACATGGTAAACAATATTGCTGTTCGATTTAATACCGAATTTGCTAAACCTCAGGTCCCTGCACAATAGGTTGAAAACGAGTCACAACAACTGTATCAGAACTGACAGTTGTGTGACTAGCCATGAAGACAATGTGGAAAGATTGCTGTAAGAATATAAGGAGCTCATCTGCCTTACATTCTCATTCAAAACATAATGTGCAAAACATGTACTTGGGATTCTTAAGGACTGACAGACTTGATTATGCTTAACTTTTAATTTGTTGCAGGTTAAAGCAAATACCAAGGGCCGTATTTCTTAGCCTCTTTAGTAGGAAATGAGATTATGATGTCAGTTCAATACAATTCCAACAGACCAGGCAATGAAGTAAATATGTTCACAATGAATGCCAGGTCATCATAAATAGATGGAATTATAACCAGCCCTTTGCACCGCAGTTGCCTATGAACTTTTACACAGTGCTCTCCATATCTCACCTGGACACCCATAATGACCCAAGTGACAGGATGTCAATAAGTTATCACAGCTAACACTTAGGACACCACTCAACAAGAACTGCCCTGATCCAACTGGTTTGCAAGTAACTTGATGAATTTTCAAAAGCATACTTAGAAAATATCAGAACACATTCTAAGCAGAGTTATTTTCCCTAGCTGTCTTTAAATATGACTAATTGCTGCCAAGAACATCAATGGCATTCTACTCAACTGTGCTGTCTTCTTTTCTAATCACTGTCAAGAAGGTCACACAATCTGACACAGTTCCTTGGAGAATGGCGACACCATGTTCACGTGATAGGCCCCCTGAGTCTTGGCAGTGAGATCTCCAGGACCAGAACACTCCACTCTTCTCCACCTCCAGGTCCCTCAATACCTAGTCAGCATAATGTTGCGCTTCTCGGAGGCTATTTGGTGATGTTAAGATCCTAGGTATTTCTGGTCGGGTGCGGTGGCTGACGCCTGTAATCCCAGCACTTTGGGAGGCGAAGGAGGGAGGATCTCCTGAGCACAGGAGTTTGAGACCAGCCTGGGCAACATGGCAAAACTCTGTTTCTTAATTAAACACACACACACACAAAAATAAAATAAAATAAAATAAAATTAACCAGACATGGTGGAATGTGCCTCCAGTCCCAGCTACTCAGGAGGTTGAGGTGAGAAGATCGCTTGAGCCTGGGAGGTCAAGGCTGCAATAAGCCGTGATGATGCACTGCACTCCAGCCTGGGCAACAAGAAGACCCTTTATCAAAAAAAAAAAAAGAAGAAGAACCTAGGCATTTCTGCCAACCTGGATGAGGAAAGGGGGTCTGACAATGTACATTTGAGAAATATATTAATCTGGGCAAGTTTTCAGGATACAAGCAAAGTTTAAATCTGTAATTGCAGTCCTATTCATTCTTTGGGATCTTAACATACAGCCCAGGCGGGCAAACTGAAACAAAAGACGTTTCTCCTTTTTCACTGCAGTGCAGTGGCAGACATACCTAAAGCTGCCCTGCTACTCCACAGAAAATTTGGTTCACAATCTCTTCATAAGGTTGTGTGTGCATTCCAGCTGATGATAATAATGCTGCCATAACACACAGGAGGTAGAGGCCACACATGATAACAAAGAACACAAAGGAGAAAACAGAATCTGAATGCTTTGCCCCAGAAGCCCTAACAGCCTGCTAAATCCAAAGGCACAGGAGGCTCTCACCTGTTGTGAGGGATACTTCCCTTTGAATTTCCTGGTAAGCTATTAAGAGAGCAAGAGTCAGAAAGAACAGGACTTGCAGATGGATCCCAGAGCCCATTCTCACCAATAACACTGAGGAAAATGTCTAACACCTAAATGGCCCAAATCCTTCCAATACAACGTGGAAATGCCATATTTCAATAGTTGTCAAAAGCAAAAGCTCAAATTCATTAACTTCATTTTTGGAATTCAAAGCAAACTGATACTCTACACATATCCAAATAATTGGAGGTTAGTGTCTAGGGCAAGAAAACTGGTACACGACGTACACAACCAGAGAGAGAGTTTTAACAGAGTTTATAATCCAAGTCTAAATTGCACCCAAAAACAACAGATTTATTTTTAAAATTATCTTTAAATGCCCAATAAAAGAACCCGGGAAACCACTGCTTACACTGCAACTTCATTCATCTGGCTAATTTCAGTGATACTAAAAACCCCAAGTGATCACTCTTACTCTTCTCTTACACAGAACTTTTGAGCATGAAGCATGTCGATCATTTCAAAATTACAACCCCAGTTGTATCCTTTCCCCCTTGGATAGAACCTCACTTGGACAGCAGTAGTGTTCTCATCTGCTTCCTTTAATTTAGTCATTTTTCTCTATACCCCAAATTCAAAACCTTTTTCTTTTTTACCATGAAATTTCAACTGTCACAGTTTGAAGCACAAACAAAACACAGAACTGAAAGGCACACAGCACAAAATTAATCAATTCTTCTTCTTGATTGCTTCACTGGTGCATTTCAGACAAAAGGCAAACTGGGGATGAAAAGTGACATTTTGGAGAAACAGTCACTTAAATCTGCAAAAACTAAATTTATGCATTCACCCACCCTTTTTTTTTTTAACTGTATTTTTTTTTTCTACAGTATAAGGTTTTACAAATTCAAAAATTATAACTTAAGTTGGGACAAAATATACTAGGCAAGAATAACCTTCCCCACAAACCTGACACTTAACTGCAGACTCTGAAGAAAAGCAACCAGATCTAATTCATCTTTGCATCCCTGGCAAATAGTGCCTAGTACACAGTAGGTGTTTAATAAATATGTGATGAAGGACAATGCAGAAAGGGACAGAAATACCTAATGATCTGACTAATGTTCTTGCCAAGCACTGAATAAACAACTGGTGCAGTATCTGAGGCCAGGACCCTCCTCAATGCTACACTGAAGTCAAATTTCACACTATGCTTAGCCCAGGACATTTTTTACATTGATTGCTAATTTTTGTATTTAAAATGATATGAAGTTGTTGATACTAGAAACCTTGCTTGTAGTTAGTCTTGACATTTCTTTCAACCCTTCAAACCTAAAATCCTAGTAATATTACCTTCCAAATAGTTCCTATGCCTCTTCTTTTCTCTGCATCCCTGCTACCATGCCCTAACTTGGGTACCACCTGTTCTCACCCGGATTAACACAGGGCTTTCTAACTGGTCTTTGGGCTTCCTGCCATTTTCTCCTCTGCTCTTCCCTTCATACTTCATTATGGAGTGTAAGCTAAAAATCAAACCCTAAGCCCCATGACTGACTAAATGGACCCCCTCTTAGCCAAGGGGACCTCAGAGAAACTAAAAAACTGAGATCTTGACCATAAAGGGATAGGAGGTTGGACATGTCTCTTTATACACCCTCTCTTTTGCAGTTTAGACACAACCACTGACCAGCATTAATGTTAAAATAGAGACCATAAGACTGGCAAAACAGGCTTTTTGTGGCAATCAGGTACCAATTATAAACAGGACATAGGGCCATGCCAGACGGGTTAAGTTGTGAACCCCCAGCACACACATACAATTAAAGAATAGGCTATGTTCTAACTGCCACAAGGATTCCCTCTCAGCAACTTCTACTAGTGTCCCCCTGTCCCCATGTTTCCATGCTTTTGCCTGCAATACCTGAGGCTGTTTCATCCCACTCCTCAACCTTGGGAGCAAATCCTACTCATACTTCAAGATTCAGCTCAGGGGTCCTTTCCCCAGAAAATCTTTTCCATTCTTCCCCATTTCCTCTCATCCTATTTCCAGGGCTTCAGTAGATGCAATTAGTCATTTATTCAATCAACAAATATTTATTGACTGCTTACTGTTTGCTCAGCACTGGCATATATTAAGCACTCAATTATGTGTTGAATAAATAAATGCAGACACAGCAATTAGTTAAAAGAAAGACAAAGTCCTGGCCTTCCCAAAAGTGAGAATCCTCACAAGACTATAAGTAGCATGGCTCTATAACAGACTTAGCATTTTTAAACTCTACCTTTTATTCCTCAAGGGCAAGTTTTTGTCTTTTATTTATAGATTATTAGTACCTAACATTGTACGTTTCATACAGTAAGCACTCAATAAAACATCTGTCCAAAGAGTAATGGAAGAATACTGAAGTAAATATTGCCTTAAGTAAGTAAATTGAGACTTCTTTTAACGTTTAGATTAAAAAAAAGGAAAGAAAAGAAAAGAAAATACTACATAGTTCTGTGATGGTAACAAGAAATACGTGGCTGGGCACGGTGGCTCACGTCTATAATTCCAACACTCCAGGAGACCAAGGCAGAAGATCACTTGAGCCAGGAGTTCAAGATCCATAGCAAGATTCTGTCTCTACTTAAATTTTTAAAAACAATAAAAAATTAAAAATTAAAAAAATCTAACATTAAACCAGCATAATGTAGTAAGACATAAAAAACAGTGAGTCAAGATTTTAATTGGTATTTTAAAAAGAAACTATAATTGCAAAGTCAAAAAAACCAACCTGCTACTGTTCAATTTCAACAAAGAATCTAATGACAGCAAATATGAGATCACATATATAAGATCTTTACAATACACATAATATCAAGTTGCATTCACTTTACAAATTCCCTGGTCTTGTCTTTCTAGTAAGTCTTCATTCTTTACACAGAGGTGCTTTCCTGCTCCTAAGAAGCATATTTTGAATATGAGCTGCTTTTAACATTTTCTTGCAGGTAAAATCACTATCAGTAGACTGCCTCTTCCAAAGCCTCTGGATAAAGTCAACTGATTAACATGCTGGCACCACTCAGCGCTGAGTAGAGGAAGGGGCTGGTATACTCTTCCAGAATCTAGAGTGGGATTAACAGCTTCCCCAGCGAAAGCAATTCTTCCAAACGGGAAAGTTTTGATCTGATCCTGTTTTAAAACTTCAACAACAGGGCCATCATGACTTTGCCCTTCAAAGAGCCTCAGTAAAGCTAGCCGCTAAAACAACTGTGGGAAGAAAAAGCCTGGACTCACATCTAAGGAGACAGAAACCTAAATGTCAGCTGTTAGTGAGACAGAAAGATGCGGGGGGTGTGGGGTGAGGGGTAGGAATCGTTTTATTTCACAGTCCCAACATCACATCAGCTCCTGTGCTTTCACCCCCGTTCTCCTGAAAGACAACTTTTTAATTACTTCACATGTGTGAAACCCAATCTTTACTTTCCTGCAGGCTGCAACATTTGAGTTCTAAATAAAGAGGAATGAAGCAATGCTTGGCCACCACTCAAAGAGTCCCACATATTAGAATTAAGAATGGCAGCAATAGGGGCCCTCCACACACAGTGGAGCAATGCTAACCTTCTTGGGGTTACTCCCACATCAATTACGGGTTCTGAAGATGCCCACCTCTCCAGCTGGGGATCAAGGAACTAACATACAACAGCAGGCTTGCGATCACTGTCCACACCACACAGTACTGGTCTGGAGGGTGGTGGGATGCAAAATCTGAAATCCTAAAGCATGTATAAAATATATACGTATGGGGAAGGCAGAAAGAACTTTATACCTCTGAACATTAATGATAGATGACAGAATTATAATAATACTGATTTTCTTTGTAATTTTTCCAAATGTTCTATAATATTCTTGTATTAATTTAGTAATTAGTGAAAAACTCAGTGAAACACAACTATTAAAATGTGACCATACAAAAACATATTTATTGCTATAAAAACTTCTACCACATGGCCTAAATGTTTTAATGTGAAGGCTATTGTTAAGAGTTATATAAAAGTGTGTATACTATTATCTATGTTTGGAGAAATACAGTAATACACACAAAATCAAATGTTTTATACCAACTTAGTGGGAAGTAAAAAGGAATATAAAAACAATAAACCAAAATATTAACAGTAACTATCTCTGAATTGTAGTACATTGAGTGATTTTAGTATCTCTTTGTATTTATTTTCTAATCTTGATCCAATGAACATGTCTGTCTTCCATAATAACAAATAACAATAATAAAGGGAGAAATCTGGTAAATAAATTGGGAATTGCCCAATAACTAAATGTCACAGGCAGCCATGTTGCTGTGGTCATGGCAGACCATGCAAATGTCTGATAACACTCTGGGAAGGAAGGAAGGGACCCTCTGAATCAGTTGTCATCCTGTGGTATAAATTCCACTTTTATTCCCTAAGTGCTTTGAGGGCTCTATAGAGGTTGTGAGTACTACAATTTGTCATCTATACCACACAACCAGAATCTGTAAAGAAGAGATCTACAAATCAGAATGTACGAGGCCAGTTGTTCATGCTTCACCAGCTACACAAAACAGTAAAGACAACAACAGACAAGATTCAATAGGTAAAAGAAAACAGACTACAGATACACTATTCCAATCAAAACACGTTGCTTAGTATTTTAGTTAGGCTGAGTAACAAATCTTTTGATACTTTCACTTTTCTTGTGAAATCTCTTTTTATGTCTTGCTGAGTGTGTGTATATATTTAATGAGTTTTTTGAGTTTCTGAATCTTGCTGGTCTCCATAAACTAAGAGAACAAGACAGCATATCCAAATTCAGACAAAAAGAGGTAGAGAAAGAGTGCTTCAAACATAAGATTCAAAACAGTAAATGCTCGGAGGCAAAGAGAAATGTCAACCAAGGTATTCTTCTGCCCGCTGAAAACTAAGAGTTTTGCTCTCGTACCTTCCTGAAACATGAGTGCTATTAACCTCCTCCACTACATCCTTAGCTTCCAAATTTGGAGATTTTAATATGCATGGAAATGACCTTTCAACCCACTGACCTGACATTTTTTTCAACTTCCTCAAAATATCCTTCAGCTTAGACATACAACAAATTTAATTTTCAGTTGAGTTTACTTAAAACTTACTGTCTTTAATTCTGAAATTATTCCCCTTTCACAATGACTGACTTTGCTTCCACCTCTCTTATTCCCTTTGTTCTAGTCAATACATGTACTGTTCTCAGGGCAGCTGCCAGTCAGTCCACTGACATTTCTTTCTTCGTCTACCACCTCTATTCTTTCTGGCTTCACTATTTGCCCATGCACCCTGGACCCCAGATTTGTCACTGAAGGGACTGATTCCTTAGGCATGGACTTCCTTTCTTGTTCTCTGATTGCAGCTAGTCATGGGTTAGTCTTTCAGAGAAGTGACCAAGGTAAAGAATGGGAGAGACTAGAAACTGGCCTTCTTCTTATAAAGTTTTAATGTTTCCCAATTGCCTACTGAACTAGGAAAATCCCCCTCACTCTTGCATCCAAAGTTTTCCATTCTGTGGTCCCATTTTCCCTGTCCAGTGAGTTCCCAACTGTGCTCCATTGAGGATTAAAGGTTCCAAGGAGTTACATCTGGGTTTCTAGGAAGGCTGAAGTGGAGGCTAAGAAGTGAACACTCCAGGTTTCACCCAGAGCAGCTCCACTTTTATCTATTAAATAACAATAAGAAATTGCTTAATAAATTATGTTGAATACAAAAGACAGAATATTATTCAGCCATTAAAAACTACATTTCAGAAAAATGTTCAGTGACACAGGAAAATGCTCATGAGGCTTAACACGATCTATAGCATTATCTAAATGCTTCAATATGTTAAAAAGCCTAGAAAAAAATAATCTAGAGGAAAACACACACCAGTGTAAACCACGGTTATATCAGAAAGACAGATTGATGGGTGCCTTTTAAACCTTCTTCTGTCTGTTAGTAATACTTTTAAAGACAACAACAACAAAAACATGTCTATGTAATCTTTTAAAAGACTAAAAAATATTTTCTTTAAAAAAAAAAATTATCTTAGAAAAGACTGTTCCCCCAAGGCCCTGGCTCTACATTTTCTCTTCCCTAAACCCCAAGGAGTGATTGATCAAATCTTACTCATCTTTGCCAGAGTCTTCCAGACTAACACCTAGTAGTTACCAGCAGCAAAAGAAAGAAGCCTAGATTGCTGACCCCTGAAGTTTCAAAGACAATAAAACCAAAGGCAAAGGAGAAAAAAAGCAGGCAGGCCGGGCACGGTGGCTTACGCCTGTAATTCCAGCACTTTGGGAGGCCAAGGCGGGTGGATCACGCGGTCAGAAGTTCAAGACCAGCCTGGTCAAGATGGTGAAACCTCGTCTTTAGTAAAAATACAAAAATTAGCCAGGCATGATGGCAGGCGCCTGTAAATCTCAGCTACTCGGGAGGCTGAGGCTGGAGAATTGCTTGAACCCCAGAGGCAGATGCTGCAGTGAGCCAAGATCACACCACTGTACTCTAGCCTAGGCGACAGATCAAGACTCCATCTCAAAAAAAAAGAATAAAAAAACAAAAGAAAAGACAGAAAACGAAAAAAAAGCACACAACAATCCTTCAGGCATGAAACATGTACATATATCCGCATGTTGGTCTTTACTTCAATACTTCCAGAGTTACCTGCCTTTAAAGTCCTTGATGGTTAAACCTAAACTGTAAGCGACTTGTAAAAGGCAAAAATCAAAATCTGAGCAAAGAGAACATGAATAATATTATCAACACTAAGAGCTGGCACAGAGTACTTAGCTCTTCCCAAACATCAGAGATTTCCTTGTAGGCAAGAAAATTTCTCCTACATTTTTAATACTCACCAGGTGCTTTGCCTTAGCGCGTTCCTCCTCGCTTGATATCCTCTCCCGAAGGATGGCTCTGGTTAACTGCTCATTGGCAGCAGCCCTCTCTCGGTCCAGCTCTTTGGCTTGCTTTAGTCTAAAATGACAAGAATTGTCTAAGTTAGAAAAAATATTTTATTAGTTGACATTATTTTCTATCAAATGAAATAATTAAAAAACAGAAGCACATAGCCAAAAGGGTCAACAGCTGAAATCATCTTGGCCCATAATCTATCAAAAAAGCAGGTATAGAAGTAAATCCCCATGCAGCCTCCACCCAAGCATTTAAAATAACCAAATTCAAATACATGAAGAAGCTTATTAATTTGGCTGCCAAATATAACGAAGTTTTACAAAGTTCTTCTTATGTAAAATTAAAATCTGCCCACCAAAAAAATTCCATCCCTGGTACTTCCATTTGGCCTCTGAAAATTTAAGTAATTAACAAACCATCTAGGCCAGGAATGATGGTAGCTCACGCCTGTAATCCCAACACTTTGGGAGGCCAAGGTGAGTGGACCACTTGAGGTCAGGAGTTCGAGACCAGCATGGCCAACATGGTGAAACCCCGTCTCTACTAAAAATACAAAAATTCGCTGAGCGTGGTGGTGCATGCCTGTAATCCCAGCTACCTGGGAGGCTGAGGCAGGAGAACTGCTTGAGCCTGGGAGGTAGAGGATGTAGTGAGCTGAGATCATGCCACTACATTCTAGCCTGGGCAACAGAATGAGACTCTGTCTCAAAAAAAAAAAAAAAGGCCATCTACATGACAAATATTTGAAAGTAACCATCATCTCTTTCTCCAAACTTAACTCGTCTATTTACTGAATGCACACCAGGCACTGTGCTAGGCATTGAGGACACAGCGATAAACAAGATGGACGGGTCACTGTCCTTGTGAATGTTACATCACAGCAGAGAAGCCAGACATTAGGGAACTAATGAGGACACCTTTCCTCCTAGTATATTATCCCTATTTTCCAACAATTCTCATAGGCAAATATGACCACACCTTTCAACTGCAGGGCTCCTCACTTCTAGAATGACTCCAATCTATCTGTTAGCTCCAAACTAAACCTAACCCTCCAGGCATACTCTAGCAAAATAAGACAGAAGAATCTTACTTCCCTGGATCTGTACATAATACTAGTTCTATTAATGAAGCACAGGATTGCATTAGATTTGTCAGTAGCCTCATCACACAATTAGATCATATTAAGTTACAACCCACTAAAACTCCTCATTGTACATGATAAAGATAAATTACTTTGGCACTGATTTTTGCCATAGTGCCTGGCACATAGAGGCATTCAGTAATCACTGAATCACTGAAGATTTCAGTCTAATCTCATGGACAAAGATTTTCTGATTGCCTTTTCTTCTTTCAGAGAATAACCCTACTATACCATCATATCCCTAAAGGTATAGCTATGCTTTAAAAAGGAAAAGTAAAATTGTTATGTTGGTGTAAGTGAAATTCTGAGTGAAATCTACTTTACACGTGTGAATCATGAGCATCAAATTCTACTCAAGACTAGCCTGTCGAATTTTAGTTTTAAAAAGATTTTTGAAAAAAACTAGAGATAAAATTTTTTGTTACTATTTTTAAATTGCTACATCATCCTGATACTCCGAAATTCTCAGAAATCAACTATAACAGAAAAAAAAATAACCTTGCAAGATATATTACAAAGTTATAATTCTTTTCCCCTAAAAATCAAAGCTGTGTAGCTTTGTGTCTTGAACAAAAAAAGAGGAATAGAAACAAATTAAAATCTGTACTTCAAAATTCTCTAATGCAAAAGTAACCTTTGGGAAACTTCCTAAGCAATAAGCACAATGACACTCATACAAACCAAATTTCCCTAAATTATTTCACAAGGACCATACAATAAATTCAGCAATATCAATGATATCAATACATTAACATCACTAGATATGTGTAATTGTAAGAGAACAGCAATAATTAGAAGTCACACCACTTCCCTAGAACAGCAGTTCTAAAAGTACAGTCCACAAACCAGCTGCAGTAGCATCAACTGGGACTCTGTCAGAAATGCCCCTTCTCGGATACCACCCCACACTTGCTGAGTCAGAAACTCTGGGGATAGTGCCTAGCAAACCGTCTTTTCATAAGCCTTCCAGAATTCTGATGCACGCTAAAGTGTAAGACCACAGCCCTTAATTACCAAAATACACTTGTACTCAAATAAATCCTGGAACATCGAAAATGAAGTGGTCCACAGGAGAATATTGTGCAAATAACTGCTGAGGTTATCATATACAACCCTGTATTTAAAGCATTTTTATAGACATCTTACCCATAAGTAAAAAAGTGTTACCTATTTTTACATGTTAAGTGGAAACTAAAATAAAATAATAAAATTACTATCATTTATGGATCAACTAGTAAGCACTGTGCTAGGCACTTTACAAACATATATAAAATGTTTATTAAAATGCTACCATTAGTTTATGAACATAAAATGAATTCTGTACAACTGGATTATCGTATCTACCACATTTGGTGTATCTAATTTTAAAGTACTGTTTATTTTAACAATTACTACTTTTTTTTCCATTTTAGTTTACTTATGTACGGCTTAGATTTTAATTATATATGGAGTTCTACATGGTTTAACTTTAAGAAATACAGGATCATAAGGATTTTGGTAAGTTAATGAAGAAGAAGTAAAACATGAGCACAAAAGTCTTCAACGTGATAATAAAAATAAACATATTTAGCTTGCCATGACTGATACAGATACGCAAACTCTGGGTCCAAATCAAGACTCTACACTTCCTATCTGAATAAGTACTTTATTTAACCTCCAGTGAGTCCTGTTAAAATGAAATAGTGTAATACCTAACTTACAGGGTTCTATATAAACAAGGCACTTAGCACAATGCCCATAACATAGTACACACTCAGTAAATGTTAGGTAAGTAGCAGTAATAATAACAGTACCCACTACGCAGGTAGGAATATAGAGAAAGCAGTGATTTCCCGAAATGAAGAAGACAATCTCCAAATTCACTAACTACAATGTTGTCTCCATCATCTTTTCCAATTTTTCACCAATAAGTTTTGCTTTATTTTCATGATATCTAAGGACTTCTAATATCACAAATTGACTCTACTAACTCCAGGAGCCTGACCCTTTCACAAGCTGCTTCCTTTCCCTCTTGTCCATAGCTCGATAAGGACAAGGATTTGCCCTATTTTTGTTCACTGCTATATCCCCCATACTTATAAAAGTGCCTGCCACATACTAAACACGCAAGAAAAACTTTTGATGTATGCATGTATGAATGAATGAATAAACAAATAAATGGCATATTTCCAACCACAAACAAAACAAGGAAAACAAACTGCAAAAGAACAGAAGGCGATGGTATATAAGAAACAACTAGAGAGACAAACTGTATACTCCAAGGGCCTAGCCACCATGTTAGATGTGGCACATCTGTGATACAATGAACGCTATGGTATATAAGAAACAACTAGAGAGGCAAACGGTATCCTCTAAGGGCCTAGCCACCATGTTAGATGTGGCACATCTGTGATATAATCCCAGGCTACATTAAATAGCCTACAACAGGAGGTGCCACAACAGTCCAGAGCCCCTCCAACACCAACACCTAACTATATTTGACACCTGGATTGAAAAAGGATTGGCAGTGGTGCAAACTGACCAAAAAGAATATTATTTTCCTTTCTTAATAAATTCTTATACTTTTATTCATCCTTATAAATAGAACTGCACAAATTCTCAAATGTTTTTAAAGGAATGTCTATAAATTTTTAAAAACTTTTTTAAAGGTCTATACAGTGACTATTTAAGAAACTAAATTTTTTGTCATCAGGGAGTTTGGCAGTAGGACTTTGAACAAAATCTCATTTCCTATCAACAACTTAGCTGTACAATCTAATAAGCCTCAGTTTCCTCAGGTTTAAAATTTGAAGATTGAACTACTATATAATCTTATGGTCCCTTGCATGTAAACATTCTAAAAACTCTATACCTTAAACATATTATTCCTCATTCCATAAAAAAATATTGAAAAAGGTGGTGGCAGGGGATAAATGAAACAGAGGGGCATTATATTATCTCTCAGGTTGATACTGTTATAATTTCTACTCGATGGGCAGATATAGTACTGTAATCCTGAGATTTCTCACTACAGTACTCAACAAAAACTACATACTGGAATTCATAAATTTTTTCAGTATATAATTAGTAGGGGAGAGGGACTACTCTGGTTACTAAGAATAAAGTAGTGAGCAAGAGACACAGTCCCTACTTTCATGAGCCATGATTACAAACAACAGATGCATTATTTTAAAAAAAGGTAGGTAGGTATCTATGACACTGCATGGGTGGGACTGGTATTTAACTTGGGCTCTACAGGACATTAACTGAGCAATATGGGGAAGAAGACAGTGTCTTAGGCAGAGGAAACACCAGTTGGGTCCAGAAGCACCAAGAAAGGATTTCCTTCAGCGAGATTCCTGTGACAGCCTTAGAAGGGTTTCTGAGGCTTGAAATCACCTCTGCAAAGAATTTTACTTGCCTTCAGATTATTTTGGAGGACAGAGTTTCAATGGTATACTGACTGAGGTTCAGTTTTGTCCAGTGCCCAAAGATAAGAAGCTCCTAAGTTGTACCATTTCCCAATTAAAAGCAATAGATTTGAAACTTCAAAATTGTACCATTCTCCATTTCCTCCGTCCTCCCCTCCAAAATACTGCATGGCAATTATTTTCTTCTAAGTTTCCCACTTCACTGGTTCCTGTCAATTCTGCAAAGAAAAAATGCTTATGTTTTCAGAAGCCCCCAATTCTTGTCAAAGCTTCCCCTCTGGCCCCTTGGTTTTATATCGCATGGAGCTATACTATTCAACGGCCGTCTGCGAAAGGTGGATGAGTTGTCAACCAACGTTTCTCTTTTTGAATCAAATGAGACGGTCGTGCCATCTGGGCCTCTCCGAATACTGCTGCCCAGACAGTGGAGCTATAACACCAGAAGCCACCAGAAGCCATGTTGTTCTGGAAACACTTCACTAAGGAGAGAAGGCCGAGGCGCTCACTGACCAAGGGAAGGCAGGACTTTATATGTAAAGGCAGGAGATAAAATAAGTCTCTCATTATTAACTTGGGTTTCCAAAGATTTAAGAATTATCTCAAAACAAAACTAAACAGGCCAAGTATCTTAGAGAATACATTCCTTTTTTATTTATTGGCATTTCCCACTTAATATTTTAGATCTCCTACTCTAATATATTCTACATTAAGCCCCTGATTTAAGTTTCATGTAAATTTCTTTCTTTTAAATACATATCTCTCCTCGTTTAAATTCTCTAGAGTTTCAAGCAAAGAAGTAGGAGTTTAGTGTAAACTTTTCCTGTTTGCATTAAGTAATTGGATAGCTTGCCTAAGCTTAATGAAACAAATACCAGTCAGTGCTGCCCTTAGACCTCAAGCCCCAGCAACTTAGCTCTTTTCCTCAGTATATTGTCAATCAGGCGAGGGACTTAAGGTACACCAGCAAAATGAATTCCTAAAAGCCAGCCAAATCTCCTATCATGAATATTATTACATGTCCTTTTAAATGGGAAAAAAATAAACTACTTATAAAATATTCAACTTTCATGGACAGCTGGTATAAAATCTAGTTCTCTATATTTCAGTCCCAGGGTAAAAACTAGCCAGTTTGACTTTACTCCAAAGAAACTCAAGTTTTTAAGAAAGTAGACGGCCGGGCGCGGTGGCTCAAGCCTGTAATCCCTGCACTTTGGGAGGCCGAGACGGGCGGATCACGAGGTCAGCAGATCGAGACCATCCTGGCTAACATGGTGAAACCCCGTCTCTACTAAAAAATACAAAAAAATAGCCGGGCGCGGTGGCGGGCGCCTGTAGTCCCGGCTACTCGGGAGGCTGAGGCAGGAGAATGGCGTGAACCCGGGAGGCGGAGCTTGCAGTGAGCTGAGATCCGGCCACTGCACTCCAGCCTGGGCGACAGAGCGACCCCCCGTCAAAAAAAAAAAAAAAAAAAAAAGAAAGTAGAAAGAATTTTAAAGATAACTTTAGCAGGGCATTAACATATTGAACTTCATTCACCTTCATAAGGGAGGCATTACTTGCTCTAGTTTTTTTGTTTTTTGTTTTTTAAACACAGCCATGCTCTGGTGCCCAGGCTGGAGTACAGTGGCATGATCTCAGCTCACTGCAACCTCTGCCTCCCAGGCTCAAGCAATCCTCCTGCCTCAGCCCCCCAAGCAGTTGGGAGCACAGGTGCATGCCACCAAGCCTAGCTGATTTTTGGGGTTTTTTTATAGAGACGAGGTTTTAGCATGTTGTCCAGGCTGGCCTTGAACTGGGCTCAAGTGATTCACCCACCTCAGCCTCCCAAAGTGCTGAGATTACAAGCACAAGCCACCACACCAGCTACTATCTCCATTTTTAACATGAGAAAAACTGAGAAGTACAACAGAGGCATGAAAGATGCTGATCTGACTTCCAAACCCATGCTTTTTCGACCTCCTAAAGAGTAAACTTTCCTATAGGAATTAGTTTCCATTATATTACTCACCTTTGTGGTCATGTAAGGACAGTTTTAAATCTCACATTATCCACGGTTATTTTAAAATAGGCTCTTTCAAAATTTGTTTATACTACACTAAGTCAGAGTTTGCCAGAGTCTAAATTATTACCACCCCTTTCCCAAACTGGTTTGGCTTTCAATGGCCCTAAATGTTTTTCTGAATTTGGATACTGCTCATTTGGCCATCCACAAGTACTTAGATTTATCTTCATATAGGCTGACACATAAATAATTCTATACAATTCTAGCTTAGAAAATTACTTTATAATTTAATATATAAGGCCATTATACTATGGAGAGAAAGTTGATAAGAACTTCAGATAATGGGAAAGAATAAATGGGAAACAGAGATTGCTAGAGATAAAGTGATTTGACTAAATGACTTATCTAAAGTTGAACCGTGACCATTATACACAGGCAATATCTAGGAGATACTGCAATGCACCTGACGCAGAAAGACTGTTTCAAACACTGAAAGAGAAAAATGAGTGACTACAACCTCAAAGGTCATTTTAATGCTAATGATGAATTTTATTTTCATGCATCATATTTTGTCAGAACCTGGTGAACTAGCATTCAAGATACTGTTTACCATCTATTTTTAAACAGAAGAGCTGAGCTGGGTAATTCAATGAAGTAATTATTAGACTACTAAAAATCATGACAAAACAAATATACAGCTTTTGATTAGTAAGGCTTGACATAAATAAGGGAATAGAGAAGCTTAACACTTCTCAGCTCAAATTGTTTCAAATCCTGGAAGAAAATACATGTGGATTGAAAATCTAAAATAAATACATAAACATGAATATGGCCATCTTAAATTTTCTTTTTTCTTTTCTTTTCTTTTTTTTTTTTTTTTTGAGACGGAGTCTCACTCTGTTGCCCAGGCTACAGTGCAGTGGTGCAGTGGTGTGATCGTGGCTCACAGCAACCACCACCTCCGGGATTCAAGCGATTCTCCTGCCTCAGTCTCCCGAGTAGCTGGGATTACAGGTATATGCCACCATGCCTGGCTAATTTTCATATTTTTAGTAGAGACAAGGTTTCACCACGTTGGCCAGGCTGGTCTTGAACTCCTGACCTCAGGTGATCTGCCCACCTCAGCCTCCCAGAGTGCTAGGATTACAGGTAAAAGCTACCACACCCAGCCTAAATTCATATATAATATCTGCATGTGTGACAGAAAGAGTTAGCATTTATTATGCTTACTTTTGCCAGGTACAAATGTAAGCATTTGACAGGTGTCACTCATTTAATCCTCACAACAACCCTATTAAATCAATTATATTTCAGATGAAAAGCTGAGGCACAGAGAAATTATGCAAAATAGAGGCTTACAGAACTTACAAGTACAGCTGAAACTTCAATAACACAGGTTTAGACTGTGTGGAACCACGTATGTGCATTTTTTTCAATAAGTATATTGAAAATTTTTTGAAGATTTGTAGCAATTTGATAAAACTCACAGATGAACCACATATCTATAAATATAAATAAAATTTTAAAGTATGTCATGAATGCATAAAATATGTTAATTCTGGTCAGTTTTATCATTCTCTATCATAAAATATACACAAACCTATTATTAAAAAGTTGAAATTGGCCAGGCACGGTGGCTCATGTCTGTAATCCCAGCAATTTGGGAGGCCGAGGCAGGTGGAAAACCTGAGGTCGGAGTTCAAGACCAGCCTGGCCAACATGGCGAAACCCCGTCTCTACTAAAAATACAAAAAATTAGCCAGGCATGGTGGCAGCGCCTGTAATCCCAGCTACTCGGGGGGCTGAGGCAAGGAGAACTGCTTGAACCCCGGAGGCAGAGGTTGCAGTGAGCTGAGATCACGCCATTGCACCCTCCAGCCTGGGTGACAGAGCGAGACTCTATCTCAAACAAAAAGTTAAAATTTATCAAAATGTATGCACACAAACAGACTGTACGTGGCACCATCTGCAGTGAAGGGAAATGTAAACAGACGTAAAGATGCAGTATTAAGTCATAACTGCATAAAATTAACTATAGTACATACTGTATTGCTATAATTCAGTAGGGACCTCCTGTTGCTATTGTAGTGAGCTCAGGAGTTAAGAGTATCTGCTTAACACACTATGTGATGCTAATCATCTCCGAGTGAGCAGTTAGTCTCTCCAGTAAATTGCAGGCTGCAGTAAAAAGTGATCTCTTGAGGTTCTCATGTCTTTTTCATTGTGTTTATTGCAATACCATAACTTTGCATCACATCATGGGACCCATACAAAGTGTCACCAGTGATGCTAGAAGTGCTCCCAAGAAGCAGAGAAAAGTCAAGACATTACAGGAAAAAAAAAAAGTTGAATTGCTTGATAAGTACCATAGATTGAGGTCTGCAGCTGCAGTTTCCTGCCATTTTGAGATAAGTGAATCCAGCATAAGGACTGTGGTAGAAAAAGAAAAGAAAATTCACAAAGCCTTCAATGTGGCTATGCCAGCAGGCGCAAAAACCACGCAAAACCACGCATGTTTTGAGAAATATCTTTTAATCTTGTACTGAAAATGCAACTTTTATGTGAGTGCTGGATTGCTAAGGCTTACCCTATAGACTCTAATGAGATTTGAGGAAAAGTCAAGTCTCCATTATGTGACAGCTTAAAGGCGAATTTCATACCAGCAAAGGATGGTTTGATAATTTGAGAAAGAGGTTTTACTTAAAAATGTCAAGATAATAGGACATAATAGGAGAAGCAGCTGACCAAGAAACAGCAAACCAGTTCCCAGATGCCATTAAAAATCATTAAGAAAGGATAACTGCCTGAACAGATTTTTAATGCAGACAAAAGTGCCCTATTCTAGAAAATAAATGGCACGAAAGATATATATGAGTAAAGAAGAGAAGCAAGTACCAAGATTTAAGACAGGAAGGGATAGGCTATCTCTATTAGTTTTGTGCAAATGCAGTTGAGTTTATGGCACGATTGTCCTTATCTATAGAGCTGCTAACCCCTGAGCCTTGAAAGGAAAAGACAAACACCAGCTGCCAATCTTTTGGTTGTGCAAGAAGGTCCTCACAATAAAAACCTATTTTCTGGATAGGTTCCATTGATGATTTATCATCGATGATTTTTTCTGAAATCAGAAAATACTTTGCCAGTAAAGGACTACCCTTTAAAGTTCTTTTGATATTGGATGAAGCCTCTAGCCACCCAGAACCCCATGCGTTCAATACTGAACACGTCAAAGTGGTGACTTACCCGCAAACAGAATGTTTTTATATCAGCCTGTAGATTAGGGGGTCATAAGGACCTTTCTTCATCAGACATGATAATCTATGAAAAGGACTGTCAACGCTATGTAAGAGAACCCAGACAGAGAAAACATCATGAAGTCTGAAAGAATTACATCACTGAAGACGCCACTGTTGTTCCAGAAAAAGCCATGAAAGTCATCAAGCCCAAAACAACAAATTCCTACCAGAGGAAACTGTGTCCAGATATTGTACATGATTTACAACAGAGCCAGCCAGGGAAATCATGAAAGAGATTGTGAATATAACCAAAAAAAGGTGGGGGATGAAGGGTTTCAAGATGGACCTTGGAGAAATTCCAGAACTAACAGACACCACACCAGAGCAATTAACAGAAGATGGACGACATGATGGAGATGAGTGTTTTCGAAACAACGCCAGACGATGAGAAGAAGATGTAGAAGCAGCAGTGCCAGAACACAACTGACATGAGACAACCTGGCAGAAGGGTTCAGATTATCCAAGACTACAAATGACTTCTTTTATGACAGGAACCCTTCTAAAATATAGTCACTGAAACTAAAGCAAACAGTGGGAGGAGAATTGGTACCACGTAGAAACATTTTTAGAGAAACCAGAAAAAGCAAAAAAAAAAAATCAGACATAAATTATAAGGCATTTCCATAATATGCCTGCCTGTCCTTTCATCTTTTCTGCCTCTACCACCAGAGACAGCAAGACTAGCCAACATTCCTCTCCCTCCGCCTATCCAACCTGAAGACAAGGAGGATGAAGACCTTTATGATTATCTACTTATACTTAATAAATAATAAATATATTTTTTCTTGCTTAAAAATAATAAATATATTTTTCTTGCTTATGATTTTCTTACTAACATTTTCTATTCTCTAGCTTACTTTATCATAAGAATACAGTTTGTAATACACATAACATACAAAATATGTGTTAATCTACTCTGCTATTGGTAAGGCTTCCGGTCAATAGATGACTATTAGCATTTCAGTTTTTAGGGAGCCAAAAGTTATATACAGATTTTCAACTGCACAAGGGATCAGTGTTCCTAACACTCACATCATTCAAGGGTTATAAGAAACTTACTCAAAGTCAAATTGACCCAAAATAAAACCAGTGAGAGGTATAGCCAGAATGAAACTCAGCCAAGTTCAGAGCCTGCATTCTTACAGAAAACACCCACACCCACACCCACGCACACACACACACACACAAATATATAGATACCATTAAAATCCATTAAAATAAGTGGCATGGCGGTAGAACTTTCTCTTACGTACCACTGTAATCCCCACACAAAATAATACCTGGCACTTGGTAAGCATTCAAAATATATTTTGAAAGAATGAATACAGAATGTGGGCATATTTTTATAAATATCATGGAACATAGGTACTCTTTATTTAATGATTATTTAGCAATATATATTTTACATAATGGTAATTTAGCAATACATTAAATAAAATGGGTTCCTCATCCACAGATTTAACCAATTGGGAATCAAAAATATTTAGGGAAAAATAAATAATAAAAGCCAGGCTCGGTGGCTCACGCCTATAATCCCAGTTACTCAGGAGGATGAGGTGGGAGGATCACTTGAAGCCAGGAGTTCAGAACCAGCCTGGGCAACACAGTGAGCCCCCATCTCTAAGAAAATTTTTATTTAATCAGTCAGGTGTGGTGGCACCTGCATGTAAGTCCCAGCTACTAGTGAGGCTACAGCAGGAGAATCGCTTGACTGCAGGAGCTGGAGGCTGCACTACCACTGCACTCCAGTCTGAGCAACAGAATGAGACCCTATCTCTAAAAAAAAAAAAGCAAGAAAATAAAAAATAATAATACAATTTTTTAATATACAGTCTAACAACTATTTACATAGTGCTTACATTGTATTGTAAGTACATCTAGAGATGATGTAAAGTATATGGGAGGAAGTACACCAATTATATGCAAGTACTATACTATTTTATATAAGGTCCTTGAGCATCTGAGGGTTTTAGAGTCCTTAGGGATCCTGGAACCAATCCTCCCTACATATTAAGGGAGGACTGTATTTAACCATCATTAAGTCCTGGTTCTGAACAAAACCAAGAGGACATTTATTTTGGTCATCTACATTTCTGTGTAAATACCATTGAAAATGGCACTCAGAATTTAAGTCAAGGTTTCCTTCCTTTCCACAGGAACATAGAAAAGGTGATTTTATTTTAATTCACAATAAAATTTTGTCACTATCTGAAAATATGTCTGCATAGCTTCAAAATGATGCAAGAGGAAAAAAAAAAACTCAACCCATAACTGAAAGCCTAGGACTATAATTATGGATTACCTACAGACATAATCCTAAATAGCTTTCATCTCCCCCTTCCAGATGATTGCCTCCCATTTACACATTGTACATTACTTTATACCTAAAGTCCCTATTTCAGTTCTCATTTGGGAACAAGTACCACCTGTCCCAGATGCTCTTCGACCTTCTTAAATATTTTCTCCTACTGTACTGAAAAATACATTTATATTTGAAAAGTATTCTGATTTTAGTTCATAAGTTAATGTTACTATATCCATGGCTCCTGCGCCCACTCTCTCTCAGAAATTCACAATCAAAACTACCTAAGAGGAAATTACACAACACCACAAAGCATCCTAGTCTTCCTCTACTGAAATGACCTATAGCCACTTCTTTGTCTAACTTGAACTGAATATTCAGAGGCATCTTAAACTGAGACCATCAGCTTTTTACCTCAAAGTACACACCAAACGTCATAATATTCAATATACGGGTGAATAATGGTGGGAATGGGGAGGTAAAGACACCACCATTAAACCGTGTCTTATCAGCAGGGCTTAATGGCCAACGTGGTGAACTCCCACTATACTAAAAATACAAAAATTATCCTGGTGTGGTGGCAGGTGCCTGTAATCCCAGCTACTGGAGAGGTTGAGGCAGGAGAATCTCTTGAACCCGGGAGGTGGAGGTTGCAGTGAGCCAAGATCACACCGTTGCACTCCAGCCTGGGCGACAAAAGCAAAACTCCATCTCAAAAAATAAATAAATAAATAACCTGTTTCACAGAAGTTACGTGAGGGTCATGCATGACCTGTTACTATTGTTTAGAAAGTATTTATACCCCTCCTCAAGGATCCTCCCCTGTAGCATCCTTCACTGGAATGGGCACTGCTGCTGTGTATTTACTAAGATGCTGGAGATAGACAATCGTGAAGTCAGTTGGAAGAAAAAGGAACTGAGGTCAAACACAGACATCTCCGGGCAAATCCCTTTCATGAGCCCTGCTAGGCAAACTATCAACTCCTCCTGCAAGCAGCGGCCCCATCCAAGATGGGCAGCTTGAGCCCTGGATAGATGACAATGTGAAATGGCTTCGTCCTGAAGACAGAAACTAGGACAATAATCCTGGTTCCATGACCTGAGAGACACGGGTGGAGTCTCATAAAGAGGACCGTAAGCTATGAAATAATGTAAGAATCTCAGTACACTTACGTAGACAAAATATACATCAAGTCTTTTATATTGTTTTGCACTTACATTTCTTTTTCATAAGGGACACATTTTTGCCAGGACTCGAATTTTGAAATTATGTTCATTGATAAGGCTAGGGAAACCTTAGGCCAGACAAAGAGATGACATTACCATTGTAAGCCCTATGGAGGAAAACAATCAATAATTCTCCTCTTCTTTCTGATTTCAAAAGACCTTCCAGCTTGAACCAAACTGCAACCTCTCACCCTATACCTGCATTTAGCTTCTCAGATGTGGGGCTGAGAGAGGTGGATGTGAATGGCCTTTCTGCTCCCCTACGCAGACACACACATACACACACACACACACGCACACAACCTAACTCACTCTGTCTCTTTTTATACTAGATATGCTAAATGTTAAAGCTTAGCATGCTTCTCCACAAAGCCAGAGTAAACATTTTCAAGGAAAAAATAATTATGCAAAGACCCTTATTATTTTTGTAAATCAACTAAACTTTGAATTTCTAATCATTTTTGATTCATACATTGAGCTGCTAATTTGATTGATGCATAAAGGTTAATGGCTGCTGTCTTTATAAACTGTGCTTGTTATTACATAATTTGTTTCTTTATTCTGTTTAGTGTTTATAACCTTTGATTGTACCTTTTTTCGTGTTTCTTTCTGTTTGGCACAACTTTGCCAATCCATTAATTTTTAACCTTTATTAAGGTTAAAACAAATTACTTTGTTTTAACTGCATTTCACATAAATACATAGCTCTTATTATGCATGTGGTGGCCTTGATCTTTAAATAGGTAATTGTGCTCAGTCACAATTATTAACAGTATAACTGATATATTTATTTCTTCCATTTTATATCATGTTTAATACTAATTTTACTTTTTTCCTTTTCCTCATTTTCCTGGTTGTATCAAGTTACCATACCCTCCCCCTAACTCTCACAAAAAAAAATTTCATACTCTTTTCTCTACTATCGTTTAAAAACACAGTTATAAGTTTTCCTCAAACACTACTCCTGCAAACCCAGTAAGATGAAATCATTTGAATACTTTGACTTTCCCCCAGCCCAATTCTGAGCTAAGAGTTCAGTGCTTTGAAACTCATAAAGCTCTTAGTTTTTTTTTTTTCCTCAAAGATTTTTCTTCAATTTCGAGAATCTTTATTAGCACTTTATGAGACAATCCCAGTCTATCTTTCACGTACATAAGGCAAAGACTGATCCTCAGGGGTTCAGGGGTGCTTCCCCTCCTCTTCATCTTCCCCTACATGGATGTCTCTGTTGTAATTAATTTGGTTAGAATTATTTTTTAAGTATTATCCTAAGATGGACTACTGTGTTCAACATTTGGCTATGACTCTCAGCTTCTCAGCCCTCTTCTGCTCTCTGCTTCATGATGTTGGGGCTGGCGGGGAGGGCAAGGTCTCTAAACACATTTCTGCTACATAACTGGGGCCCTACTAGGACCCAACAAGGGAAGACAGAGGGAAACTGCAAGGCTGGTGGAAGAACAAGGAACTGTTTCCCGTTTGCTTCCTATCGCGTCACTCGGGCCTCACTGCTTCCCAGCAGCAGCAGCACTTGCTCCTGCAGCAGCAGCAGTTGAGTCGAGTCTGCACTTTGTTCGCGCTGAGTCTGCTTGCAAAATCAGCCTCAGTGCACCCCATTCTGGAAACATTGACCCTACCTACTGGCACACTCTTGAAAATCTCAGTCCCAGAACCACAGGTCTCTCTCCTCAGAGTTCAGAGACAGCAATCTACCAGCTAGGAAATGCCCCTTCCTCAGAGGTCTGAGCTACATCCCACAGAGCCTCTCCTCCAAGCTTTAATGTTTTAACAACTACCTCTTCCCATTGCTCCCCCAGTGCTACATCTGAGATACCTTGGAGCTGCAATGTCCAATACAGTCCCCATTAGCCACATGCGGCTACTGAGCCCAGAAAAGTGGCTAGTCTAATCCAAGACTTGCTTAGTCATAAAATAAACACTGGATTTTGAACACTTGCTATGAAAATAAATTTTATACTCATTATATGTTATGATTTTAGATATACTGAGAAAAAATAGAATTATTTCTACCTTTTTTACTTGTGATAGAACTAGTAGAAAATTAACTACAATGATGGTTCACATAATATTTCTGTTAAACAGTACTGCTTTAGAGTTACTTTTTTTGTTTGTTTTTGCCTTTTCAGCTCTTAAATGCCTCATTAACAATTCTTACATTAAATTCTCTCTAAAAAATAACTGGTGTGTTTGATCTCCTTAATGGACTCTGCCTGCTAGAGTTAAAATTAATAAATTTTCTAAACCCTTGCATATCCATGGTCCTCTTTTTCACCCTAACAGCTGAGTGAGAGCTCAACAGAGAATTCTGGGCTTGCAGTCCTTTTAGGTGTCATTCCATCTTCTAGCTTCCACTCTGGCAGAAGAAAAGCCTAAACCCAGGCTGATCCCATTTCCTTTATAAATTAGTGTTCTTTCTCTCTGGAAGCTCATAACGCTTTCTCTTTACCCTTAGAGTTTTGAAATTTTAGCAGTCTATGACTAGGTATGCATGTTTTCTCCTCAGTGCCTCCTAGAATAAAGAGTCCTTTCAATTTGCAGACTCCAGTTTTTCTTCAGCTCAGTGAAATGTTTTATATCATATAATTATCACCTCCTCTCAAACTCTTCCCTTTATCTCCTTCTAGAATTTTGGTCTAATTCATCAAATATAACATGCATGAAGTTACTTTCCTCCGCTCTTCACTATCTATGATATCAAAATGCAACTTAAAATTGAGGGTGTATTAAAATCAAGTAGCAATCGTTGTCAAAGCCACAAACATCAAAGCGCCACTGAACTATTCCAAGAGTTCTTCCAAGATACACCTCTTCTAAGCTCTCATTTGTCTCTTTCTCTCTGCCTACTGTGTCCCATAGATGACCCCTTCTTTTTCATCTGCCTACGCACCAGAGCTCAGGTCCCACTGTTGGGCTGCCTTAGGTGGAAGGATCCACTAAGTGGTGGGGGATGAGGCAGCCTCTGCTGCTGAGGCCCAGTGGTATGCCACTAGCTGATGAGTTTGCAGCCCCCTGTTAAGAAAACCTGGAGAAAGTCTCTCCCCATCCCTCACCCACCCAAACCACTTGACGGGGACATGAAAACCAAAAGATTCTCTCAGGAACAGTCACAGAGACTGGGGCCAACGGGCCAACTCTGTTGATCCTTGCACTTTGCCAGAACTAGCCCAATGGCTCACATCCATCGTCAGATGTGCTTCTGAGAAACAGAGCTAGTGGCGAGACGGAAACTGATAGCAGAAGGTGCAGAGATGCTTCAAGCCTCCAACCCCCTAGAATCCTCTCCATTTTTAAAATGTCTGTTTCATCTTAATGTTTTAACATTAAAGGGTTAAAGAATTTTAGGGCAGAGTTAATAAGTAAAAAGTGCAAGATAGGGCAACCTGGGGCACTGTATATTAGTTCTTATGGAAATAATTTCCTCGTACCATCTTCTCACTATAGGCTACATTTTTCTAAAAAGAAACCTTGAGGTTTCACATAGCCCCTCCCCCACTCACTGCAAGTACTATACGAGGTCTTTCTATATACATAGGATGAAAACTGAACACCAAAACAATCAAATAAGAGAAATTTGATATAGAGAGACAGAACAACATGGTCCAGTTTTGCAGCTCACTAACAATCATCAAACATAATGAAAAGGCAGGTCTTAGACAATCAAGACACAGATGGATTGCCTATATTTCAGAGCACAGCTTTGAGTAAACATTACACAGAAGTAAGTTCAAGATTAAACTCCATGGCCAGCACCTATTCTATAATGTTAGCGAAAAGGGACACCGCCAATTGCTGTAAAGGTCAGCCAATCTGAGGGGAGAGTGATACCCGTTTTTGAAAGCTAGGAGTCTAATGAAGTTCTATGAGAAAACACAACCACCCCTCTCCAAAGGAATATATGCTGCAAAACCAATTTTATTCTCAAAAACTGTTTAAAACCCAGTCCAGCAAAAGGATAAATCGTCTCTTAAGAATCAAATTTTATATCATTGAACACAACCACAATTGTTATTATTAGCTAGTTAAACATAGGCCTTAGAAAACGATTTCCAACAGTCTTACTTCTGAATAAAGATGGCCCTATATTTTTTACCTCAACTCCTTACAACCTCAAAAGAAATATCAAGAGTTGAAGGGGCCTTATCCCTTAGACCAAGCTCATCTCTCTGTTGAAAGTCACCTTGGCATACACAGAGAGACCAACAGACAACATGAGCACCCACCACGCCTGCTCCACAGCGCATCCTCCTTAGATCACAGCAATCAATTTCATGCCTCTCTGACCTACTTATCTGCAAAAAATTCATTCCTTGACAGATGTTTTATTTCTAGTATTCCCTACGAAATCACGCTAAAAAAATTCAAACACAAATACATTGATTTGAAAGCCACACTAGGCAGTATACTAGATTTTAATTTTCACCTCAAAATGGTAGAAACATGTATAGAAAGAGAAAAAAAAATGTGAAATTTGGTAGGATTTTCTTTATTGTCATTTTAAGATAACTCCTGTTCATTGCCTTACTTGGTATTTTCTTTTTTAAAACCATTTTATTGAGGTATGATTGACATACAGAAAGCTGCACATACTTACACATCTTGATGAGTCTAGGAATAAGTAAACACCCACGAAGCCATTCACTACCATCAAGGCCATTAACAAGTCCATCACCTCCCAGAGTTTCCTTCCGCCCTCTTAAGACCACTTAATATATAGTCCACCCTCCTAAAATTTAAGCCTATAATACAATATTGTTAGTTACAGGCACTATGCTGTATCCTCACTTGGTATTTTCCATCTTTGACTCAAAAGTGAAATCATAGACATACTTCAAGAAAAATTACCATTCAGAATCCACATCCAAGACAAAAACAAACAAATGAAGTAACCTGAAATTGAAGTGCATTTAAAAGCACTTTTTGTGAATCTAATGTACAGGCCATAGTGTAAAGCTGTGGAATCGGCCGGCAGGAGACAGAGCGTAAAACCTAGGCTTTGCTCTTAAGGTGTCTACAATAACACGCAATTCCAACTCATTCTAACAAAAGGCCTATGTGCTCCTTCATTTTTTCACCCATTCATTTGGTTATTTTTAGTATTAACAATTTTAACATACAAATTATACCATTTTAACTAAAAATTATGCATAATATTCCACTATCAATGATATTATAATAGCTACCATTTGTGAAGTACCTCCTTGTGCCAGGTATTTTAACAGGTGTTTTATGTATGTTATTTCATTTACTCCTCACAAAAATCCCACATAGTAGTTGTTATTCCCCATTCACAGCTAAAGAAACCACAGCTGAGAGAAGTTCAATAGATTACTCAAAATCACACAGGAAAACATAAGGTGGAAGGTGTATTCTAGATTTATGGTGAAAAAACCAAATAGCTAGTTACTATGCTACATCTTGATTATGTGAACCAAAACAGACCCTCAAAGTAAAATGCTCCATGTTCTGATTCAAACATTGATGTATATGTCTCGTCTTCTAACGAAGCCCACCCTTCTGTGGTCCTTTTGTGCAGGGCACTGTTACATGTTCTGCCATCCAACTGGCCCTAAGGCAACTGCAAAAGCACATATAGGTATTGACATCACAAGGCAACAAGTGGCTACCAGGTGACCCAGAACGTGTTTCCACTCTGTTTTACCCCATTCTCAGAGTCCTGAGCTTCAAAAATACTACTAAAAAGTTATCCCAAAGGTACAAATATGCATGTAAAATTACATTCTGTGAAGAAACATAGAACAAAATAGTCCAATTGACTGACTATGAAATACTATGTATAAGATTATACCGTACAAAAATGAGAAGAGGTTTATGTTAGGTCTCTTTCCCTTTAGAGTTGCTAAAATTGAGAAGGTAATAAACTAATGTCGGCGTTGCTTTATAAAGGTATCAGTGCCTATGCAGTCCCCCAGATTGAATAGTACAGAGGTAGCAATCCTTCCAAGCCCTGTCGCTAATCAGCAACCTAATGTGGAAGAGAGAAGCAAAGGGAAGAAGCAGCAGTGCGATGCTGAAGGAGTGTGCTCACCAGGCTTTCGAAACGGACCATTTACTACAGAGCAGCCTTTCAAGAAGAAAAACACCGTGGGGTGGGACGCAAAGCAAGGGGAAGGAACTGCAAGATTAACTATCGTTAAAAACATCTCCCGCACATGCCTACGTGCTACACAAATGTTTCACAAAGTCAAAACTTCAAAATGGCTAGGTAAACAGCATCTACTTACACAAATAAAACTGTATTTCCACGATGTTAACAACCATTTCTAAATTTCAGCTACATTCTAAGCCCGAGGAACTGAGGCTTTTTAATTATGCAATATTAGTCATTGACATAGTGCTCAAATCCCATGCAGCATGAACCATGTTAGCTAAACTAACAAAATGAATAATTTAACTCTCTGCCAGCAGGAATTCACTATGCCACCTTCATTATTTACTTCACAATATCCATTTCTATCATTTTTGAAAGAACGGCTGTAGGTGTTCAAGATGAGCCCACTGGCTGCCTATACAGTTTTTGATCTACATATCACAGGAAGATTAATCTGTCCTCCATTCCAAAAATCTGTGTAATCAAGGATGTTTTAAAATCCAACTACCTCTCCCTCATTAAGTTCTAATCCATTAAGTGTCAATGATCGCTCAAGTAAAATATAATCAGTATTTCACCTACTTCAGATAAAGCTCATAAGCTATATTACTGTCACTGTACCAAAAAAAGTATGCTATCACCTCATCAATTGTGAATTTTTACACTTTCTATTTGAATTTCCTATTTCAATTTTTTGTTACCACACCAGAAAAATATTTTTTTTTTTTTAAGAAAGAACAATTTTAGACGCACAAAAAAATGTTTCTACCACTTTCCTGCATGGGAAGAATTTTATGGCTTCTCACTGTAACTAACAGAGTTTTTTTAAAAAAGAAAAAAAAAAAAACAGCAAGAGACCAAATGTGTTCACAGCATTCCAGAATAAATTTTGTCAGAGACCAAGACCAATGCTTGAACTCGATCACTCTCTTATACTCTGCGAATATCAAAAGTTTCCCAGTTACTCTATGGCTCACAGGAGGTCTAAGTTCAATTCTGTGGAGATGATGGCTATCATGGAGATCTGAAAAATGGTCCCTGCATCCGATGCTGTCATTTTATATGCAGCTAGAATGGTATCAACTCATAGTCAACTCCCAGTTAAAATAATTTTAAAAATAAATAAATACTGTCAAGGAAGAAACATTTCAGGGATAACTACAAATTTCATTAAGACGTATAGCAGATGTTACACAGAAGGTGAATATTCATTATATCTGGCTTCCTCTGCAATCCATTTTATCTTTACGGTGATTTCCAAATATCCCAACACAAAATGCTTCCTATACAAAAATTCAACTATAACACGTATGTGATGCAGTCTGTCATTTTTTGCTTAGTTCAACATGACTTAAATTTGTTAATGTACTTTGACAGAGTTGCATAACATCCTAAAATGTTTTGAACAATACAGTTTAGGCTGCAATGCAATATTAATGAATGAATAATGTTCCTGAATATAAGGTTTAATATTTAATGATTCAGAGTCCTGCCTGAATTTGATGCAGAAGAAAAATGTGGTTTGGAATGACTGCACTTACCAAGGGACCTGAGAAAAAGACTGCGGACGCCAGGCAAACCTTTAACCTAAACTTGGAGCTGGGGTCTCAGGTGTGAAATTGATGCTTCACCAACTGAATTTCAAGTGCTTATCATTATTCACAGGATCACACCATTTATCAAATGTCATTCATCAGAAATTTTAAATTACTAGAAGCTCACATGTTATGCCAAAGGTGGAAAAAATAATAATGAGGTTAGAGTAAAAAATAACATTGGGTAGTCTAGCTTCAAATGCATTTAGGAATCAATTCTGCCAGTTGTATCAACATATCATTTTGATTACTCCTCTTTTTAAAAATGCGTGAGGCCGGGCGCGGTGGCTCAAGCCTGTAATCCCAGCACTTTGGGAGGCCGAGATGGGCGGATCACGAGGTCAGGAGATCGAGACCATCCTGGCTAACACGGTGAAACCCCGTCTCTACTAAAAAATAAAAAAATTAGCCGGGTGAGGTGGCGGGTGCCTGTAGTCCCAGCTACTCGGGAGGCTGAGGCAGGAGAATGGCGGGAACCCGGGAGGCGGAGCTTGCAGTGAGCTGAGATCTGGCCACTGCACTCCAGCCCGGGGGACAGAGCAAGACTCCGTCTCAAAAAAAAAAATAAAATAAAAAATAAAATAAAAATGCGTGAAACTGTAATAAAGTAGCAAGTTTAGATCAAATAATGACTTGCCTCCACATCTTCTACTAAGGGAAGTACCTAATCTAAAATATCACACAGCAAAGTTGTTCAATGAGTCAATTTAATCAAATCAATGGGTAATCTGCACACATTATTGGATTTGCCTCATTTGCAAACAATCCTGTCTTAAAAATTAGCATTAAAACAGCAAGGAGAATAGGATTTATTGACAAATCAATTAAGTAATACCCAAAATCACAGTGCTCTGAAGAAAGGACTTTAAAGTGTTCCTAACTGGAATGTTAGGAATGTTAGTGTTTTAAAAATAAAACACTATTCATGTTTGAGCCCAGGAGGTTGAGGCTGCAGTGAACCATGATCTCCACTGCACTCTAGCCTGGGCTAAAGAGAGACTCTGTCTCAAGACAAACAACACTATTCAAAGAATAAGGCCCAATTTCCAATATTTATCTGCATTTCCAGTTTGCAATGGCCATTTCAACAATCACTAAAATATAACCTAGAGTTAGAATATCTGGATTTTAGACTCTACTTTGCCACATACTGAATTTATCATTATAACATCTTCAAACCATTGGTATTCTCACATGAAGATGGTTAATAGTACACTCTATGTCAAATGATTATTGTGGAATCCAATTAACGATATTGTTAAGCATATTGGTTATGCAGAAACCAATATGAACAGACAAAGAAGTCTGTTTATTGAGCACCTACAATGTTTCAGGAAGGTACTGCTTTAGTTATATTTTCTTTACTAAAATTTTCATTATGGTTATTATAATAAAAAGAAAAGGAAATGGCCATTTGTATATTGCCTTATTCTGTTTCTATAAAGGAGGAAAATAAGCACAAATATGTGGGTTAAACATTTTCTAATGTCTAAACTTTCATTACTGTCATATTTTGATAGTTCACAAATTATCTTAATTTAGAAAAGGAAATTGTCGGTGACACTCAATGCTCTATTATTCAATTTGACATTACATGTTTTAAGCATTGATTAAAGTATTTATTTAGCATTTATTATGTGCTTAGAACATTGTACAAAGCATTATGTTTTAAAAATCAGATGGATTCTCTCATCAAATATAGTATCATTCCTTTTAATATCATGACATTATGTAATGCTACTAAATTCACCTATCCCACTTTTATCAGATCAGCAATTTTATCAACAATTATTTCAAAAAGTGACAAAGAGAAACAAAACTGCTTTAAAATTTACACTGCAGAAAACGTGATACATTTGCCAATGACAGGTAATACTCTTCGTTCAATATGAGACCTTAATTGCCACCAGAGTCATCGAGAGTCAATTTCTTCTGTTAAATCATTTGAAAGAATTGATGCTACAATTTCAATGAAAAATAATTCATCCTGAGCACCAGTCCCAATCCTATCAGGTAACAGTGGTATCTCTGTAAAGGTACAAAGATTCAGTAATTAGGCTTTTCTCAAGTATGAGTAAGTGAGACAAAAGGGCATATAGATGTTCATTTAGAACATTTTTACCCAGCCCAATCCAGAAATCTCTACTAAATTACAGTAGCTTTTATGATTATTCTATAATTTACAACGTACTTAAGGGAAGAAGAGAATACCTAAAAAATGACTACAAGAACACAAAAAATTGTTAATGATGGTTACCACTGGGGAGTGAGATGGGGTACTGGGCTTTAGCTTTTTTCACTTTTGTGATGTTGTCACTTTCACGCAATTGTCTTATGCTTAAATATATTACAGCAACACTGACTAATGCAAATACAATGGAGACTACATCTAGAAGCCACATTAGAAAACTAAAAAGAATCAGGCCAAATTAATTTTAACCATGTATTTTGTTTAGCCCAATACATCCAAAATATTATCATTTTAACATGTAATCAATACAATAAACTAGTAAAGAGATTGTTACATTTGTCACACTGAGTCTCCGGAATTTGGTATACATTTTAGAGCATATTTGTTTGGACCAACCATATTTCAAGTGTTTAATAGTCACCTGTGGCCACAGGACAGCACAGAGCTACAGTAAGTCTCAAAATCATAGCTAGGCGCAAGTTAGGTATTTCTCTTCCAAAATTTCAAAGCAATATAGAGGTACATGTTACAACTTCTCATCAGTTCTCACCTCATAACACACAGATGTGTGACTGTTAATTTCTAAGATCTTTATCAAGGCATAGCTTTAGATGGCATCTTCCTCAGCAAAAATGATTTAATTTTTCTCTGCAAGGCCTGTGTTTAACCTACTATTCAATGCCCTCAACCCTTGCATGTTACCTTCTGGCATATAAATGAGAATTCTTAAAATTACATGTTTGTGTGCAAAGCCACTGACTACCTTCATTTCAGGGCTTTAACTACATTAGTAGAGTCGGGCACTGCTAACCCTCTGGATCTCCTTTCAGAATGTCTTTTTGAAAGCCAAACACAATGTTATCCCTTTCTCTCGCATGTAACACTGCAACATTCCAGCAGCAGAGATCCTTGGATTTTACAGGGGGTCTCCAAGCCCTTGAAAATGATTATCTGAGCAAGGAAAAAAGCAATACACAACAATCAACCATTTAGCACCAATAGCAAAGTGAAAATTTATGTCAACTAAAAGGAGTATTTTTCAAACTAAAAACTAAGTTGGTTTTTCTTTTTAAAAACTTGTAAATGTGGTAAGAAAAAAAGTCTTCTTATTTCTCTCACTTAGCACTTGTGGAATTACACATGGCATAGTTTTCCAGAAAGGAGCAATGGCTCCTACAAAAGAGAAAAAGCTCATCTAGCTCCACTTAGCTACTTTTTCTTCCATTTTCATCAACAAAGACATCTTTTACAATCTTTAGAAATTATAAAGGCAAGAGGAAATGAAAAAGGGTACATGCAGAAGAGAGCAGACAGATTTTTAACACTAGACAACTAGGAAACAATTCTCTGAAATGAATGAATACACAGATGGATACGACAGAGAATCATTTTTACAGAGCATTTACTTTGATTCTGTGTGAGTCACTGTGCTGTACTAAGAACTCTACCTGGAATGAACCATCTGATCCTCCAAACAATCCTGAACGTAACCCTGAGGTAAGAGTTATTATCGTCCTCCACCTTACAGATGAGGCATCTAGAGTTATTTAGTGTCCTCCATCTGACAGAGGAGGTATCTGAGCCCTCAACAAGTTAAGTAATTTACTAAGTGGTCTCAGAACTAGTAACCCATGAAGCTGGAATTCAAACCCAAGTAGTCTGACTCCTAGGACCACACTCTTAACCATCACACTCTACTGATCTTCACCTTAAAGAGAGAAGAGAGTTATCTGTAAGAATAAGCATTTTGTGTCAAAAGTTTAATATGTGCCAGGCGCTTTACATATGTTATCTTATTTAATCTTCATTTGAAAAACATGCTTATCTGATAGGTATTCTTATTAACTCGGCTTCCTAACTGAAGAAAGTGAAGCCTGGAAAGGTAAATCACTGACTTGAGATCACAGATTACTAAGAGACAAAGCATTCAAATCAGATCTCTCCAACTCCAAAAGACATTAACTTTTGGCCCCTGGGTTTTTTCCTGATAATTTAGGTGGATTTGATATTTGCTAATGGTAGAAATCCATGATAATTAGGCTTTCATAGTACAAAAATAATTTTATTTGTAGTTCATAACAGTGTACAAACAGCATTCCTTATAGAGATAACCTAGGTGAAGGTAAGCATTATTTTTAAAAAAAAAAAAAAAAAAAAAAAAAAAAAGACCACTCACGTAAAAAGACAATTTGGGGCTACAACATAGCTTCAATTTCTAATTCATTTTTAGCTTCCCTTAATAGAATTAACTCAGAATGGGAGTGCTATTTAAATAGAAACACATTTACAAATTCTTTTTCTTATCAAATATCTATAGAACCATTACTAAAATTGCTCTTCCATTTAATGTCACACAGTAATGACCACCTCCTGAAACCTTCATGTACAATACACTCATATCATAGTAAATGTTGCAATGATACTAACTTTCCATTGGTTTAAATAGGGATTGAGGAAGAAAATGAAAATGAATGACATTGTTATACAGTTTGATTACATTTTCCAGGGTGAAATGAAATGCCCAAGTTATTGAAAAATAAAACATGTATTTGAATTTCTAGGAGTTGCCGTATGTATATATGCCTATGAGGAAGGAAATGGGGTGGAAAACAATGTACCAAGGAGGTCAATTCGGATAGTTTATGAAAAATAAATCCTGAAAGCATTAAGGATCTATATACATATATATATAATTAATCAAGATGAACCTCAGAAGGCTGTGTCTCAGATAAATGTTTCAGAGACAATGTGAAACACGACTTGCAGAAGAATGCTAGCAGGATGTGAAACTCCCACTATTGCCAATTCTTAAAAATTCCCTTAAGACTCATGTTTACAGGGCTAAAGCAGCACAGAGTTAGCAAACATGCTCTTAAAAGAAATTGAGGCCTGTGTGCTGTAAAAATGGCCTTCCAATAGTAAATTAACCTCACTGGGTTTGGGGTCAATCCCAGGAGAAGACAAGCAGATAGACAACTAGTTTTTAAAAGCAAACAAGAATAACAAATACCACAATCAAGATTTTATTTTTATCTGTATGAGACACAGAAAACTTAAAGATCTGGCATGACTCAAAACTATGATAGCTGAGGAGATGATAATTTTGTCACTGTCCATCATATATGACAGTGGAAAAGCACTATTTGGCTGTAAATACCAATTTTACTTCTTTTTTCTTACTATGACAATGCATCACAATTTATAGTTGCCATGTTCAAATTTACAGAATGTTCTGTTTTACACTTGCTGAGGCTCAATGCTGACTCAAGCTCTTGCCCAAAGTGATCTGCCACCTTTGACTAGCTACTTCCCAGCCCACCTGTTCTATTACTACAAACATACCTGCTGAGATAAAAATACACTGAGGATAAAAATAGATTGAAAAGAATGACATCATCTTTATAAATCAATTTAATCCTAACATTAACCCTTTTGAAAACTTCAAAGAGTCCTGATGAAAATAATTTCCATTAGAAAGTCAACACTTAGACTTCTGAACCTGAAAGATACCTTAAAGGTTTTTTTTTGGGTTTTTTTGTTTTTTTTAGACGGAGTTTGCTCTTGTCACCCAGGCTGCAGTGCAATGGCACAATCTCGGTTCACTGCAACCACCACCATGGAGCGATTCTTCTGCCTTAGCCTCCTGAGTAGCTGGGATTACCGGCGCCCACCACCACACCCAGCTAATTTTTGTTTTTGTTTTTCAGTAGAAACAGGGTTTCACCATATTGGCCAGGCTGGTCTCGAACTCCTGACCTCAGGTGATCTGCCCACCTCAGCTTCCCAAAGTGCTGGGATTACAGGTATGAGCCACTACAACCAGCAGACCTTAAAGATTTAATATGAGAATTAATGTGTTCCTGGGTAAGAATTACCAAAACAAAACCAGATTCATCAGTTTTTCCATATATCTTATCAGTCATCTATCCAAGGAGGAGAATACCAGAGTGGCTTCAGAGTTCACAAAAGATAGGACTGATTGTAAAGGTGAGCTGTAAAAGCAAACAGTAAGTGACAGCACAGCTAGCTTATAAGTAAAGGTAACATTCAAATGAAAGAGGGATTTAAAACAATCTAGCCTAGAGGTCAGGTTAACTAATGCCATGTAGAAACTCAGTTATCTGAGAGGCCGCAGCAGGAGGATCACTTGAGCCCAGGAGTTGTATATCCAAAGAGAATAAGAACAGGACAATAACTGAAGACACTGAAACAATTAAGTAGCAGATGAAGGATAAGAGAGGAGAAAGGCAACGTGAAAGGGAAACTGCAGTAGGCAAGGGGAGTGGGCAAACTTTTTCAAATAGCATAACACTTTGCAATGAAGACAATTTTCAAATGTTGGTACTTTTTATTTGAGTTCAATGATCTGGTTACCACGGCACGGCAAACTGAAAAAAGTGTGTTTGGGATACTGTTGATTTAACATTTGTATCAAACCACTGCTATCATATTTGTAATAATGAGGGAGTTTATTCCAGAGATTATAGTTATAGTAGAAGTATTTGTGGTAATAATAATCATTCTTATTTTTGTTATTAAAAATACCATTATATAAAAGTACATAGGTTCAATGCAATTTCAATATATTTCAGTATATTGATCTTTACAAAAAAGTAGAATAGAAGCAGTATTTAGTGCTTTTAAAATTGTTTCCATTTTTAAGTACGAGAAAACTGAGCTTAAAGAAACTGTGATTAATCTCTGCTCAGTTAATAAGTAGAGAGGCAGGACCAGACTCTGGTCTTACGATTCCCAATTCTGGGTTATTTTTAATTAAACAAACAAAAAACAAACCTAAAATCTCTTCCATCTCTAAATCGCTTAGATGTATTCATTATATTAAATCAGCATATGTGGTTTAAGGGTGAATGCATTTGTCTCTCTAGGCTCAACCTCACTCAAGGGTGAACCTGAACAACGAACTAGACCTATGCATCTCTTATTAGAGTGGGATCAAGAAAAGATCCAACAAACATATTTCCTTATTTTCTCAGAATTAAGATCAACATTCATTTTGTTTAATGTGCTCATTTTTAAAAAGGAATTTAAAAATCAGGTCAGCATACAGAATCAAGAAACAGAAAGCACAAAAGTATAAGCTATATAATTTTTTAAGCCCAAAGCTCAGTCACTGATTTTTGCTTCTCATGGAGTTTTCATTTCAATCTACAAATTTATTTGATTTTCCTCTTTTTGTATGTAACGAGCAAAAGGCAAACATCAAGTTATCCTTCAAAAAAATTAAGGAATGGTCAAATTCAATAATCAACAAATATTTAGTATCTACTATATAAAGGATATTGTTTTACTTATAAAGCTAGAAATGTCACAAAGCTGTTTTATTTCTTCTGTGACATTTGATCTTACGGCACAATTATACATTTATAGATATGTTGTAATACTGACCAGCTAACTAAATCACATTGAGGCTAGATCTGCTGTAGCAATTTTAGAAATACTGAGTCCACTCCAGGGCAATTAGAGTCTTCCCAGTTATATCGTATCTCACCTATTGCACAACTATTGTATCTCGCCAGCCACATATAGGTCTCAGTGACAGGATTTTGTTATGTACTGACAGCTAACAAAGAACATTATTAAGTTACAGATTTCTTAAACTATATTAACTTAACATTAACCTAAAATGATCTGGCAAGAATTAAAGCATCTAAACTCTCACAGTACTAACACAAAAAGACTATTCTATCCCACCAGTAATCCCATCTAAAATAAATGAAAATAGGCTGGGCGCAGTGGCTCACACCTGTAATCCCAGGAGTTTGCAAGGCAAGGCAGGCAGATCACCTGGGGTCAGGAGTTAGAGACCAGCCTGACCAACATGGTGAAACCCTGTCTCTACTAAAAATACAAAAATTAGCCAGGCATGGTGGCGCACACCTGTAATCCCACCTATTTGGGAGCCTGAGGCACGAGAATCGCTTGAACCTGGGAAGGCAGAGGTTGCAGTGAGCTGAGATCACGCGGCTGCACTCCAGCCTGGGCAACAGAGCAAGACTCTGTCTCATAAATAAATAAATAAATAAATAAATAAATAAAATTAATGAAAATACTAGCCAAAAAAACATATATGAGCAGCCATGGTCGTATGGGCATAACACAACACTGGTTTAACTACTATGTTCCCAAAGTTTGCAACAGTGAGAAAAAAACAAGGATTCATATTGGTGGTGAATTAAGTAACACAATTTCTTGAGGGCAATTTGACAATAATAATATTTAGTATAACCTTTGACCTAGTAATTCCATTTCTAGGGATTTACCCTAAGGAAATAACACTGGATATGTGTAAATTTAATAACAAGGATATCCAATGCAGAGTGTTCATAAAAGTGAAACACTCTGAACCATTTATTTAGAACTGTAAATGTCTAAGAGTGAACTACAATGAAGTTATTTATATATGTACTGACAAAATATTTTTATGATATATTATGAGCAAAAATAAAGCAGCTCATAAAAACAGTAAGGACACTATAATACCACTTCTGTTATTTTTTTTTCCCTGTATGTATAAGCCTGTATACCAAAATATTTACAGTGGTTTTGTGTGAATAGTGGGATTATAGGTGATTTTCATTTTCTTAACTTTGTTTGGCTCCATTTCTCTAATTTTCTAAACAGTGTGAGTTATTTTTGTAACTAGAAAAAATACTTATTACTATCATGTGCCTTGTGATTTTCACTTTGATCTATATTGATAGGTACTAGGAAGCTGTTATGGGTGGGGTAATGATAAAACACAGAAGGGCAGACCAGGCTAATAAAGAATTGACAATGGGACAAGGTAGGAGAGAAGCAAGCAGGGACAGACCCTCGAAGAGACCCACTTGATTGTGCCTGTGTCTTTAGTTATTATCTCGTTCTCAGTCTCTTTTTGGACATATAACTCAATTTCTACCGAGGGATTAGTTAACCTGATCGCTAAGCTGGACAGTTTTAAATCTTAGTTTCATTTAAATTTTACCTTTACTTATAAGCTAGCTTTTCTGACACTCACCTTTTGCGACCCTAGCAAGCCGGTCAGTGTCCAGGAACCAATCCTAACAGAATGGCTGGCCCCCCACCAGCAGTGTGCAGAAAGGCAGCAGTATCATCACTACGGCTGCTGACTCCAGGTCCCTCCAACATTTAAAGACACAAGGGCAGAGAGAAACTAGCCACTCTCTGGACCCCCTTAGGGATGCCCTGCTACATCTCTGCTGAGCCTCCCTGTCTCCTCCCATGCTCCAATACACGTGTCCCAACTTTCTGATGCTTTAGCTTCTTGATTAATTTACTTGCCCTTTCAAAATGTCCTCTAATTCATTACAGCCTTCCTGGAATTACTGTCTGGCTTCTCAACATTTGATATTAGATGTCCCATAAACAACAGGACTATTATATTAAAACCATGAATTAGATCTGAGCATCCTATTTCTCCCCAAGCCTATTAACAAGATGTTCTACAGGTTGAATCTCATTTAATTTGCCATTTACAGGATAACCTTTCCAGGTATATCTCTCAAGTCCTTCCTGTTATTCTGGATACCTCTTAATATCCATTATGTTGGGGGAAATCATCTGAATGAAGTAAGAAAATTGATTCTGTTTCTTTCCTAATGGAAAAAACTGGAGGAGATAAGAATAGTGCAACCAATTCATGACTGGACAACATCCTTAAGATGGCTATCTTCCTAAGTGAAATGTGCATGGCCCCACACGGTGAAAAGCAATAAATATTTCTGCCTTTGAAATGACAAGATTGAGTGATCAAGGGGTCAGGTAAGAAGATTTCCTATTCTTCGACATTTTGCCATTAGTTTTACAGTGAAAGACAGCTGTCTTTATGCATAGAACTGTCACCAAATGTTCCCAGACTCAGCAGATTAAGCTATCAATGGTTTTCAAGAGAAGAAAAAAAAAAATCAATCAAAATGAGACTTTTCTGTATTCTACACACATGCAGAAAAGCAAAAAAAAAAAACAAAGCAATTTCATGGTGAAGGAAGGAGGGAAGGAGATATATGTCACAGCAAGGCCAAGAGTATTTTCAACAAAAATAAAAATCCCCTTTGTCACCTTCATAACATCTCAAAGTCTTACAATGCATAAGAACATGTTAAGTATATACATATATAACACTAGCCATATGAAATGTCTGAGACAAATTTAAATGACCACTGTAATAAAGAATTTGATCTTTTCTTTTTGTATTCTCTGTAGGCTTATGTCAGTAAACTAGAATAAACATGTTATTAAAAGAGAATCAATAGGAGGCTTTAAAATATACACTACCACAAAAGGTCAAGCCCTGGTATCGATTTTAATATAACATTTTTTGTGCAGCTTCCCAAAGGATTCTTTTCTAATATTGTTCTTCATTTTTCTCTCACTTTGTTCCCTGACTGGTGAATTTGTTGTTCTTGTCTGCAAAAAGCTGTCCAAAGCGGACTCTGCTGAGTATGTGTCATTCCTATGACAAGCTGCTGGCAAATGAAAAAACAAAAAAGACCAAAACAACAACAACAACAAAAACCAGAACACACAGGTAGTGAGTGGGAGGATAGATATAAGAGGCCAAGAAGCAAGAGATAATCTTCAACTCAAACATACAAGGGCTGGCCACGGTGGCTCACACCTGTAATCCCAGCACTTTGGGAGACCAAGGCGGGTGGATTACCTGAGGTCAGGAGTTTGAGACCAGCCTGGCCAACATGCGACACCCCGTCTCTACTAAAAAATACAAAAATTGGCCGGGCGTAGTGGTGCGCGCCTGTAAGCCCAGCTAATTGGGAAGCTGAGGCAGGAGAATCGCTTGAACCCAGGAGGCAAAGGTTGCAGTGAGCCGAGATCACGCCACTGCACTCCAACCTGGGTGACAGTGAGAGACTCTGTCTCCAAAAAAAAAAAAAAAAGTACAGGAACACACTGAAACTCAGAACAATTTGCCATCCCAGGAAGCTCTGGGCTTTTACCTTCCCTGGTGCCTGGAGAGAGCCCCGATTCCCAGGAGCCAGGGAGGCCAAGGGGGGCACGAGGAGAGAAGAGATGCTCTCTCAGGTTATGACAAAAAAAAACCACTCTGTCACGAAACCAGGGAAAGAGTGCAAAGTTTCAAAATATAAATCCATGTTACGCCAGGCACCTCTTGAATCTAACGCACCAAATATTCAAAGAACATCTGGAATCCCTTTGACAAGGTTCATGGGAGCAGAAATATATGTCCAGAGACACAAGAGCCTTCCTGACTTCTGTCCCAACAGACAAGGCTTAAAGATTATACAACACATGCTCTGGTTCAGTCTCGTGTAAGATGTAAGTGTAAACTACAGTACATGTTGTTCATGTAGTTTCAAATTTTGATTATGTTGTTAGCCAACAATAAAAATACTCTGAAAGCTTAGATGATATTCATACACTGTCAAGTTTCCACTTTTAGACAATGCTCACTAAAAATGAAGGAAACTGAGCAACTGTCTCAGAACAGGACCTGAAACCAAAAAACCACTGCTTCTGGAGTTATAAATGCAGTCCTCGTATCAGAAAATGAAAGCCAATTAAGCCTACGCAACAGGAAGATATGAATCACAGTCACTTCCTAAGCACTATGAAAATCTGAAGTGTTGGGAACGGGCTTGGCGTAAAAGAGAACTGGATTTGAACCTGATGCTGCCTCTTGTCAGGGCAAGGTACTTACCCGCTCCAAGCTACTTTTGTAAAATAAACCTGTAGAAAGCAGAGCTACCACATCCAATTGCTCCCCAGTTTGATGGCAGAGCAGGGGTCACCTGGCCTTGGATCCTGGAGGGCAATATGAGGAGCATCATCTTATAGGCCACAACACAGGCCAAAGCAGGCTTCATCAGAGGGCTCTTGGGGAGTTCAGAGCTAATATATACAAACATAGGCACAGCACACAGTACACAGTGGACAATCATCAAATGGCAGTTGCCACTCTCATATGATGATTCTACTGTCTCTTTTGACTTCTGGACAAATTCTATCCCATTTTAATGTATTTAGCCATAACAGTAAAATATTATCGTAATTTAGTATAAAATCCCTTTTTGGTACCTACTATATGACAGACAATGAATTTTGCCCTCATAGACTTTTTTTAATTTTGAGACAGGGTCTCACTCTTGTTGCCCAGGCTAAAGTGCAATGATGCGATCTCAGCTACCACAACCTCTACTTCCCAGGTTTAAGCGATTCTCGTGCCTCAGCTTCCTGAGTAGCTGGGACTGCAGGTGCCTGCCATCATGCCTGGCTAATTTTTGTATTTTTAGTAGAGAGGGGGTTTCGTCATGTTGGCCAAGCTGGTCTTGAACGCCTGAGCTCAGGTGATCTGCCCACCTCGGCCTCCCAAAGTGCTGGGATAACAGGCATGAGCCACCGTGCCTAGCCCTCATAGACTTTTATATTCCAGTGCAGGAGACAAAAAACAGAAAAAAAAAATACTATAAAGAAACACAAATCAGGAAAAGGACAGCTAGGAAGAGAGAACAGGAAAGAAAGAAGTGTTATTTTAGGCAAAATGACCAGGGAAATCCTCTCTGTAGGGTTATTTGGGAAAAACTGATAGTAAGAGGGAGTCACCGTGCAAAATATGAAGCGCAAATATTCTGGACAAGGAGCTATAGACACAAACAGGTTTGGCAGCTGAAGTGGCTGAAGTGTTCAATGAGAGGGTGGTAAGATAGGAGGTCCAAGTATCAGAGGGTGTAAATGTGTAACAATAGGTAGAGGACTTGAAAGTCAGAGAAAAAGACTTGGACTTTACGCTAAATCTAATGAAGCCATTAGAGGGTTTTAAGCAAAGAAAGTGACATGATTCAAAATACATTTTTTAAAGCTGACTAATGCTGCTTTGTGAAAAACAGAATCTGGCGGACAAGAATAACCCCATAGAGGTGACTTTTTAATACTACACCTGAGAAATGGTAATGGCTTACACCAGGGCTTCTCGGCCTCGGAGCGATAGCAACATTTTGAACTGAACAATTCTTTGTCGTAGAGGGGCTGTCCAGTGCACTGTAGTATGTTTAACAGCCTCACTGGCCTCTGCCTATCAGATGCCAGTGGTACCCACAATGTTGGGAAACCTAAAAGGTCTCCAGACATGGCCAGAAGTCCCATGGGGAAGGGAGCAAAATCTCCTGCAGCTGAGAACCACTGGCTTAGCCTAAGGCAGGGGTGGCAAAGGTGAGAGGTAATTAATTTCTAATATATTTTAAAAGCAGAGACACTAGGACCAATTCACTGGAAAGGGGAAAATAGGGACATAAAGGCAGGAAGAATGAATTTGGAATCATTAATAATAAAAATTATTTGAAACATTATTTTATCTTAGGACCAAGCTCTGTTGAGAATCTGTCTTTACAGTTAATATTCTTTCTGTTACGTAGAAACACTGACATTTATTTATTTATCTACTTATTTATACCTGACATTGATTGATTGATTGATTGATTGACTGATTGAGACAGAGTATTGCTTTGTCACCCAGGCTGGAGTGCAGTGGCGTGATCTCAGCTCACTGTAACCTCAGAAAGTTGATGAGGGTTACAGAAAGTTGATGTTACCTTCAACTTTCTGTTACCCTCAATTTTCTGTTAGACTAGCATTAGCCACATTTTCAGTAGTTTGAGGAGAGGGCTTTTCTAAGGCAAACTACGTAAGGCAAACCTATGTAGGGCTAAATAACGTAAGTTACAGAAACTCACTTGGGCTCCTTTTCTTTAATTCTATAAAAACTGAATTGTACAGCTGACAGATATATTCATAAAGAAATGCACAATTTCCAACATATTACAGCTAAATCTAGAGTAATATTAATTTTTACCCACCATTTGACAGTATTTTGACAGTTTTATTTCAAAACATAGTCATGTGAGTTAAAAAACAAAACACAAAAAGTCCTTTCATTTGTGAAATTCTTTTCAATCTAAATTCCTTATTTATTGAGCTCCATAATTAAGGCATAGTCTACTGGTAAAACCCATAAAACATAAATCTACAGGCCAGGCACGATGGCTCACGTCTGTAATCCTAACACTTTGGGAAGCCAAGGCAGGCAAATGGCTTGAGCCTAAGAGTTTGAGACCAGCCTGGGTAACAAGGTGAATTCCTGCCTCTAACAAAAATACAAAAATTAGGCAGACATGATGGCATGCACCTGTAGTCCCAGCTAATCAGGAGGCTAAGGTGAGAGGATGGCTTGAGTCTGGGAGACAGAGGGTGCAATGGGCTGAGATTGCTCCACTGCACTCCAGCATGGGCGACAGAGCCAAATCCTGTCTCAAAACTAAGAAAGAAAAGAAAGAAGGAAAGGGGAGGGGAGGGGAGGAGAGGGGAGGGGAGGGGAGGGGAGGGGAGGAGAGGACAAGGGAGGAGAGGGGAGGGGAGGGGTTACCTTCAGTAACCGCATCAAAAGAAGGTCAGGGCCAGGCATGGTGGCTAACGCCTGCAATCCCACCACTTTGGGAGGTCAAGGTGGGTGGATCACCTGAGGTCAGGAGTTTGAGACCAGCCTGGCCAACACAGCGAAACCCCGTCTCTACTAAAAATACAAAAATCATATGGGTGTGGTGGCGGGTGCCTGTAATCCCAAGTACTCAGGAGGCTAAGGCAGGAGAATCGCTTGAACCCGGGAGGCAGAGGTTGCAGTAAGCCAAGATCACGCCACTGCACTCCAGCCTGGGCAACAGAACAAGACTCCATCTCAAAAAAAAAAAAAAAAAAAGAGCATTCAGACAGACATATAATAGATAACATTACTGCTGGATCAGAAAATAATTTAGCCTCTGAAACACAATCTAATCGAGTGATGGTAAGTATGGGTGGCTCCAGATGCAGACTGCCTGCGTTCAAATTCCAACTCCTCTGCTTTCTGGCTATGTGGCTATAAGCAAGTGACCTCTGGGTTTCAGCTACCTCATCTACAAAGTGAGGAAACCAGCAGGTCAGAACCTGCCCCATAGGGCTGCTATGAAGGTTAAATAATCACATGTGCAAAGGGCTTGGACCAGTGCTTAGGACAAAGGAAGTATTCAAAACTGTTAGCTATTACTATTACAAATGATTACTTACTATTACATATTATTACTATTAGTAATATTACTTTTCTTAGGCAAAATCTTCTTAAATGGCATTTATTATCAGATAGACAGTCTACTTGAAACTATACATGCTGACATGGGAAGAGAGATCACAATATATGACTGAATAGAAAAAAGCACATTACATAATATGCTCATTTTGTTTTAAAAAAAATGATAAATAATCTAGGGTATGAATGTATAAATGATTTTGGAGAGGGCAAGAATAAGGGAAAAGAGGGAGAAAGAAAACTATTCATCTGTATTTACTGAATTCCTTTAATAGGTATGTATTTCCCTGGTAATTTTCTTTTCTTTTTTTTTTTTTAAAAAACAAACCAACACAATATCCATGTTTTCAGTTGTTTGAGGAATGACCTATCCATGTCAAACCTACCTGGTTCTGTAGAAATAATGAAACAGTTGCAGAAACTCTGTTGGATAAGGGTTTCTTAACCAGTAGACACTTGTCACATCAGCGATTTCAGTTGACTTTGGTGGGGTACTTTTTTGGTATCATTTGGTTTTAATCCATCAAACCCATCAGGAAGTCAAAATGCACTGTAATTTACAGATTTTTGTGAGATTTTTGTTTTAATCTAAATCAGTATTGACAAAATGGCACCAAGAAACAGGAATTTAAAAGATCTATTCTGAGAAGTTGTGAAGAAACTTGAATTTAAATCATGATTGAAGCATTTACATGGTTAATCTGTGTTTTAATGCTTTATACCTGACACCTAAATCACTAAAATTGTTTGGGGGATAACTCAAAAAAAGAAAGAAAAAAAAAAAACCTTTCAAATGAAATGGTTGCAGCCTCGAGGATTCAGATTGTTTTTATGTAAGGAAGCAATTGTAAATAGCATATAAGTAACAATTGCTCCCATCGTGGCTGAATATTTTGACAGAGAAATTCAATATTCTATTTCCAATGGCAAACTGTCCCAGCAGCTAAGTTTTTAATTGATTTCAAAACATCTAAGTTTGTAGACCAAATGATATGACTTTGACTATCATACAAAAGGCTAATAAATACTAACAGACACTACAAGCCAAAAACCCAGCATATCAAGCAATACAAATACATAAAATAACAGAATGAGCCAGTCTTCCATTTTAAAAAAACAAAAGTCTAAGAATGAATATAGGGAGAAATGTAAAAATTTTTCCCCTCTGCAACCATTAATTAAAGTAATTCCTGCACTTCTTTATTGCTTCCTAACTCCAAGAAAGAGGTTAACAAATTCCCCCACCGTGAAAGGTGCCCAAGTTGCTCCACTGAACTCAGGAAATCGCTAGTGAGCACACATGTGTCTCAGTGACCAGCAGCAGATCCTCAACTCTAAAGTACATAAGGCAGAGTACCAGCTGCTCCACATACTCCCCACTGTGCCATTAAGAAAAATGTCCCAATCTTAAGCTAACAAGAACTGAACTCATGAGAAATTTAAACTGCCACTGTCACTGAAAATGTGCACAAACAAGCATTTAAAAGTCAGGTATAGGGCCAGGAGCAGTGAGTGACTCAAGCCTGTAATCCCAACACTTTTGGAGGCTGAGGCAGGTGGATCACTCGAGGTCAGGAGTTTGAGACCAGCCTGTCTAACATGGTGAAACCCTGTCTCTGTTAAAAATACAAAAAATTAGCTGGGCGTGGTGGCACACACCTGTAATCCCAGCTACTTGGGAGGCTGAGGCAGGAGAATCACTTGAATCACTTGAATCCAGGATGTGGAGGTTGCAATGAGCTGAGATTGTGCCACGGCACTCCAATCTGGGCGACAGAGCCAGATGACGTCTCAATAAATACATACATACATACATACATACATACATAAATACATAAATAAAGTCAGGGATAGCATACATAATAAAAAGAATATTAGCTGTAAAGACAGGTTCTCAAGACAGCTTGTCTTGGTCCTAAGATACAAGAATTTTTTTAAATACTGTACAGAGTAGCTGTCTAGATCTAATAACCAGTAACACAAAACAGAGGTCATTTTTAAGAGACCTTTTATTTACTAAAGGTTTAGAAGAGAAAATCCAAGTAACTGTTTGATACTTCTTCCCACAATTGTAAATGAAAGACTTTAAAGAAGGTATTCCCTGTTCATACAGAAAGTAATACTGTAGGGTGTTTCAATGCAAACACTTGGATTCAAATCCGAGCCCCACCACTTACTTGATAGATATGACCTTGGTATATTACTGTGTTCTTGCATCACTATAAAGAAATACATGAGGCTGTATAATTGGTAAAGAAAAGGTGTTTAATTGGCTCACGGTTCTGCAGGCTGTACAAGAAGCATGGCAGCATTTGGGGAGGCCTCAGGAAACTTTCAATTACGGCAGAAGGGCAAGATGAAGTAGGCACATCTTTTATGGCCAGAGTAGGAGGAATAGAGAAAGGGGAGAGGGACTACATACTTTAAAACAACCAGATCTCATGAGAAATCTATCACAAGAACAGCCTTAGGGGGATGGTGCTAAACCATTAGAAACCACACCCATGATCCAATCACCACCTACAGGCCCCATTTCCAGCATTGGAGATTACATTTCAACATGAGATGTGGGTGGGGACACAGAACCAAACCATATCACTTGGTAAGTTTCTCACCCTGTTTCCTCATTTATAAAATGAGGATAACAGTAATCCCGACCCAATACAGGTGTTATATAGTTGAAATGAATGAAAATATATAAAATGCTTAGAGCAGTACTCAGCACACAGTAAGTAGGAGATGACACCTGTGTTTGTTAATGTTTGTACATTGTAGTTAGGCATATGGGTCCTATACTCTGAAATCGTTTTCACAGATTAGATGTGACTCCAGTGTGCATGTTCTATGTGTACATCTGTATCAAACCGCAAGGAAAGTTTTCAAAGACAAATGACAACTGCTTCAGAATAAGAACGGGACACAAAAGAACATGGTTCTCTCAATAAAGTATTAAACAGAAATTTAAGATGGGCTACTCCTGTTTAACAGTTTGCTCCAACCAAGAAAAGAAGCGGGGTAAGGTTATTACTTAAACAGGAGAAAGTGCCAATGTTTGGAAGTATTATAATCCGGAGAGAAAATTTACACTGGATTTACAACTATGTTGCCCACGTTCCTTTTTAGCTTGAGGCTATATTGGCAAAGCTATGAAGGTCAGAGGGGAAACAGGGACTCTCTCTGAATATTCTCCAGTATTTCCAGATACTGCACAGAAGGACCTCACACTCTTCTCCAGTGTTCCTAACACATCATTACCAACAGGATCAAAAGATGGCTTCCAGAAGGCCCAGGACTAAGAAACAGCCAGGGCTAGGCCCAGCCTATGTGGGCCACTGCCCATAAATACGGACTTCCGGATTAAGGAAATCAACAACAGCCCACTGTCCACCCACCTTTTAAAACAGAAACATAATCGAGTCTATTAAACAAATGCTCTTTGGGTAAGGAAAGTACACTCCTCAGACAAAAAGTGTCCAAATTTGAGAGAAAATGATCTTGATCAAAGTTTTCTTGAAGAAAGCGCCAGTTAGCACAAGGGCCTGGGTCTTTAGGAAGGAAAAAGAAGAAAATGGTCTGACACGGTACTAAGTCCCTAGTCCTAGCTTTAACCAATCAGCACTTAAATCAGCTTTACTTTGGGTTCCATGTTGCATTCCCTTTGAAAAATGTTTACGTAAAGATGAGAGCCTATATGATTCTATCACTTCAGCAAAAGACTGGGTAGAGCTATGCGGCAGGCCAATTCTAATCTAGTTCTGCTGCTAACTGAAAAACATTACCTGTGTCTAACTCAGTCATCTGTTTTTATAAATCAGTGATAATGCTGACAATAAACATTAATCATTTATGCAAGGAATAATAAATGACTGAGTACATTACAACTCCACATGCCCAGACCAAAAAGTAATGGAGACACTTCAACAAGACTATTACAGCTATAGAACACTGAGAAACCATTTCCTAGAAACTTCCAAATGCAGAAATCAACTTTGGCACAAACGATTTCAAACACCGCACTTCACGAGAGAAAACACTATAATTACTGTCAAAAGAAACATGTGAACAAGAAGTGGTCAAATATCACTGCTGCTATTACAGCCAGTAAAAAAGTTAGATGTCTATGGCATGCTTGATTGACTCTGGTTTTCCAGGTTTAATATTAACATGTAACAATATCTTCTCAAACAGGATTTACAACAGTGTAGCATCAGTAGGAAAGAAAATTGGATTTGGAAAAAGAAAACAATGAGAATAAAACAGAGCTGGAAAATCCAAACTTCTATCATTGTTGGTTATAAAAAAGCAGTCGACTATTAAAAATAGAAAAGTGCCACTTGAAGAAAAACAATGAAAGCAGCAGATGGCACAAGATTCCAATACCTAATACATACACAGCACTTCCAATCATCTTCCAGTGAAAAATACTGGGTGGCTAGGACGTGTTCTTCCTACTACATTCAGAACTGGTTAGGTCTTTTTATCAACTGGTAAACAGAATAAAATGGAAAAGTATGAGTATAACAAACAGCAACACAATAAAGCATTAAAAAAAACAGCAAAAATAGGATTAATAAGAAAAATAATCTAAAATAGTGGGACTTCTGTACTACAGAAGGATCTCTTAAATGTTGGAGTATATAAAGGAATATTTTGGAAATAATGCCAACAAACTGTCTACTACCTCCACTGAAGCCTAATGAGCCTGGGAAATATGCTCACATCACAGCAGGATGGTATAGGTAACACCTGGACATCAGTTGTGTGTCGCTGAAGAGTTACAACTCAAATTTCTGCAATAACCTTCTTTGCAACTATTTATAAATTACAAGAAGTGAAATTCATTTGCCTATGTCAGTTGTGACTGCATTGAGAATATACTGATTGCTAACTGAGCTCATAAGATCATTTCAAAACTATGCCTTTATAAGCCTTGATCAATACTAATTATCAATAGTACTCATTCCTTGAAAAATTTTTTTAATTACTATATACCTAGAAATTACATGCAGGTTGAAGGTATGTAATTTTCATAACTGTGTAATTTGCGTCTATGACAGGAAAACGAGTGTACAACACTATACTAAATTAAAAGAAAGATTTATAAGACAAGTATCTACAGTCTCTGGTCAGTAGCCAATTTCAAAGACATAATTTAAGTTTTTATTTTAATATAGAATAGATATATGCCCACATACATAATATAGAACTGCACCTTCTAGAAAAAAAGGCTATCATGATTTTCCAGACCCAGTGATTCTTTCAACTGAACAAATACTTGTGAGACTTTACTATGTGAAAAGAGCCATGCTAGGTGCATGATTTCTTTTTTTTTTTTTTTTTTTTTTTTTGAGACGGAGTTTCGCTCTTATTGCCCAGGCTGGAGTACAGTGGCGCGATCTGGGGTCACTGCAACCTCCGCCTCCCAGGTTCAAGCGATTCTTCTGCCTCAGCTTCCCGAGTAACTGGGATTACAAGCATGTGCCACCACACCCGGCTAATTTTGTATTTTTAGTAGAGATGGGGTTTCACCATGTTGGTCAGGCTGGTCTCAAACTCCTGACCTCAGGTGATCTGCCCACCTCAGCCTCCCAAAGTGCTGGGATTACAGGCATGAGCCACCATGCCCAGTCACATGATTTCTTATATTATGCATTTTAAACATGATGTTACCCACAAAACCCTGTTTGTTTCAGTACTCCTTCCTCCTCCTTTTTTCTGCTTTTTCTTTTGCCTTTTTCTGCCTTTGAAAAAGGCAGAACATATGTAATAATAAAATCAAGATAAATTATCATATATAATGAACTTAAACAGATGGTACCATCCCTATAAATTTCACCATTACCATGAGAAACTAAAAGGTACAAATGAGTTTTAAGCCCTTGTTTGATGGTATCAACAATGCTATCAATGGAAAAATAAATGAACTACACTATACTCTAACCCAGATGGTTGATAAAATTTATGACTAACTTATTAAACCACTCATTAAACCAAATTGATTATTTTAAGTCTTACAAATCTAATGTAACTTTCCAAATAACTAAAAGTGAGGGAAAAATCTCAACTAATGTATACTGAAAAATAGCAAGCAAGTAATCTTGGTTGACGTACAGTTAGTTCCAACATTAAGCAGTTACTCCCTTTCTTCTTGGTTTCTTGAAAAAAAAAATGTTATTATAACTGAAACACTTTCACTTGCCTTTATAGGTAAAGAGGTGAAATTCAAATGCCAAAGGTCAGAGGTCAGAAGTAGTCACATTTTTCTTGCTGTCAAAGACTGACTTTTGGAGGTAGGGCACAGGGGAGAAGTAAATCACATTTTAAAAGTCTATACTCAAACTATAGCATATTATGTCTTGCTATATTGGTCTACACAGTTACAACACAATATGGTCAGCTATAATCCAAACACACCATTGAGTATCACAGCAAAAACAGACTGCTGACAAGAGGCATTTACGCTGGATTCTCGGTACACTGAGTAACTATTCTGTCTACTAGATGTTTTGATAAGCAAAACCATGATTTCAAATTAGACCCAAAAATTTTAGTGTGTGAACTAATCTGTCAGTGATTTCTGGGGGGCATGATTTGTGGAAGCAAATCACTTAAGATCCCCATAAAACAGGATAAATCTATGATAAAATGAATTGGGAGTCCATATGTAAATGTTTTGTGAAAATGAAAATATAACCTATATAGTCAACATGCTGATAATTAGCAACTGTACTGTCACTATGGCCTTAGTGAGAAACCTCCTCTAAGGCAACTTTTAAGTATGGAGGTCTGCATAGATTTAGGAGTGGAGATTTAAAGGGGTTGGGGTAAATTTTAGATGACCTAATGAAATATGGTCAGTTTCAATGATTTTGAATGGAATCTAAATGTATGTGGCCCTACCAGTCACAGATGCCTAAAAAGGGCTTCCGCATTAAGTAGAAGGTAAAGCAAGACATTCAAGAAGTCATTCCAAGTTGACAGATTTTATAGTCTGGAGTGTATATGGACTGCATTTTATCAATTCTAGAATGCATATTTTTTCACGTTTTCACAAACCTAAAAGCATCTGAAAATTGCTATCTGCCAGGCGGCAGTGCTGCTGCTGTTGTCATAGCTTGCACAGAAGCATCAAAATTTGCAGAACTGATGTCAGCAGCTTGGAAAAATTCCAGGAACAAGAGTGGAGTAATCTTTTAAGGAATGTTGTGTCACCGAGGTTTTGACGGCATAGAATATGATAAAGACATTAAACCCTGAGTCCAAAAGCGATCCAGAACAATTAAATTCAATGTAGGCTGGTTTGAAGAATACCTTAGCCCTGGGTTTCTCACTATTGGTACAACTGACATTTTGAGCCAAATACCTTAGCCCTGGGTTTCTCACTATTGGTACAACTGACATTTTGAGCCAAACAATTCTTTTTTGGTGGAGAGAGAATGAATGGGGGGGCGGGCAGCGGCAAGTGGTAAGGACTGTCATGTGCATTACAGAATGTTAAACAGCATCCCTGGCCTCCATTCACTAGATGCCAATAACACTTGACAAGTTGTAACAACCAAAAATGTCTCCAAACATGGTAAAATGCCGCCTGGGGACCAAATGCTCTCCCAGCTGAGAACCACTGCCTTAATCAATTTATTTTGCTTACTTTTTCCTTCTTATGAATGTACATATGTTGGCCAGGCACGGTGGCTCAAGCCTGTAATCCCAGCACTTTGGGAGGCCGAGGCGGGTGGATCACAAGGTCAGGAGATCGAGACCATCCTCACTAACACGGTGAAACCCTGTCTCTACTAAAAATACAAAAAATTAGCCGGGCGTGGTGGCGGGCGTCTGTAGTCCCAGCTACTCGGGAGGCTGAGGCAGGAGAATGGCATGAACCCGGGAGGCGGAGCTTGCAGTGAGCCAAGATCGCGCCCCTGCACTCCAGCCTGGACAACAGAGCAAGACTCCATCTCAAAAAAAAAAATATATATATATATATATACATACACACATATATACACACACACACATACACACACACATATGTTTTCAAAAATTCAAAATTAGTGTTAATGAACTGTTTCAATAAGAAAATCCTAAGAGATAAAGTACTGTGTTAAAACTTGCAGCAGTATTTTTCATAGGGTACATCAAATACACTAAAATCTTAAAATCAGTGGCATGCAAAGAAATTCAGCCACCCAACATCCGTTCCCCCTCCTTATGGGATGCTCGTCATGATTTTCTGGTGGGGAACTATTTCCTCACCACACACAGTTTTAGAAATATCCAGTCTTCCCCTTGCTAACGGTTCTCTAAGTCTTCCATTTGTTTCTTTTGAGCTATATATCCTTTACACTCCTAAAAATTTCCTTGCTTTCTAAGCTAATCAGAGTTAAGTTTCAGTCTTCCAACTAAATAAATCTAACTGAAACAAAGTGCTTATTTCAACTATGCTGATAGAAGACATTTTGGAATATTTCCCTGCCATAAAATTCACAGGCCTGTTTAAAATTGTACTACTTTTCCTCACCACTCATCACATGTGTAGAGCGACTAGAGGTGTACATGAAACAAGAATTGTTAAAACTGTGTCATGGGGTATGGAGATTGACTATACTCCATTTTTCATGGAACTTTAAAATTTCCATTTAAAAAGGGTTACAACGATAATAGCTATTCTATAAAGAAAAATATCACAATCGAAATTAATTCCAAAGTCCTTGTCGAACAAGTTTCTTCAAAACATACGTAGACGCCTATGTCCAGATATTAAGTGCTTCAGAACTGGTCAACAGGTTTGTGTGCATTTGGAGGGAAAAAAGAGAAAACCTGGCACACAGGACACATACCGTATGAGTAACAGTACAAAGGCAAGAGGAGCCATTTTCTAAAACTGCCTACAAATCTCGATTCAATTCAGGTAACACATACAATAACATATACATGCTCTGTGACTCCAAAAAGTTGCTGCTAAAAGACTGCACACAAAACCTTCTTAATGCTGTTTCTGAAGTTTCTTCTCTGGTAGAAAAAAAGAAAGAAAAAAATAGCTATTGATTCTTCCAAGAACTATCATATAGATGAACACACATTTTTTGCCAAGATTTGACAGGTGGAAGTTTTCATGAAGGAGGCTTCAAACTAAACATTGTTTAAAAAGAAAAAATAATATAAAGGCCACACCATCCTCTGCTCTCCTTAAAGGTGACAGAAAATAAATTCTTTATCAATAGTCATTTGTCCAGGTTACAGCTAGGCTGCCAACCCCCTTCCACCTGAGATATGAAATTGGCTTTCACTGGCGCCTTTTACTCATCTCATCTGCCCTTTCCCTTTCATAAGCCAAGGCAGAGCAAATGGAAGCTGAATAATAGGAGGAGGAGGAGGAGGAAGAAGGAGGAGGAGGAGGAGGAGGAGGAGGAGGAAGAAGGAGGAGGAGGAGGAGGAGGAGGAGGAGGAAGAAGGAGGAGGAGGAGGAGGAGGAGGAAGAAGGAGGAGGAGGAGGAGGAGGAGGAAGGAGGAGGAGGAGGAGGAGGAAGGAGAAGGAGGAGGAGGA